>NW_027411644.1:333214467-333826967 GCF_047663935.1 Musca autumnalis | reverse complement strand
TTTTTAATTCGAATTATTCCATTTGTAATTCGAATTATTCCATTTGAAATTCGAATTATTCCATTTGTAATTCGAATTATTCCATTTAAATTTGAATTATTCTATTTGTAATTTGAATTATTTTATTTGTAATTCGATTATTCTATTTGTAATACGTAACATTTTATTTGTAATTCGAGAATTACATGTGTAATTCAAATTATTCCATTTTTAATTCAAATTTTTCCATTTGTAATTCTAATTATTTTATTTGTAATTCGAATTATCCCATTTGTATTCGAATTATACCATTTGAAATTCGAATTATTCCATTTGTAATTTGAATTATTTTATTTGTAATTACAATAGAATAATTCGAAATAGAAACAAAACAATTCGAATTACAAATATAATTATTCGAATTACAAATGGAATTACAAATAAAATGATTCGAATTACATCTAAAAAAGATGTAGTAATGACATGTTTCTCTGAAGCGATTCGAATTCAAATTCGTTCGAACTACTACCAAATTTCTGTTTTTGAAACATATTTTATTCATTTTTGTTTTCAATCAAACAAAAATCTGCAGAAATTCGAACGAATTTGGATTCGAATCGTCTCAAATAAACAGGCAGTTACTATTACATTCCTTTTATAGTTAGAATTATTTAATATTTTATAAAAAACAAAACATTGTTCCACAACATCCCATACGGGACAAGGGAGACTTCTCTCATATCAATGAGTGCACCCCGATTCATATTAGCTCAATGATATGGGACCTACTGTTTATCGCAGAGTCCGAACGGCGTGTCCTAAGACACCACTTGTAGAGAAGTTTTTCAAGGCTGAAATACTCAAGCAATGTCGCCAACATTACTGGGGGGGGGGGGTGTATTTTGCCACCGTTGAAAAAATGTTTGGTGTTCCCTGGCCGGGGAATCGAACCACCGACCTTCTGTGTGCATTGCGGGCGTGCATACCATTTATTTAACACTACGTGTTGCCAAGTGCCATTTTACATTTTTTGCCTAAACGTACTCTGTACGGTTTGGCGTACGACCACGTGTTGGTTTAGTATGTTGATTTGTTAAGCTTGGTAGACCTAAGTCTATGCAAATAAAAATTCCTGTTTTATTCTATTCTTCCCGACGCACAGAGGGGAAACATAGGCATAATGTTGCTCAAAACTCAAAATATGAAAATCGTTTTTTATGAAAAAAATGATGATAAACGGCAACCAGACTCTTTTCTACATTTGCTATAACCATCCTCGACTTTGTAAGATTAACTAATCCAATGCAGCAGTCGATTGAACTCAGCCATACTGAAAACAAAAAGTAAATTTTCGAAAACTAAGAAATTAGGTGAACATTAAAATGACATTATTTTCGCGAAAATTTATATTTTACAAGATTTATTGTTTTTATGCAGTCTCCGAACAAGATTGGCATTTAAAATTTTCAGATTGATTTTACATCTTTGCTCTTTAATAATGGTGATAGATATCCTCTTGAAATGAAAAATTTGTATGATAATTTTTAAGATTACTACAATTTTAATAGTGAAAAAGTCTATTTCCCCGTCGTTTTCCGACCATAGTTTCTTCTAATGTTTTATGCGCTTGAGTCTCAAATATCAGATTCAATCATAAAAAATTGCTCATATTTGCGCCATTCCGAAAAAGTCTAATTTTTCTCAACAAAAATATGAAATATTTTTATATGGAATTGCAAGGTTTTCTCACATTAAATTTTGTTCCGCCGTATAACCGGGACTCTTATTTATCAGACTAAACCAAGACCTATCAAATATGTTTGCATTATTCAGAAACATTCACGGCTTTTCTCATGTGAATTGAGAAAAATTTAATTTAAGTAAGTTTCAAAAAATAAAATTTGGAATGAAATATATGCATATGGGACTATATATACATCTGTACCGATTTGTTTGAACATTGGCTCAATGTTTTTTTAGGCTAGTTCAGGTTGCATGTGTCAAATTTCAGGGATCAGATGCGAATATATATGGAAGCTGCATCCAAATCTGGACCGATTTTCATTATTTTCTATAGGATTGATCCTTTTACAGAAGATATGCTTTGTGCAAAATTTTATATCAATCCGACTATAAATGAGCTTTCTAGGGCTTTTGATCAAATTTTAACACACATTTCCCCTCTGTGCGACGTTTCGTCAATGTTTGTTAACATATTCAGCGGATTCGTAATAATTAAGAATATATTCATATGAACAGAAAAAAATGGACAACGATTTGATAAACAAATTCAAATATTCAATTAAATTTTGATTGATTTTTTCCCGATAAACGAATTGTCATATTTACAAACGTGTTTATCAAACATTTCCGCAAACATTTTCAGTTTTTTTGACGTGCTGTTTTTAACGTAGTTATTTATTGAAAATACAATTACTTTTATTTCATCATCTTTTAAAAAGTTAGTTTCTTTTTAGTTAGTTACGAAATACATACAAATTTTGATAAAGCTATTTATCGGAAACGTTTTTTTCTGTGTTAGGTTTTTCGTCATAAAGCACACGTAATAACACATACTTAATTTTAGAGACAACTTAAATCTATAACACAGAGGTTTGTATTGCAGCGCGGTAGTTAATGTTTACAGTTACTTGACAAAATTAATTTACCAGAAAATTGAATTGTTTCGTGAACATTTTCGTCCGACCATTTTCCACAATTTTCGACGTGGATTATCACGGCAAGAGTGCATCGATAAAACTAAATCTTTGTATGACGATGAAGCACTATCCTATAGCACTGCAAAAAACTGTTTTTTTTTTTTTTAAAGTAAAGAAAGCTAAAATTAAGCAAACATTTATGTTTTGTTTACTGTAATTTTAATGCATTTGAATTTCGTAAATGTAGATTTAGGATGAAATAAAAATTAGAAAGTTACATATCGATGCATTACTTTATCAACTTTATGTCTTAAAAACTACATCATTTCATGAGAGATAAATAACGATTTATCTTTTAATACATCTGAGTTTGGGTAAAAGAGTTAAAGGCAAGTATTAGGGAATTGAGTACATCTGTGCATATAAGTAGTAATAATTTACTAATGTTTTTAAGTTTACCCATTAAACGCATTTATTGAGATATGAGTTTGATACAATAAAAATCATCAAGCTTAACTCTAAACGAGAAAACTATTAAAAATGATCTTCGCCCTAACAGGCAAAATTTCAAAAAATAATTTCAACTCTTCATACTTGATAGACAGCGGAATTTAATGCAACCCCTATTTTTGGTCCGATTCATGTCAAATTTTGAGACTGGGCATATTTTTGGCTTCTGATTAAGTTTGCATATGCAAACTTTCTGCATTTTACATATTTTCTTATGCAACAAATTTATCAATAAAATGTACAACAATGTTTGGGTGTACATTTTTTCTGTTTAAAATTCTCTTCAGACAGCGGCAACGGGTAGATCTACATTTATAAAATTTGGTATGTAGAGTACAAATATATAAATACTAGCGGACCCGGCGAACTTCGTCTCGCTATTAAGGAATAAAATTTCATACAAAAACTCAACTTTCGATTTTCCAATTTTCCGACTTTTCCAGAGAGATTTTCCAAAATTTTCTTCCGTAAAGACCTTCTCCTCGAAAATACGAATAACTGACAAAAAATTTTACAGAAATCGGCCTAGCCGTTCTCATTTTATGAATTACTATACATTTTTTACACCATTTTTATATATATAGATTGCGCTACCGAGGAATGTGTGCATTAAAAGTAAAAAATGTGCGACAAAAAGTTGTGGACACGTGGTAGTAAAATATATAAACAAATAATTAAAATTCCATTATACGTGTTTACAGATGAGCCCAATTCACGCTTAGCTACGAATATTCTCCTGCAATCTCTTGGGGGTCTTTCTAAGTTTTAAATGAGAACTTAGTAAAAGATAATTTATTTAATTACGCTTGACAGAAATACTACATACAGTTAGCTAAGTAATTGGTTTTCAATCGAAAAAAAGAAAACTTTTCATGCATTAATTAGTGAAAAATGTCAAAAAGTTGTGATAAAAATGTCGGGTTTTTTGCAAAAATTAGTTAGTCGAATTGCTTAAGACCAGATTAAATGCATAAACAAAAAATTAGCCCACGTAGTTCAACTATAATAACCAGGGCTTCGGAGTCGAGCCATTTTTGGTCAGACTCCGACTCCGACTCCAGTCCAATTTTTTTTCTCGACTCCGACTCCAACTCCGGAGTCGACTCCGAAAATAAATAAAATAAAATTCACAACATAAATTACAGTCACATCAGTTTGAACTTTCAAAATACATTACATTGGGAGGATACCAAAACATAGACCTATATTGATCGTTTTTTTTCTCGTTGACGATACGGAATACAAAGTAACAAGCACTTCAGCATACCTCACACTTCAGAACATGTAGCAAAACCCTTCAAAGCAACTGCAATCGGACGGTATCGTTACAAGGTTTCTCTACCTAAACACCGACATACGAGTATATTTACAATTTTCCGAATTTAACTTATGTACCCAATGATACTCGAAATGTCAAATTACCATAATTACTGACCGGTAACACTCTTTGTAATTTTTTGAGTTATGGAAAATTAACGATATTTTAACACCGCAAGGTGATAGAAGACCAAAATAGCGTATTGCCCTTTAACATACACTTTCGTGGTTAAGGTTACTTGAAACCTTTATGTCAAAAGGTAGCATTTTCTTCAACGTTTAGTACGGCTAAGCCGAACTGACAATCGGGAATGATTAAATAGTTCTAGAAATTTATATATCCACCATCCTATAGAGGTAATGCTGATAGTTTAACGTCAATTTGTTTAATATTTTTTCATTCCTCAGCATAAATATATTGACAAATTTATCCCAGATGCATGACTTGATCGAAAAATCATTTGATCCCTTCTCATCGAAGAACAACAGGATAGCATAGTAATATCTACTTAAATAGAGAGAGAAATGGTTAAGTAGGTTTACTTATAGATAACCACCCACTATTCTATAATAAAAAAGCAGACTTCTTTATAAAAGACGCATGGTTCTTCAAAAGAGCGAATATGTCGTTTAAAAAATAGCAGGAACATCGTCTTTAAGAAGATTCTAACTTTTCTGATACAAATTCAGCAAATTCAGATTTCCCTTAAAGTACAACAATGTCTCTCATAGAAGTGCAACAGGTTCTTTCACAGCAGACATAACTGACTTCTAATAAAAAACAACAAGAGAAGACCAGTTAGTCTTCCATAAAATGGCCTGTAAATCTTCTAAAAGATCTTCCCTAAGTATATTTGGAACATTTAAACATTATTCCAATCAATTGACCAAAAAATGTTTCCGATATGCATTTTGTAGTCAAAATAGAGATTATGGGCCATTATTATATGTGTTCTTTTATTATCTGATGGATTTGAAAACGCAAAATAAACCATTTGTATGCTTTAAAAATATAATTTTTACATTAAAAGTTAATGCCAAGAAATTCAATCATCACTTTTAACTTTAAGTTAACCGGAACGCTATAAATCTGTTCGGTAAATCCAAACTATAACAAAAGAAGACATAATAATGGGGGTAAGAGTTTTTTTTTAAATTATGATCATTTAAGTAATTTAAATTGATTTGACAAATTTTGATAAATGTAGAACAGATTGTTGCCCGGAGTCGGAGCCGAGCTTTTTTTTCACGACTCCGGCTCCGACTCCAGCTAAATTTCCTAGACTCCGACTCCAGACTCCGACTCCGAAGCCCTGATAATAACCAGAACTAATAATTGACATGTTATACAAGGTGGCAAACAAATGTTTTCAAAATGTTATGAAGGTTTCAAAATACCCAATTTTTTCGGTAAATACTTAAAAATCATGACATTTTATGATTTTTATCGTTAATAAGAATTAACTACTAACAAGTATCAAGGTATATAATATCCCTACTATGAGGGTTATCATATGGCCCCCTTGGACCAAATCGTATTACATATAAACAATGTCCTATGGGTCTCAAACCGGGAATATCTGAAAACCAAGAAGTTTTATAAGTTTTTTTTAGTTCACCAGGATGGACTGCCATCAATTACTATAAATATTGCCTACAGAACAACTCGATCAGGAGGGTTGCCAGATCGACTAAAATAGTGCCAGGTCTTATTAACAGCAAAAAAACCGACATTTTTATCACAACTTTTTGTCATTTTTCACTAATTAATGCATGAAAAGTGTTCGTTTTCTTAGATTGAAAACAATTACTTGCCACATTTAATACCGCCAGCGTCTGCTAACCTTTCATCAAACCTACGTTCTATGCGGCTACTATTCTATTATCAAAACAAGTGAGCTAAGGTATTAGCCGGGACGGGGCCGACCCTTTGATACCCTACACCACTATCCCTGTGTATATTAACTTTTGAAATGGAAAGGCAGATATTTGAGGTTTCTTTACCATATTTCTTCAGTTTTGGACTCATAAACCTTTCAAATGTCACGCCTTTTGTAAGTTGTTGTAGTCTTGAATATTTTCAACACAATTCAGTTTAAAATTTTGACTTCATAAGTTTTTTCTACCGATTTCTTCATAAGAATGTTTTTTGTAGCTCTAAGTATCGATTTTCATCATATTCCAAGGCCTTAATACACATTTTTTGTCGAATATATGTTGCAAATAGACACTATCGGCCTTTATTTTTATTTATCCATAATTTTTTGTTACATTTTACCACATCATACAAAGGATTTTTGTAAATTCGTAGGGTGGTTCTATCCGGGTGAACCATTAAAACATGTTAATACCTTGATATTTTTTCATAAAGCGAGTAGAAAGTACCGTTATAACGCATATATAAAACATGTTAGGTATTGAATATTTCAGCTATTATATACTCTTCTCTCCTATCGTCAGATATAATGGTATTTGTATGTAAAATTAGTTGGTTCTATTTAGATGAACCGTAGTGTTGTAAAAATGAGCTGCAAATATTCAATATTGTATATTTGAATCACCATTAGATTGATTGGCTTTAATCTTATTAGAAATTATCCTTAAACCAATCCAAGTTGCCACAAAAGAAGAAGAAAAATAAGTAAACCCACAACATCTGTTTAGTTATCGGATTGGGAATCGTCAAAGAAGCCAAGGGTGATCGTCCTATAATAATCTATAATGTCGTTTCGAGGTTGGGTAAGTGTGGAAAGTAATTGTAATCACATGGGGAAGGTACCAACTTATTAGGTTGAGTCAAAGCAATCTAATGTGTCACGAGTAAAAATGCAGATAAGCAAAGGGGCGAAGTGACCCCCATAGAAATCCACAATAACATTTTAAGTGTTCAACAATAAGATTGAACATTTGATTGAGAATCTTCAACATAGAAGTGATAATAAAAATAATAATTTACTATAAGTGGTAAGTGGAAAAAGAAAGGTACCCCCTAAAGGGGTTTTGTACTCGAACCCCTCGAAAATCACTGAACAGATTTTGTTAAGATGCATATAAAATTGTAGGTGGGGTAGCACTGGGTTCATCTAATATCATATACAAAATTTCAATAAAAATATTATTACAAAAATGGAATATAGGGACAGCTTGACGCCTTTTGATATGTGTTTTATGTTTTACTATAGTCAATAACCTACTTGGTTTATTAGCTTGATTAACAGATTACATGTTTATAGTACTCCAAATAAAAGCATAGATATTTGTCATTAAAATAAAAGTGTCAAAACATTAAAATTGGGATAGATAAGAGCCTTTGCAATAACTCTGATATTAGACCATCGACATCAACACTTTTTATATTTCTTTTTCAGGTTCTCACCTGCAAATATATATCCAACAGAAGCCATGGAAATGGATGGATTAGCGACTATTGCGATATATCCGTTGTTTGACCACATACACCAACCCACTTTACATCGCTTTTAGAAAAACCTCCTACAGAAGTGGAGATATTCGCATATCTCCACACAAGTTGTTTGCTCGAGACATTAACTTTGGTATGTCAAGGTATAGGTCTACGACCATTACTTATAATACTTATAATGACCTCCCCACATAGTGGTGTATGGTATAAACTCTTTGGGAGGTGTTTAGGCATTGATAATTTCGAATGGTGAACATACTAAAGAAATCATCAACATAACTACCGTCTACTTCTGTTTCCAAAATAAGCGATATTACCTTTGACCACCACAACCATATCATAACGCTTGCTGAACATTGAATCTTTGCCACTGTCAACGTCGTTGGGGCCACATCGTTAAACAGACTATGGATGCTTCTTAATACATACAAGTTACACTGGCTCAAATAGTGTATGACAAAAATTGGTATCTGCTTTCAATGATATTGCACGTATATGCATGCAGTGTAAGGCTCCGAACACAAACACGCGTGCCTAGAATTTCGCAGTTATATGTATGTTTAACAATTCGTGTGTTGGCTGTGTTGTGGGAGCCGAACAAAATGTGTTTGTGTATGTGTTTGTGGGCGTATAAGTTGGGGTTTTTTTCTTTTTCTTAATTAAGATTGTATTTGGAACGAAAATAATCTTACATGGCGTTGGCACAGTGTGCCGTGTGTAATGGTCGAATACATTCCAGCGGGATTTGCCAATGCTTACCTGCAAAGAAATATGAGAAGTAAAGAAAGAAAAAACAAATCAAAATTGAGTTTTCAACTGTTCGCTATAAAGTATGTTAGTTAGTAAATGCGGATCCCAGTTTATAGAATGTTGATGTAAAACATGTTGGTCTAAAAGCAGCACGGAAATGACATAATTCGATAAATGTATTGCATTTCCATGAGTATGTGTATGAGTGTGAACGTGAACGGTTGTGTATGGTGGGGTATCCATTTTGAAATATTATTCTATTGAATCAAATGAGATATAATATACTAGAGGCAAAGATTCTTTTAGTTTTTGGCTCGTTCTGCACGAAGCGATTCTATTCTCTACTTTAAAAGCAGATTCAAAGATCTTAAACGAAGCAGAAACACAAAATAGCAAAAAAATATCGGCATATTATTTACAGTACTTGTTGGTATTTAAAACGTTTAATTATTGGATTCTTTCAGATTTTCGTTTGTTAATTTCATAATTAAAACATAAGATTGTCAGTAAGATTTGGAAATTTGCAACAATAACGGAACTATAAATATAAGATTGCAGGAATGGGAGAGGGGGAAGGTGTTCGTTTGGGAGATGGTGTTTAGGTATTAATTTGTTATTCTTACCTGATGTCCTGAACATATGGAACCGTTGGGCACCCGTACACGGAACGGACTGTGAACCGGGCATGAAGTGCGTGGACCCCAACGAGATGATGAGGGCCCCTGTATTGACATGCTACTTATGCTATTTGAACTACATGGATTAAAATTGGGTGGCGGAGGCACTGGTGCCGCTGGAAGCCCTAGGCTGAGATTATTAAGGCCGCTCATGCTGCGACAGTGGCCGCCGCCCAACACTGAGGGTGGTGGGGGCATAACATCTTCCATGGAACGGCCTCCCAAGGGTATGCCGCTGAGAGAGATGTGCGAACCAAGCAGACTTCCGTTGTTATGGTTGTGACTGTGAGTATGGCTACCGCTGACGCTGCCGCCGCCACCACCGGACGACATCATCGATTGTGTTAATGAGGGATGCATTGCATTGCCGTGTGGACACATAGTGCCCGCAGAAGGTCCAATTGACGAGCAATTTCCTAAGCCCACTCCTCCGCCGCCGCCGCTGCCACCTACACAACTTTGTCCCACAGCCCCTTGCGTGGACGACCATTGTACACAGCCACCACCACCACCGCCGCCAATTCCTGCCGCTCCCCGAAGGTTATTTGTATGATGTGAATCGCAGTAGTGATCCACGGCAAAACTATCTTGGCTACCAGAGCATTGCAATCTGTGCGGTGGCGGTGGAGAAGATTGACGCGAATAAATCTTTAACTATTTGTAGTCACGCTTCCGCCAGCAACAAAGCTCTCGTTACCGTTTTCTTCGACAACAACAACGACGTTTCCCAAAATTCTGTTCATTCACTGCTAAACTCGTAAAAAGAGTATTGTCTGATTTTGTAGCAAATCGACATGTGTCTGTGTCTCCGAAGAAAGTAAGAGGTATCGTTGTCGGTCTTGCTGTAGCATAATTCATACAACTTATGGTAGTGTTATTCCTGGGGAAGTGGGTGATGGTGGTGCAAAACCATTGGAAGCGGATCACAGTTCTTGTTCTAGTTGTCGTCCTTTCAGTATGACTTCTTGATGTAGCGGCGTTTTTTTTTTTATTTTCGCGCAGTGGTATTGGATTGATTCGTAAGTGCTTGAGTGAATGTCTATGTGTATATGTATGTATGTGTGGGTGGTGTGAGCTAGCTTTTATAACAGTTAACAAAACAAAACTAGCATCGAACAACTTTTTCCACAGCACCTTAAGTTTTGTTGTGTTTGTGTTTTTATTATTAACTTAACCATTTCTTTTTGGGGTTTGTTTTTAATCCTAATTTACAACTACACATGTACCAATGCATCCTCTAATAACTAGTTTACGTTCGGTGCCATCTGCGGATTGTGTGTATGTAGGTGTGTTTTGCCATGTGTTAGTGTTGGGGGTGTATTGAGAACTTGTTTCCAGGGCTAGGGAATGGGGCTGCGCTGGGCTGTGCTAGTCTTCCGTGTGGTGCTGGCTTATTCGTTTGCGCTGTACAGAAATGATGTGGAGGGGAGTAGTGCTTGTCCTTCTTTCGGTAATATTGGGTGGCTAATTAATTAATTGTTGTTTAGATGTCGGATGTTCTCTCTCCTGCGCCGAGTGCCGTAATCTCTACTAAATTTGATTAAGTAAATGTCTACGGTTTGTTGCGGTGTGCCTTTTGTTCGGTTTCTTTTTTTTTTAATTTTTAATTAAATGATCTTCATAAAATTTCAAGGTATTTTATTTGGTTGTTGATTTTATTAGTTTTTCATCACATTCGTTTGCTTTATTATTTTTTTTTTTTTTTGTCCTTGTCGGGATTAGTTAGTTTGGAGTAGTTTTTTTTTTTCTTGGAAATTTAAAGTGTTTTGATTAAGTTTTAGTTTTTGGTGATTAAGAATTGTTAGCATGCGTTTAATTGGTTTTAACTTTAATATGGCTTAATTTATTATTTTTTAGTTTTTGGTATTTAATTCTGCAATTAAAATGTGAAAAGCAAAACAATCAATTAGTCCTTTTCTAGGCTAAAGAAACACAAAATTCGTCTACCATTTTAATGTGTACCATTCCAGAGTTGCTACGGGAAAAGGAAAGACAAAAGAAATGGAATATTTACAATGGAAATCTACTACTTAGGCACTAATCCTCAGATAATGACGATTAGACGAATTGCAGCACAGTACTTTGTGCAGTTTCGTAAATATGTTCTCTTCTCATCTGTAGCACAGTTTGGAATTAAATAAAATTGAAAAGTATGCGGATTTTATGTGAACTCTGAAGTTAGTCATAATTCTTGTGCAATAAATATTCTCTACAAGTGGTGTCGCGAGACACGCCGTTCGGACTTGAGCTAATATGGATCAGGGTACATTCATTGGCATGAGAGAAGTCTCCTTTGTCTTAAATGTCAAACACTGGAGTGCGACGTGGGTGACGTAGGGGATGGAAGATACCAAGGAACGGTCCTGACCGGCTTTAACATGGCAAAGCCCAGGATTTATCTTGGTCCCTCTTTCATCTCAAGTGGACACTGTCTTGCCCGTGGTGTCACCTGGGGAGATGCCTTTAACACCCGTTAAAGGTAGTGAGATAACATGCGCCGCGCGTTCACCCATAAGAACGTTAAAAACTTGGGTTTGGGCGTCGGGTTAGTAACGCTCCCCTAGAAAAAGCAGCCTACTATGAAAAAACGAAAGAGGTGCAGTTTACGCATTGGCTGATGTACTTGAAAAGTACAAGGCCGACATTACTGCCATACAGGAAATAAGATGGATTCGGAAAGGCGTCACAACAACACCTAAAGGTGACTCACTGTATTATAGCTGCCATGACACAACGCATGGGGCGATTTTAATGCCAAAATTGGAAAGGAGAATATCTTTGGCCAACAGTCGGGAAATTCAGTCTACACAGTGAAACATCTGACAATGGTATGAGGCTGATAGACTTTGCAGCTGCAAAAACGTGGTAGTTAGCAGTACCAGATTTAAGCATCTCGATATTCATAAGGACACTTGGCTGTCTCCAGATCAAAGAACAAATAATCAAATTGATCATGTTGTGATAGATGGAAGACATTCATCGAGCGTTTATGTACGCTCGTTCCGAGGAGCATTACCTTGTTGCAGCAAAGGTACGTACCCGTCTAAACGTTGCAAATAAAGCGCGAACAGATACAACACGGAACTTAGACATCGGTAAGCTGCAAACACAACAGATAGCCACTGCATATTCCAATCAACTAGCCCAATTGCTTAATCAAAGCACTCCTCGTCCCGATAACATATCAGCACAATGTATTGCCCACTCCACTTCTTTGGACGTTGTGATGCTATAGAAAATTGTATAGTATGATCATAAAATCCAAACACAGCAGAAGTGCCCCTGACATATAAATATGTAGACATTTCAACCATCACATGAGCGAGATAGAATATCTACAAATAACTAAACAGACACAGATTGTTCGTAGATATTTGAATGCCGAAAGACGTTCGTTCTCCTGATTCTTTGAATTATAACGAAATCAATCAATGAAGAAATCAATGTATAGAAAAAGAGTAACAAAAATATTTAAATCACAGCAAAATACAACACAAAGCAAACATGATTATGATTATGTAAACAAACCATCTATGTGGAACAAATTTTTTCGTGAAATGAAAAGTGGTCGGCATTTAAAATGATCTGCAATGCGAAAATTTTACTCTTCAAAATTCGTTAAAAAGCTCATACATGGGAAAATTACGGTGCGAACCATACAAAGTATATAGAATGATGTGCATCTAGTTATGTATTTAACAAATGTTGCTTCAACTTTACACGGTGCTCTTGAACCAAATTTAAATGCAAGGTGCTTACACCTGGGAAGTTTTTGTGGATTCTGAAACATCAATATTTACTTTAGGTTTTCACGAGTTAGCTTGGAAACCGCAAGTCCTATCGTAATATGACTAAACAAAATGTTGCATGAATGACAATTCTCTACAAGATTGACTTTTATGATATCATTGTAGTTTTTACCGTTATTGAGATATAGAAGTTCAAATTAGGACAATGCATTGAATGTATCGCCTCCTTATAAAACAATGTCATGACTGCAATTTCCCAACTTAAACTCATATATTTAAAAAATGGTACAACCTAGGAAAAAACAAGTGAGCCAAGGCTATAGTCGGGTCGGGGCCGACTATGTTATACCCTACACCACTACCCCTGTGCAGAAGCTTTTGACTGCTAAAATTCGAAATATTAAAATTGGGATAGCTTAGCGTCTTTACTCTGAATGTCTTTCTTAATACAGGTCAAATTTGTTAAAACGTATTTAAGTGCATCGTCAGCACAACTCCAAAAAGGGGAAAGTGGAAAAGTGGGATGTACGCCAACCATCAATAAGCTTCTTTCTCTGTGAGACCCTCTATATCTAAAAAATGGTAAAATCTAGGAAAATATCAATCAGCCAATCTTGTTTTTCGATTTTTTTCTTTTTTTTTTGCTGTTTCAAAGTCCGCAAAAACTTCCCTGGTGTACGCGGCTTTCATTTAAAGTTAGTTAAGGTGCACTGTGCATAAAGGTAAAAACTACGAAGATATCATAAAAGTCAACCTTGTAGAGAATTTTCATAGCTGCAGCATTTTGTTTAGTCCCATTTCGATAGGACTTGCGGTTTCCAAGCAAAATCATGAAACCTTAAAAAAACCCTTAAAAATGTCAACTTGAATAGCGATTTGTTTAAAAAGCGCTTCGGCGATTTTGTTCGTTTTTTTTTTTTTATTTTTCTCATCTATGAGCATTGTAGTCTACCAAGCATGTCTAAACATTTGGGAAGAAACAAATGATATTATTGGCACATTTCTAAAATTGATTCCAAGATAGACAAATAACAGTAGTTCCACGGACACCACCGCCGATGTTTCAACAATCACATTTATGCTCTGATAAATAACGTTTATTCAACTTACAGCTTGGAATAACACAAAACTTGAAATTAATTTATAACCTTATTGTGAGCTAAAATCCTACTAGCTTCCAGAAGAGAATAATAATAATAACGATAATAATAATATGAAGGAACAATGTCTGACTCTGTACACAGTGTGTGAAGGAATATCTTAGCAATATGTCGCTCCAAAAATAACCCAATTAATTTATTTATGTTCGGTAATAACCATTAACATTTTAATATTGTTTTGTAGAATTAACCAAAACAGCAATAACACTAACAATAAATTTGAAAACATTCTCCCCAAGTACAAAATCCAAAATTGAAATATATATTACTAACATCAACAAGCCCATTCAATCAAAAGCGATGGTTCGTAAAGAGCTGACGACATTGCAGCATTTGGTTTCGTCACTCGTACAAATAAAAACAATCGGATTTATTGTTGCGGCTCTATGGGCAGAGGCAAAAATTATAGTTGCGGATTCCACTAAATTTCGAATATTGCCAATGTGTTGCGGTGGGGGTACCCCCCGAAGGTTGCAGACAATTTTATAAATCCATTATAAAATGCTTTTGTAGAAATCACTTAAAACAGATTGCAAAATATTCGCACATATTTATTTGTGCCGCAATGGCCCTCCTCGGATCTAAGCAGACGAAAGTCAGCTACAATCATACAAACAACTGTGTTACCTATTTAATCACGTACAATGAACATGCAATAAATAAATGAAAAAACAAATGGTACTTGGTCGATAATCCCTAACTAGCCGGATGGATACCCACCCATAGCGTCACCCTCCTTCCAACACAACATTTAAAAATACCGTGAATCCAGATGTGATGGTCTTTCGAAAAAATATTTCAAATTAGAAAACAACATGGATCAGACGGTAAAAAAACATGATTTGTAGAAGAAAACATCATTAATAGTAAGACCGTTTTTAGTTTAATTGAAAAAGGGAACACACGGACACAAACCTTATTCTACTCCTGCCTTGGTAATGCCAACTCGTGAAAGTATTCGTATTACAAGTGAGTGAAAAGAAAAACTGTCTGCGGCGATGGCAGTTGTAGTGCCAGAAAAAAAACTGGAGAACGATTATAGCCAAGGTAGAAAGATTTAATAAAGGAAATGTCGATAAAAAAAGCAATATCATCTAGATGAAACTGCTGACTAACTCATCATGCCATTCAGCGCTGAGGCAGAGTTGTTACTCTTCGAGAACATTTCCTGTAATTTCCCACATATAGTGGGAAACTCAACGACGACTCACTTCCAACAACTCTCCAAACACTTATATGAGAAGGAATGTATATGTGAGCGAATACGAGAATGTTAAGAGAAGAGAATTTTTCGAAGAAGAGAGACATTTCGTCGATGTAACAGGACAATAAAAATGAGTGCAATGAGGTATATGAAAGTATTACATGGTCGCTCAACCCTGGTGGATACACATTTAATAAGAATAACAACAAAAATACTTCTATGGAAAACTAAAGATTTTTAAATGAAAAAGGACTCTAAGGAAGTCAATTTTCACAAACCTGTACATTGCAATACTCACAGCAAAATATTTAAACGTCCCTGTGGCTGTTACTTGCGCTAATATTTAATCGACCCGATTGGTATATTAGGCCCAGAAGTTTTGATGTCCCCAAATTTAAGACAGCTTGGAGTTGAGATTGATATTAGTGTAGTTGGATTGTATTGAAATTCTGTTAACATTTCGTAGGTTATGCAGTTTATCTTCATCTGCAATTCTTTGTGTTTATTATTTTCTCTTTATATTTATGTTTTATGTAAATCATTAGGTCCACATGCTTTTCTACCATAGAAGAAATAGCAATTAAAGGAAATGAATATTTGAAAGCTGCTACAAGATAGTCAAACACCGATATCGCGATTGTTTAAATTTCTTTTCATATCACGTTAAAGTGGTTAAACGTTTCACCCTCCATTAACTTTTTTCAATTCCGTTAAACAGACACATATTCGTTGGCATTTTTAGACAAGTTCCATTATCGGCATCTGTGGATTTGTATGATATTGGAGTTCATCGAATGCCATTAAATGTTGAATGGGTGGGAAGGAGAAAGTACAGAAAAAGAGCAATTGAAAAAAAAATATATAGGTATATTTTCGTCATCCTTTAGTAAAGTGAAAATTCAATTTAAGAGATTTTCCATTCTTAACAACCTTTGCGTGCACACACACACACACCCAAAGCGCGGAAATACTCATTCACCTTATTAAGCTTGCCTGTGTACGTACATACATATCTATGTATGTATGCATGTGTATTCTCACCGCAAAACATATACATTTGTTCAATATGATAATATATAAGTGCTAACAAGAGCAACAAACGGCACTTATGTCTTAAATATACACAATTTGCAAATCGAAGGCTCAACTCTCACACACACACACACACACACACATTTACATTTTTAAAGCAACACACAACGCACAACATAAGTGGGCAATTTTATTTTCTAACATTCCGTAGTCTTCAACACGATTTCCAGATGTTATTTTTTATTGTTACCTTTCGTATAAAATTTTCGGAAAGTTTACGAAAAAGTAGGAAGACAGGTAGGTTGTTACTGTTATGTCAGAAAGGACGAACTTAAAAAATGTATACAATTTACCATAACATGACTATTTCTATAATACTAGAAACACATATGTATGTAGACCCGATTCAAACACAGACCAAATTTGGATTATAAACAATTCCATTGAAATCGTAACTTTTCTAAGGTGGAAACACAACTCACATTTACAGTCTGCTTCTCTTTGTCTCTTCAAAAATGAAAACGAAAGAAAAGCTATCATACCCCATTTAAAATCTAAATGTTGTTAAATCATCAAAAATAATAACATAAAATTGAAGTTTAGGTGTGTTTTTTTTTATTTTATTTCAATTTGCCCCATCTTGTTTAAAAACAAAGGACGATTTTCTCAAAAAATCTAGGCTCAAAAATATGAGACGTTCAAGGCTAGATTGTTCCAAATTCGAGGCCCACCGAATACAAATAGCTAATTATCATTTACTATTACAACTCCAAACATTAATCCTTTATTCGCATAGAAACCTCTCTGGGATGGTCAAACTGGATTATCCTTCAAATGGAAAAGATAAACAAAAACTCACTACTACTTTGTAGATTTAAAATCAAAAAGGAAGAATATCTGTAAGAAATCTACTTTGCCAAGGATTATGTGTTTACATTTCAGGGCACCATATATATGGGAAATGTTGCCAATTATTTCATATTCCATTTCCAAAAAATTGATTTTTTTCTTTTCGCGCTACATTAACGATTTTTGGTTTTAGTAGATGGATTTTAACGAGTAATGATTTATTAGATCCGCAACGTAAAAATCCAAAATTTGCAATCATGCACGAGTAAATCGAATGCCAATTGTACAAATTAGACCCGAAATATATGATTTTTAGAAATTTGTTCGCACAAAATTTTCGTATTTAGATGCAGATTTCTCTGAAGCTGTGTAGGCTACATTCACGACACATATATCAAATAAATCAGAATCGTGAGTTCTTCATTCCTACATATGATTTTTTGAAAAACCTGTTTGCGGAACGAAATTATAAGAAAATTTCAAAAAACACTTAAAATCTGGCTTCAAAATGTCAGAATCATTTAATGGTAGACGCAGATCAAATTTTGAAAAGTTATACATTGGTGGGATGATCCTTATTTAGTTGGCTTCTACTTTCACTTTGACAGGAAGATCGGAAAAATGTGGTTTAATCACAAATCGAGCGAAAACAAAAAAAGTCACGTTGGCTTCAACCCATTTTTACCCATTTTTTAACATAAATATAGCCACAGCTTCCACGCAAATCAATTTTGAAGGCCAATATTTTTTGCCAAGTCTAAAAACATTTCATTTTATCCAAAAGCATTTAAATTGTATAATATACAACCACTATTCGCGAGTTATAAAGGGGTAAACCTTGGCTTCAACGATGTTAAATTTTCAATAATATTGCCCATATAAGCATATACATATGACTTTTTTACAACCTCGTAAAACTGTATTATATTTTGATGAGTTTTTACCTAAGACAAAATCTTAATTATAAGATGATACGTTTAAAAAGCGCAAATAATTACATATTTACGTACGGACAATTTTTGTGTCCGGATTACCGCGTTGTCCAGATTATATCATTTTATATCATACATAATTTGAAACAAAATGTAGATTTTTAAATGCATATATATGGTCAACCTTACTATACGCTATGGAGGCATGGACAATAAAATCATTAGACGTGAAGAAATTAGAATCCTTCGAAAAGTGGATCTACCGCCGAATTTTAAAAATACCATGGACTGCCTTAGTTTCAAACAATGAAGTGCTTCGAAAAATGAATCGAAATAGAGAGATAATGATAAACATCAAAAGACGAAAAACTGCATACCGTGGACATATCATGAGGAATTCAAAATACAAGCTCTTGCAGGATATCATAAAATTAAGAATAGAAGGAAAAACTCCTAAAGGCAGAAAGGAATTGTGTTGGATTGCGAATATTCAAGAATGAACTGGAATACGAGACGTGGGACACCTACTTAGTGCTGCCAGAAGCAGAGACATATTTGCCGATATTGTTAAAAATCTATGAATTTATTTGATTATTTTTATTTAAAATCCATTGTTTCTTTGTAATTGTAATGGTCGCCAACATTCGTATGACGAATAGGCAAATAAAGAAGAAGAATGGGTAAAAATTTAATCATTCTCACAAGAAGAATTCATTTTTTTTAAAAACAAGGTAAAAAAAGCCACAACCCTAATGTACGTATTTACGCTTACACAAGTAGAGCTAAAAATATCCCTTGGGGGTTTTTATCACACATATGATATGACCAAAAACAATATTATCCGGCAAATAAATGTGAATACCAACAAAACAAGTTGAAATATACAATGGGGAAATATGAAAGACACAACACCAAGAAACCACAACAAAATCGCTCTACTCCTTCATATTTTATGAGCTCCTCAAGAATGTGGTTTTGAAGAGTTTATAGGTGGTTCGGTATAAAACAACATCATAATAATTTTACGTTTTATTGACATAACTGTTTCTGTCGGAGTTATCAATAAATGGGATGTAGACCTTTTGACACAGTCAGCATGCTCATAAATATGTATTGAACAAATAAAATTGATGGTTTTTGTTCTTCTCATTGAACACGTTGCTAAGACATGTTGATGCAATTAAAAAACTGTACAAATTGAAATAACCCTGAATGTTTTGTTTGTATTGCGGACTAATTTATTGCCAGTCGTTTAGAATATCAGCATACTCGGATTTAATTTGGTGACGCTGATGTATCGATAAAGAACTACAATACATCAATCGGGTTATTCATCTCCGTAAGAATAAAATAAATTAATAAGTTATATAAAATAAAATAAATTATAAGACGAAATAAAATATAATATTACAATACATTAACTGTGGAATAAACCATTTTGTAAATAACATGTTATCAAAATTTTACAAATACCTGAAATTGCAAATCTATCATAATGTGGGAGGTATATAATGGGAAAGGTACAATACGAAAAAGCTAACAATCTCCATTTTTTTTTCATCGACATTCCCAGCAAAAACTTAGAATTCACATGAGTCGAATAACCCATTAATTACAAAGTACGGTCAACAAGACACATTCCGCATAATGTGTCATGTCTTTAAAAGGTACAAAAGTACCTATTTTACTCATTACTAAGTAATGGGTATCAACGAATTTTTTCTAGACCAATTGCGTTACATTTTCCAAATGTCATCTGTATAAGTTTGTGTTTGGTGCGTCAAATACATGAAAATACGAGCGAAAATATAAGTAAAAAATTAACAGAATTTATGTTTGGTGCAAACATATATATCGGAAAATCTTCACAAAAGCAATATCGTTCTTCCAATGGCTAAAAATGATCTTACCCAATTTTCAGCTGAATCTGACAATAAATGCGACCTGTACTTTGATCACAATGCATGGACAGACGGATGGACGGACGTACATGCATAAATCGTCTCAGAAAGTTATTCTATGTATATCCCCAAAAGGAACTATAGGTATATCTCGTATCCTTTTGCATATTACATACAAATGGACAAAGACATAACCACAATGTGGTGTAGGGTATAAAAAATAGGTTTTTGACCGCTTATTTGTCGACTTTTATTAGCCATAAAAGTACGTTGATTTTTAAGTAGTTACGGCCCCGAAATGGAGCTATATAAACCCGTAATTTTGTAATGAAATTTTGGTGGGATTATCGAAATATAGAGATTTCTTTCCTGTAGTTAAAAATGCATAACAAACAAAAAAACCGTTATAATTAATTGAATTATTCCAGCTAAAAT
Source organism: Musca autumnalis (assembly GCF_047663935.1). Taxonomy (NCBI): domain Eukaryota; kingdom Metazoa; phylum Arthropoda; class Insecta; order Diptera; family Muscidae; genus Musca; species Musca autumnalis. The sequence goes on along the minus strand of NW_027411644.1, from coordinate 333,806,391 downwards.
GACCTAAAGAGTGAATTCTAGCGACTTTAAATAGCTGTTTAGAAATTAGAAATTTCGCCATTCACAGTACAGAGAAACAACCACCACTTAAAATGGCCATCTCCTTGGGGAATTGAATACATTTATCATAACCATTTCGCTTACATAAAATACCAAAAAAATGCCTTATGTACGTACACATTACTTAAGATAATTTAAAATATATTATTTAAAAAACATACATATGCTTTGTAAAAATTCAAATTCAAAATATTTGCGAAACACCTTCATACAGCGGTTTTTGACATATGTAATAATAACACACCACTTTTTTCAATTTTATCTTGAAAACCACATTATGTTCTATGCAGAACTGCACCGCAGTTGCTCTCTTCCCAATACATTTGCCAGATAATATCATTCATTGTCTTATATTAGGATATATTTAGTGTGGAACACTTTCATAAAACCACAAATCCAGTACTGCTGAGTGTAGATAAATGTCCACAAATTTCAAATAATATTGTGATCTAATGACTCCCACACTACTCCCGATGAACAAAGCCAGTTATATTACTAGCACTTGCAATATCTCAATAATCAAGACAAATATTACAATAATTAGTAAAAACAAGTAAGAAAAGCATAAAGTTCGGTCGGCCGAACTTTTTATACCCTCCACCACAAATTTCAGCCATTTCGGTGGATTAATGTGGCCACAACCTTCAAAATACCGAAATTCGGAAGGTACCGTTCTATGGGGGCTATATGATGGCGTGGACCTATACCAAATTTCAGCCATCTCGGTGTGATAATGAGGCTAAAACGTTCAAAATATCGAAAATCGTGAGATATTGTATTATGGGGGCTATATCAACACGTAGACCTATATAAACATTTTATGGTAGAAATGTTTCTTAGCCTCTGGAAACACAAAATACAAAGTTACAACCGATTCTTTGGTCAAATGGGTCTAATGCATTCAAAATATATAAAAATGACGCGTACTTTATAAGGGGCCTTATGTGGGGGCTATACCAAAACGTGGACCTATATAAACCAACTTTGGTAGGAATGTTTTTTGGCCTCTGGAGACACAAAATACCAAATTGCAACCAATTCGGTGGTAAAATGGGTCTAATACATTCAAAATATATTAAAATGACGCGTACTTTATATGGGGCCTTATATGGGGGCTATACCAAAACGTGGACCTATATAACCCAACTTTGGTAGGAATATTTTTTGGCCTCTGGAGACACAAAGTACCAAATTACAACCAATTCGGTGGTAAAATGGGCCAAATATCTGAAAAATTCCTTAAAACGACGACGCGTCACGCGTCATTTTGTATGGGGGCTATACGAAAGCGTGGACCTACATAGCCCGCTTTCAATACCAAAAGTCCTACGTAAATATAATATATTTTCCCAAAATTTCATCAATCCTTTCGGACGCTAGAGTGATTTCCACAGACGGACAGACGGACGGACATTGCTATATCAATGTAGAATTGCACGCTGATCAAGAATATATATACTTTGTGGGGTCTACAATGATTATTTCGAGTAGTTACAAACGTAGTGACAAACTTAATATACCCCCATCCTATGGTGGAGGGTATAAAAATGTGCAGTAAGCCGTCGTATATAATTGGTTGGTTGTATTTAATGGGTTTACTGTCACTAAGTCATGGTCCACACTAGAGTAAATTTCATTAAAAAAATTTATGAAATTAGGTGTTCTTAGGCCGAATTCCCCATTACAGCAATTTCATGATTTTACTCTACTATGGAACTCAATCTGGAGACTCATAATTGCATGTTAAAATTTCAGTGGAATTATTCTAGTGTGACCCGGGACTAAGCAACAATATTTAAAATTTCGTGGTATTTAACTTACGAATGGCCCCAAAAATTTAAGCTCTTACTAATTTGTCTCATTTTACGTCTACGTATCATTAAAGATCCCCGAAATAAAATGTTAAAACAAACTTTTTTCAAAAAAGGTGGTGAATTTTCGGTGTGAGCCACTGTATATCGGTGGTGTTGCAATTCTTATATAGACAAACGTAATCATCAATGTAAATAAATCATGAGTTGTAATGGATCTATTTGTAAAGTAAATTTGATCTATGCGTAAAGTAAATTTTCTTCATGACCTAAAAATATATCATTTTGAAATTTTCAATATTCCCAAATATGTATTTTTGCAAGAAATTACAAATACTTCGATTTTTGTATAACTGGAATGGTGTTTTCATTTTATGTTTGCGACATTTGAGATAAATAATTAAAAAAACGCTCTTGACCTAGTCACTGTCATTACCAACACACTAATTGCACCAGAGAAAATTCACTGCCTGGCACTTGACACAAAGCATCTACGAAGAATGGGTGGGAGAGTAGTGCGTCGCCAACTGGGACACATTGGAATTAAATAAGTTCTAGATATAAGACAAACAATCTTTAAAATAAAAGCACATTGGCTTCTTATAGCGTTGTTTTAGTTTTTCTGCATGGATAACATTGTTGCTTATTTGGGGGTTATTTCATCAGTCCTCGTGGGTTTCAAATATAAATACTGGTTCGGTACGTCATAAAACCAAAATGGGATTCTCTATAATTGTCAGCCTAATGTAATTTATTCCTGACATTGCTGATTTCGTGCAATGTCTTCATCGGGAAACTACGAAGTTATTCATATTTGTGTGTATGTGTGTGTCGACCATTTTGTAGTGTATATTAAGCTTCATTTCGGGATACGTACAGTATCGCAGTGGCAGTCTTACTCTCACATACACAAAATCGAAAAGAAAGCACTGCACGAACTCGAGTAAAATGAGAAAATTGTCACAACAACGTGGTGTGCGTGAAACCCCCAACAACAAGAGCAAAGACTAAATCGAAGAAGCACAATTTTGCAATAGAGGAATTTCCAATGAAAACCGAAAATACAGAAAATATGGAGTTATGCTCTATTCCATGTCAGCAACAATGGAGAAAAAACACACGACACGACCACCACCAACAAATTCTCCATTTAATTGGAACGAAACGAAATAAATCAATGTTGGAGTGAAAAATGTCAACGAAAGGAAAGTAAATTGCAGCAGCTTTCATTTTTATTTGACTTTAAAACACTTTGAACTTAATTTTGTTTTCTAATATTGTCTCCAGCGTTTGTTTCTAGTTTCATTTTTTTTTTCACTATAGTATATAAAACAAAATGAATCATATCTAAGTTAAAGTTCGCAAAAGTTTTTCGATCTCCGTTTTCGCGTTAAACATTCTAGTTGTATTTTTAAGTAATGTTATTGTTTTTCTTTTTCTTTTCACATATTTTTTGTCTTAGTTTTCATTTTTTTTATTTTTTATTACACTAATTTTGGGAATTACTGTGCTCTAACCGTGCACAGATTTCACAGTGTTATTTTTTCTTAAGGTTATTTTTATCTATTAAACCCTTACCAGCCAAGGGCTCGCGTTATACTGCCACAGTTTTCCAATAAAAGGTGGACCAATATAGACTCGCATCTTGCTTGTCATTCCTACACATCACTGAGTTTAGTACTCACGCAATTCTTATTTGGAGAAGCTGGACGGAGTACGCTGGTCCAGCTGAATGCATTTCATTGATGCTGAACTACGAGTACCTGCCTGATTCAATGAGCGCAAAAGAGACCACAATATTACTATCTCTCCAATGTGTGGGTGATGGATGCTGTGACATAGAGATGCTAACATACTCTCAGTGAAGTGAGACAGTGAAGCACACATTCATTTAAAAATTGCTTTACGACAGCTCATGCACTTCGAGAGACATGCGCTTAACTATTTTGCTCTGAATCCACTCATATATTATAAAGAGAACCGCTGTAATAGCAACATTTTACATACTATTATGGGTGTTGAGAAAGGGGCGCTCTTTCGATTCCTTCTTTCTGCTTTGACTAGCTAAATTTTTCGCATTCACCTGATGTCGATGATGTCTTTTGTCATCAAGTTCGGAATGCCAAAAAATCACGAATATTAGCACACTCGGCCACACTTTCGCTCTCTGGTGCAGCCACGCTGTTCCAAGGCTTTTGTCGTTGAATGATTGTGATTGTACTCGTAGTCAAACAGACGCTACATTTGCAGTGTTTCTCATACACTGCACTATAATGTTTATTCCTAAATAGACACTGAATATGTGAGACCCAAAAAAAAGAATATTATTCCGGTTTTCTCTAAAAACAATATAAGCCTAGACCCAGTCATGCAGTAGTCATCGAATGAGTCAGCTTATTATCACGTTTTGTCAGCTGACACACTGCACTCTACAAAGTCGTAGCTAAATTGTGTTCAGATTTTGGGCGGAATTAAAAAACAATTTACAAATCATTATTTCAAAAGCAGCACGTCATGTTTCATGTTAATATTTCCATGGCGAAAACCTATTCTTCCAGAATCGTTTAATAAAAAGAATAAAACAAGTTGTGCACCCAACGATGTAGTAACCTTTCTTCTCCTGCGCCTAATTACTGTCGAACATTTTAGCTAGCAGTGTAAAGATGCAGACTTTATAAACAAGTGAACAAATACTATAGTGGGGACGGGGACCACCTATGTATTACCCTACCACGAAATTTAAAGTCCAGTTGTTTCATGTTTTTCTTCGACTTCATCAAATAAAATGCAAATGTATTAAAGACTTTGTAATGAGCAACGCCTGACTATTCTTTAAATATATTGTCAATAAAAAGGCGATTAAACATTGAATATTGGGATAGATTGACACATTTTCAAATAGAAACAGAGATACATATTTGTCATTAAATAAACGTTTAAAAATACTAAAATTGGGTTAGTTTACCGCCTATTGCAATAACTCTGATATTTGACCATCATCACAAACAAATTTGGCAAATTTGGATTCAAATCTCAGACAGTCTACTTTCATTATCTTTAGTATATTCTGAAGCTTATAGCTGTGTTGAGTACCTCTTTTGTATTGATTAAAATCTTTGTTGGTCTTCTCGATTAGCAGGTTAAATGCTTCGAATACACCAAATAAAAGCAGAGATACATATTTGTCATTAAATAAACGTTTCAAAATACTAAAATTGGGTTAGTTTACCGCCTATTGCAATAACTCTGATATTTGACCATCACCACAAACAAATTTGGCAAATTTGGATTCAAATCCAGACAGTCTACTTTCATTATCTTTAGTATATTCTGAAGCTTATAGCTGAGTTGAGTACCTCTTTTGTTTTCTCTAAAAAAGAAATAGAACATACTCCGTGTAAGAATGAAATACCCTTCAATTGTCATTGAAAACGTCAATTAACCAGACACATCATTTAAATAATCATCATTAACCGAACAGCGTGGTTGGTCGTTTGAATGTGCAGTTCAGCTAAATGTACCAGCACCTGTCTTGTAATTGTTGCTACTAAAAATGAATATTGGTTATACCTCACCATGGGAAAAATACATAATTTGTTATAAAATGATGATTTGTATTTTATGCGAAGTCTGCAGTAAAAACATTTTTATTTGATTTTACATTCTCTTGTAGCTAGCAAACTTCTAACGTGGGGCATATGGCTTGTGACCGTCATTCGACCTTAGCATTAGTCGATGACAATGGTGACAGCGAGAGCGCATTCAGGTAGGTAATTATAATTGTAATTTCTTTAAATACAGTTTATGGGAGGCATAACCCAATGAAAGCCATTCTATTTTAGAAATTCTCCATCACTTGTTTTTTCATGTATCCCTTATGTTATTTTCGAGTTTGTTTTTTGCCTCGCGCCGCTTCTTTCGTCCACAGCTTCATTAGCAGAAATGCTCATTACTATTTATTAAAAAAAGAAACTATTTCGTTAGATAACTGATTTCCTTAAACACCCACCTCAACATGACACATTTTTTAAGAGTGAAACGTTATTCAACCTAAGACGAAATGTGTGCTAAACGATTTAATTTCAAGCATTTTATTCATGTCTATTCAAACAGAAATATGTACGTACTAAACATCATTTTACAAATAACTTCTAGCAAACTTTTACGCATCCGGTCTTCTGAAACGCGTTATTTGTATTAAGGCAACTGTACTGCCGCAGGCATTTTAATTATGTATTGACTCTGTTGCAGCCCACTTTTCTTCAAATATGATTATTGAAATGTACCACATGAATCTTTTAACGATCCGTTTTATAACAAATCTCAGACTAACGTATCTACGACATATTGGCGTTATTTAAATGGTGGCGCTTCACGTATGAGATAATCCACTCTGTGGAAAATTCAATTATGTGTTAAATTGGGTATTCATTCCCTTTACAGCATAATGAAACCTATTCATGGCATTAATCGTACATACGCGGTTTTGGATACTACATACTACAACTTTTAAGTAAAGCAAATGTATACAAAACTGACTTGAGAATTTTTTAGTACATTCAAACATTGTTTTACCACACTAATTTTAAAAATATATATATGTATAAGGATATAGCCGTGACGAGGCCGACTATGTGATATCCTACACCACTGCATCTGTGCATAAGCTTTTCAAGGGTAAACATTTTTTAGTGAAATACAGCCGCACTGGCTTTTATACCAGATGATTTAGAGATAACTGAACCAAAATAATTACAACACTTTCGAAATCAAGGAATTTTCTTAATGGTACATTGATAACTTCAAAGGTATGTCCTATTGAAAACTCGAAGAATTGGGCCAATAACGTCGACACAATATAAATTTTCTCTAAAAACTATGACTAAAGGCGGGAAAGTTGCACGACATTTCAAGACTAGTTGTTTAATGTTTTTAAGTGGGTTTTGCTGTGTCAGATCCAGCTTGGATTTTATGGCCCCATCTAAACATGGTTAAATATTGACTTTTTAACGCTATTCGTGGCTATATCTCTGAAACCGATGCGAATCTTCTTCTGACCTCTGCAACAATTTTGTAGATAAGGGCGTGAATAAAATATTTGGAAAACTAGCGAACTTGAAAAACGATATTTATTACCTCAAACCGATACCGATATTTATTACCTTATTAAAAATTCTATAATTTGTATACCTCAAGCTCGAAACAAGAACTTTCATTTAATAAAAAATCGAAAGGTCGATAAAATCAACAAATAATTATCTCCAAAACTGTCAAATTATTCTCCATAAGTTGTCTGCACAAAATCAAAACGATCGGATCAAAATTGGACGGAAATACACACATGGCCAGATCGACTCAGCTCTAAGACCATTATTTCGATGTGTTACAAACTTTATGGTCCAAACTAACTTATAATACCATCCACACATAGTGGTGTAGGGTATAATTATATATTTTACAGCACAAAATCTGTTTAATTTTTATACAATAAAGTATCAACTTTGACACTGTACCAACTGACGTGTTTTATTCGACGCAAAAAAATCAAAAATTGTTTGTTTTGTTTATTGATGAAGATTCAATCTCATTTCGATTGCTTGAGTGGAGTATTCCCCCATTGGCTCAACTTCATTTATTACCCTCTATTACAGAGAGTAATGTTTTCAAAACGAACGGACAGTGTTGCAAAATTTTACTGATCGCTACCAATATCATCATTTCATCCCGGCGAAGGGAATTATGAATTGGCTTATCAGTTTTTAGTGAAAAACCGAACTCTTTAAGTGTCTAGTATTCCCAAATGAATGAGAATTACACTCACTTTTCGGCTTTTCCAAAGAAACACCAAAATCAAAATATTCTGCAACATGTCAGCACGTATCAACTAAGAACTCGTCGAATTCTGTGAGTTGAAAATAACATCACCACAGTTGCCTGTGAGGTTGTTATTGGAATTTTGTTTTTAACAAAGCTCTTTGGAAAAGCCGAAAAGTGAGTGTGATTCTCATTCATTTGGGAATACTAGACACTTAAAGAGTTCGGTTTTTCACTAAAAAGGCATCATTTCAAAAACTGAGAAGCCAATTGATAATTCCCTTCGCCGGGATGAAATCATGATATTGGTAGCGATCAGTAAAATTTTGCAACACTGTCAGTTCGTTTTGAAAAACATTACTCTCTGTAATAGAGGGTAATAAATGAAGTTGAGCCACTCAAGCAATCGAAAAAAAATCAAAAGTTTGTATAATGGAACGAATGATTTTTCTGTAAAAGGTTGTAAAATTGAATTTTACATTTTTAAATTTAAACATTTCGAATATTGTGGATTGAGTTTAACACCTCCCTCTTAACCCAAAACATGTAAGATGTCTCAAACTCGTAAAATGTATTAAAATAATATTGAGAAAAAAATTAGAGAATATTGTATTGTGCTACACGAAAAATTTGCAGGGGTTCTGATATATTTATTCGGTTTTGTGGGAGTCTATTGTATGTTCACATCTTTTGCACCACTTGAGGCTCTCCCATTTTGCAGTTGATGCTCTCGGCCACTATTACGGCGGTACATTTTTTTCGGCGCCAAGTCCATACTTCCTAAGATAATGTCCCAAACGCTCTAAATAACCATGTCGGCATAAATTCAAATGACTGATGAGCACGAAAATTTTCGAATTGAGTATCGAAACTTTGCACATCCTAAAATATCTTCCAAACGTACATAAAGTTGAAGAATGTCTATATGGGAAAACATTTTCGGGTAGTTCCATCCCAAATTTCAACATTCTGTTTAAATTAAGTGACCAAATCCATGCCTCCTGCCATAATGATCCGTAAGTTCCAAAAATCTACGGTGACAAACAAAAGTGTCTGATGGGCACCAAGGAAATGAGGGGAGTTGCCACATTCGAAAATTTTGCCTTCACATATTCCAGTATTCCAATTTCCATTCCACATTTGAGGAATTGAAATCCAAATGCATCAATCAAATTAATACCTATTTATGATTGTATAGTTGCCTTCACTTGGAAGATGTTGCACTATTTGTGACCTTAATTGCCATATGACCCTCTTGTCAAACCAACAATCAAACTAGTCCAGTAATAAAAAAGGTATGGTGGAAGGATTCGGTAGCACAGTTTGCCAAAGATACGGGAAGTTTGCAGTATAATCTTTGCTTATAGTTGGTTACATTTGGCCGGTCAGATGGTTGGTTAGTCTGGTTTGTTGGGCCTGGCGACCTGTCTTTCGGTTGTAACGGTATACCATTGCTGTGGGTCATCGCTTGTCGTGTTAACACAAACATCAGCACTTTGTGTACAAATCCCAATCAAACAAACTAAGCATGAGTATCAGAAGGGTGTCTATTTGCTATAAAAGTGTAACATTCGTATAAATTGTCATTACATACTTACATACAACAAACATTACAACCTCAAACATGTAATACAACAACTGCTTTGGCCCTTCATTAGTCCTTCCATAGGATGTTTATTAGAGTGGATATACAAACTGAGTAACATGGTGGATACTCCGTTTTCTGTAAATTCGTTGTACATATTTCTGGGGAAACAACGAGTGCATCAGGTACGAGTACAAACAACATTCCCATAGTTTGCTAGAATCTGAATGAGAAGCAGTGACCACTTCGAACCCTAAATGCCAAACTATAGCTAATTCGGTCCGAAAATGTATCTAACATCGTCAAAATGCCTGAAATCGGGCGGTACAGTTATATGGGGGGCTATTTCGAAATGTGGACCGATATAGTCCATCTTCGAACTGGGCTTGCCCAAAAACAAAAGATCCATTTATCCAAAGTTTCAGCTTCCTATCTCAATTTTTGTGGAGGCTAGAGTAATTACCAAAGACGGACGGAGAGACCAACTTGCGTAAAAAAACCAAAAAGTAACGACACAAAAAATTGCATAATTTATCTACTTTTCAACCGATTTTACTACTACACTTCTAAGCAGCCTGGAGCACAAGGAATATTATTTTCCCGTTTTTTGATGCGATTTTTACGCACTTCAACCGCTATAACTTAGCCATTTGTTAACCGATTTCAAAACTTAATGGCTTGTTCGAATTATTTTCCCCTTTAAAGGAAAAGAAAACCAGTAGAAATCCGTTGTGAAAAATAGAAGTTATGCCCCCCGTTATTCGCTACATTTAACGTTATAAAACAAAAAAACGAAGTGACCCAAAAGAACCAAAGGTATTTTCGTCATCCATGGACCCCAGCACGATAGAATTTTTGCATCAGAACGCTTTAATATTTGTTAGTCAACTTTTGTAGCACAGTGTAATTATCAAAAATACCATAACATATAGCCGTCCAGAAAACATTATGAAAGATATTGTGATTTTTCCATTATTGTGAAAAAAGTTTCTGTAGGCGGGTCCTGGCGTTTATTGTTAATTTTGATCTGCCCTCGTCAGCTTTTAGTCTTTAGACTTTCTTACAATTTGGTAGACACATTTATGATCACATGGTGATTTTTTCAAAATTAAGGATTCAAAGCTAATTTCAAAATTTTAGGTCTTGGACTCTTTTTAGAACCATGAAAAAGCAAAGAAAAAACAAATCCTCTCAATGTTGACGACCCCGCAAACCTTTTAAGGACCATGCAAATCAACATATGTATTGTACGAATTCTAAATACACACAGTGAAATTCGCGAACTAGCATATGTAGCTGTGAATTTATAGATAGCCGGAGGCTAAAATAGTTTTTTCCATAAAGCGAAATCCTTCAACATCAGACTCATCCGCGCCTATCCCCGAACGAAGACAAGAGAGAAACAAAACAAATATATTTTTACGAGAGACTTGAGGAAACAAAAGCTGGTAGGTCAAGACTTCGATGGGAAGGTCGTGTGAAACATAATATCGAAGATATCCCTGCAAACGGGGTAGATATTGCAAGAGATCGGGGAATGTGGAAATCTATCCTTGGTTCGGTTTATGTGACAAATATTCTTTGCGCAGTCAGAGTCACCTAAGAAAATTAAATATGTAAGTAAAAATGAATCATTCCACAAATGGAATAATAACTGTATTGGAACCATTCTATATGGGTCATTTTCAGCACTGGTCGAGCCGAAAAACATTCAAACAAGAACGAAGTAGTAGTTAACAATGAGGCACAATGAGGCATTTTATTCATTAGATCATTAGCATCTAATGCAATAATGAACAAAAGCATACCCACATGTACCATTCTACAAAATGTCAGTATTCGAGGTGTAATATACTTCAAAAGTGGCCGTGGGACTTCAGGCACGAAGAAAGACAATTTGATCGGAGGCGAACCACTGTTGTCTCGAAAATTAATTTGCAAGCCGATGCATTCAACAGTTTAGTAAATATAGCGATTATAAAACAATAGGCTCCAAATTTATCAACAAATATATAGCAGTTTTTACCACGGGACATTCTTGAACCTTTTTTTGAAAATTTCATGAAATTAGGTTCAGTAGTTTTGGAAAAATAATGTATTGAGAAGAGTTATATCTTGTCATCAGTTTTCAATATATAATATACTTAAAAAGGTTGGTGTGGTCCGGTTTTTTGGCTCCTAATATGTACGTAGATTCGGATACATAACCCCATTGTCTCGCAAAATTAATGGAGAAACCGATATAATCCGAAGTTTGGCATATACATATAGCGTTTAAAAAAAGGCGCGGGGAAGGTACTCTACATCTTCCGAAATTCATAAACTATACAATGGTCAAATTTCCTTTCCATAAAAAGCCATATTGGGTTATGACGAACATTTACAAAAAAAAAAATTATATCCAAATCAGTCCAACCGTTCTCAACTGATACAAATATCCACGAACGACATTTGATTTTTATTTACGAGTATTAAGATTGCTTCCCTTATCTGACCATATTAAACAAATAAAGAAAATCTATTAGAAACAACATTTTTAAATTTTATGCTCAATCGGAGAGTAATTATGATACTCTTACCACAGCAATCCCTCATATTATTTTGAGCGTACCTACTCTAATGTATGTATTTGCTAACATACAAAATCACCCCGACGATCTATTCAAAGGGGCAGTCAGCCTGACAACAAGTGAGTGAGTATTCATATTTAAATGAAATGCGATATTAAGTATGAATAACGACACAAAAGACCCACATTGTACTGTGCTTGCTCATCAGTAATTGCTGATGAGAAAAAGTCCGACATAAAGAATGTACAAAATATAGATGGTAATAGGCATGTACATATGTATGTACCATGTTTACAAAATATCCCAGCAAAACTACATATAAGTAATGATTATGTTCACAAAAATGTTCGGGACAAATCGGCAAGAAAATGACTGTCTTCATTAATGCAACATTGAGTTGTCACATGTGAGACAAATTAAATTTGTGTGGCAATGTTGAAGAGATCACATGACAGGCTGTCTCCTCGTCTGAAACCTCTTTTGGTAATGAACTGTTCGGAGATATTCTTCCCTATTTTAACGGAGGACCGGCTACCAGTTAATGTCATCTTACAAAGCCGAATGATTTTGTGGGAATCAGACATGGTGTATGAACTTATAGAGCAGTCGAATGTTGCTTTATAATCGACAAAAAGGTAGGTTTCCATCGTCATTTCTTGGGTCTTTTCCAGGATTTGCCTCAAGGTAAATATCTGGTCAATGGTGTCAGGTCTAAAGCCGCACTAATTTGGCCCAATTATGCCATTGACCATAGGATTTAGTCGTTCGCACTATACTACAATATATTATCAGCCCTATTCTGAACATTGAGCAACATTTCCCATTCCCACGCTTTCCATATTCTCAACGACTTGGGAGCAGCAAAAAATGGGAGAACAAATTTCGAAATTCGAAATTAGTTTCACCAAATTATTATAGCATACTTTTGGGGGCTGTAATTTTGTTTTATAATACAAAATGCATATTTGCATTGAATTCACGGTTTTTGAATTTGGTAAGTAACCTAATTCAACAACCGTGCATTAATTTATGGATTTTTTTAAGTGAATGGAGACAAACATTGTGTGGTGTTGATAATAAGCGCATTTTCTTCAAAATGTGCGAATTGATGTAAGCATTTTTTAATTGTTAGGCAAACATACTTTTTGTGTATAAAATAATAGGAACTTTTTAATTTTGTAACGAATTTAAAAATTGTATGTTGATGTCCATTTGGAATAATTTGAGTTAGGGGTTTAATGATTATATCGCTAGTTTTATTTATTCCTAATGATCGCTAGACCTCGTATTTTGCATATTAAAAAAAAAAAAAAAATTAAAAAAAAACATCTTATATTTTTTCTCGATTATTACATATTTTTGAAATATTTTTTAGGCCTAATCGGTATTATGAAAAACAAAACCATCAGCTTTTACAAATTATTTTGGAAACAAAAATTTATACCTTTAAATCAAAAGAAAGGCCAACCCAACATTTTTTACAATCAAAACAATAATTTGGCATATATGAACGTATGTACGTTTGTGCGATAGTTGTCGTAGTTGTTGAGGATACTAATAGATTTTCAATAGAAAGATAGTCATCTGATAAAAACTCTAAGGTTATATTACGAAAATGAATAGAAGTTGTAAAGATTGTATACACGCAGAGAAAAAAAATATTTTTCGGTTTTGTTGAAACAAAAAAATCTATTTTGGTTCCAAAAATGTGTTTGTTTTGTACAAACATTGTAATCCAAATCCAAAAATACCATCTTTTGTCCCGAACATAAAAAACAAAAACAACTTTCGAATTTCCGCAATATTGTAAAAAATCGTTAACAATACCGATTGTAGGAACAATCATAATCTAATTTTTTTACAAAACATATTGTCAGCCCTGAAAACCAGATACTAAATTTTTTGATTTGAGTGTATATACTTCTCATATACACTTTCCACACAACTTTGATATAAATATCGCGTATAATATTACGAGCATTGATGAACGCAATACATGGTCTGCTACTTTAGCTGACAACAAAGACAAACAAAAAGCCACAAGCAGCCACCACAACATAAGGAATAATTAAACACCATAACAAACATGAAAACGAAAGAAGAATGAAATAAAGAAGAATAATGAAACAAAACAGAAACAAATAAAAACAAGAGTCTCATTGTTGGTATACATACACACAAAAAAAAGATAAAGGCAGCATGTCATATAAACACCACAACTCACCAAAATTGTTTTTTCAACACGGCATCGAATAGCGAGAGAAGAGAAACAAATTTTCGAAGAAAAGAGAGAAATATTGTTCAGTTGACACAAACTATTTTTGGATTTAACAAAAACGATTGTTGGATTCACAATACTACATAAGGAATCCAACAATATGTTAACAATACATATTTTGCTCTTGGAATATTGTTGGATCAAACATATTTTTTTTTTCTCTGCGTGTATATTATATAGTCTGTTCCAGTACTGGAATAATCTACTAATTTTTACTTTTTTGTCGATGACATAAAGGAAAGTTTGTTATCGCAGTAAGAAATTGTAAATTCTTGCATTTTGTATGTTTTTATTAAGCAAACTCATTTTTATTTTTTACTACGATAATCGAAAAAAAAATTGTAAAAATTAGTAGATTCTTGCAGTACTGGAACAGACCAGATAAATATTTGCAATAATTTTGTCATGTAGATGTCTTGAAAGCAATATCTCCACCTACTTTTCACAAAAATATGACATTTCTTGAAACTTTTTGTCAAACTCCCACACTGTTTGCTGGCGAGATTGTTCCCACAAAAAGACACCAATTCTCCCACAATTCTAGATAGAGAATGCATACTTTTTCCCATGGGAACAAATTGCCAATTCGAACTTAATTCAGAATGAGGGGAAAGGGAGAAAACTACCACAAAACTTTATTCAGAATACGAAAATGTGGGAATGAGAAAATTTTCCTAACTCCGATGCGTTCAAATAGGACTGTATATTATATGCAATATGAAGCTAATTTATGCCACTGCAATTGGAGCACACAGTCTTCTTTCCTTTCTTGTGGACGGGACATAGGATGCTCACGTTCCAATAATCGGTTACGCGTTCTTCCTAACTAGCTAAAGAATCTCTGGGGCATTAAAGCGGGCTTTACAGTAGACTCGAACGATGAAAACACAAAGTGCTTCTACGGCCTCAGTCCGCTTAAACTGGTCACGGAAGACTTGCATTTCAGGTAATAAATAGCTTTTGGCCTCAGATGTACTGGATCTGGACATCTGAAGCCCACATCTTTCCCGTCAAGATGGCCATAATATGTCAATGCCAACTGTAAGAGCTCTTTCTAGTCGTCTTTGGCTGACATTGCATTAGTTTTCGTTGCAGTTCTTGTTCGATATTCTCAACTTCTTCTTTGGGCAGTAGTTTTAAATCATTCTCACCTACATCGAACTGGGATTTATCAATCAAGAACATTCTTTTTTGAAATGTTTGGAATATAAATAATAATAATAATGGAAATGGTGTAGACATTCGAACACTGCTGGGGCTTCTCCTCTTCGCTCTAAGGGGCACCTACACACAGAAAAATATATGTTAGAAATATGTTTGGATCCAAACAAACATATTTCAATTTGATTTGTTTGATGTACCAATATATTTTTTATTTTAGAACATATTTTTTATGGGTGGAGAGAGCATTTTTGTTAAAGAGAGTAACAACAGGGCTCTCGCGGCTGCGGAATGCTGTTTTATAATTAAGAGCTGTGTGTATGGTGTAATAGGAGACGCGGAAGCGTTGGCGGTGTATATGTGGTAAAATACGCGTGTTTCATGCTTTGTTGTTGTTAACCAACGCAGCAAGCGAAGATGAAAAAAATGGTATTAATTATGTTGTTCTTTTTTTCTTCAGTTTTTTTGAATACAATCGTTGATTAAAGACGGTATAGTGATTGAATAAATGAGTGATTTGTCTTTTTTTAAAGAAATTGTGATTTTTAGTAAATTAAATGCTCAAAACATTTTATAATTGAATCAAAAAGGTGAATGGAAATATTTTATTGAACAAGGAAGAAATCGTATTTAATATTGGTAACTACATCAATACATTTTTCATATGCATATGTATATTTGAAATATGGATGTAGGTACCTATTTATTACATTATATAATCACTTGATTCCAGATGCCGATTTCCCGCTGATGATTTCAACATTGAGGAAAATGTGTTTTTTTATTTTACAACTAAGGTGAAGCGTTCAACGATGTTTCTATATAATTTTTCTCTTTAAAAGTGTGACTTTTTATAAATTATTTCATTCAGTTTATCTTTTATTAAAGTCTGTTATGTATTTCTTTGGAATATTTTATGTACCTATGTGTCTGTTGTGCTTTTGCTTTTTTTCTATGCCTTTCAATAAACAACAAACAACCATTTATAAATGTGTGTATATGTTAGAGATAGCCAGTGAGCGCTTACTGAGAGCAAGTAAGCATACATTTCAATGTGTTTCACATGGAAATTTACGCTCCCTTGCTCTCAGAAAGCGCCCGCTGGTGCATGTGTTTGTTTTTTTGTGGCTTTTGGGTTTGTATTTGTTTCCACCCAAACATATAATTTGTTTGCACCCAAACATATATTTGTTTGCAGGACCCAAACATATGTTATGTTTGGGACTGATTGTAAACAAATATATGTTTGCTGCAAAATATGTTTTGGACATATGTTAGAGAGGCGTTTTTTTCTCCTTGTAGTTGCTGGTGACGATCATATGCGGTAAAATGGACCAAAAACAAAATTGTTATCCGATTTTGTAGCTGTCCCGTAGGTCGCAATAATAGTCCGATCGGCTGGCAACATTAGGAAATGTTTTAGTTTTAGACAAAGAAGAAGCTTGCAATTTATCATGATGATCAGATAATAATTAGCAGTTTTAATAGACCCAAACGTTTGGGTGAAAATAACTAATTTTCTAATAATTGAAGATGACCGGATAATACATGGCGGATGAAAATGGTCATTGGTGTTAAAAATAGGCGAATTTAACGTTTGGTGTATAATTTAATTTATGCAGGTCATATATCGGTAAAATAGCTTACAACATATATGGAAAAGACCTTTTGACATTTGCATTGATGCAAATTAAAGTACCGGTTAAATAACGGAAGTGCCAAATATATATGTGGGTGAGAACTCCAATACAGTTGCTCCATTATGTATTAATTTTTTGAAGTAAACTCTTCCACTCATCCGAAAAGTTCAGTTCAAACAATTGATCTCAACTTGGTATGTAAAACCACACAGATCCGTCACTTTTGCATCATCGACCAGAACGAATAGTTTTAAAAAGTTGAACTTTATTAAAAGCTTAAAAAATTTATGATCCAAATACATACAAATGTATGACTATAAGACTGGAGATTATGACGAACTGCTTTGCAAATGCCTATATACTCAGCGGAAACATCAACCTTAATTAATTAAAAACTTTCATAAATAATGGCCTTCGTCCTAAAAAGACAATAATAAATAAAAATCTTCACAGCAGAGCCCGGCTGCCCCGGCTGAGGTTTGAACCTGGGTTCTCTCCAACAAACAGACAATGTTGTCGAGATCTCAGCGTTCTAAGCCACTGCCAATGTATCATATCAACAAACTAGTCGACATGATGCCAATGTATCATATCAACAAAACTAGTCGACATGATATCCAAAACTTCAAAAACTGAAGGCATTACAATTCATGAAGGAAACCCCCCTTCGATTGTATATGTGTATGTATTGAGAAAATGATTCCTAGACAAGACACTAGGGTGACTTGATAAAGAAAAAGACTTCCATAAATACTTCATAATTACAAAATTGTAAAAATGTTTGTATAAATAGAAGTTATCAAATCAAAATCAGCCTTTGTCTTCTAGCCATTAGCATTCAAATACGCCTGATGAGCCTGGCTTAAACCACCAGGCGAAACGATCGTAGCGTAATGGTTGAGTGTGTGGTATTTCGCTAGAATTCATTTTTCAATACAAAACTCCTTAGGCCATATTAGCTCGATTAATCCAATTAATTAATTAAAAACTTTCATAAATAATGGCCTTCGTCCTAAAAAGACAATAATAAATAAAAATCAACCTATTTATTTTGCAAAGCACAAATGACGTATTACATGTAAGCACCACATATTACATAGAATACTTGATTTTGTTAATAATGTTAAGTAAGATATACGACAAAAACAATCAAAAAATTGGGATTTGTTTACAAATTTTGCAATGTGCGTAGTATTTGAACTCATACTGTGACGATGTATGAGTTCAAATACTACGCACATTGGCATCAACGAAAAGGCCAGGAGTCCACCTTTCATAAACAGTGTGTTTATAAAGGAAAATAGTTATCAAGTATAAATTTTCGTTGCAAAATAGAAATTATTAGATTTTTATGCAAAAGTTCGGTCCTTTGGCTACGCCAAATATCATCCGAAAATGTAGGCTTTTCAATGTATCCCAACCATAGATGACGTTCATATTTATATCTGAACTACAATACGAGGGCAGTTCGGAAACTTCTTAGCCTAGCACAAAAAACACGGTATAAACAGAAAAAAGTTAACTGTTTTGGAAACTTCCATCTCTGTTATGAACACATGTTAAATTTTGTTTCGATCTGGCAACAACAGGTGTTCAAAAAGACGCATCCGCAATTTTTTTACAATGGAAAAATTAGAAATGCGTGCTGTCATTAAATATTTACATAAAAAAGGTTTATCGGAAATTCATAATGATATGGTGAACGTGTTAGGTGAAAGTGCTCCTTCATATGAAAGTGCATGAAATTGCTAATATCATGGGCATCTCAAATGATCGAGTCCATTTAATTTTGCATGAAGAACTACAGATGAAAAAGCATTCTGCAAGATGGGTGCCGCATTTGTTAACAGTCGATCATAAGAATGAACATTTCTCAAGCTTGTTTGGATCGTTTTAAGCGAAATAAAATGGATTTTAAGCATCGTTTCATAACTGTTAATGATACATGGATCCACCACTATACTCCAGAGACAAAAGAACAATCCAAACAATGGACTGAATCTGGAGGAAGTACCCCAAAGAAGGCAAAAACAATTCAATCGGCTGGTAAGGTTATGGCAACGGTTTTTTGGGACTTCAAAGGTATTTTATATATTGACTATCTGCAAAAGGGTAAAACAATAAATTCAGAGTACTATTGCAACCTTTTGGATCAGTTAAATGTACAAATTCGAGAAAAACGTCCTGGCTTACAACACAAAAAAATAATTTTTCATCAAGACAACGCAGCGCACAAGAGTGTTTTAACAATGGCTAAAATCAACGAATTAAAGAACGAGTTGCTTGACCACCCACCTTATTCTCCTGATTTAGATCCCAGTGACTTTTACTTGTTCCCAAATCTAAAAAAATTTCTTGCTGGCAAGCGTTTTACCTCAAATGAAGATGCAATTACAGTTGTAAACCACTATTTTGAAGACCTCGAGGAAAACTATTTTAATGAAGGGATAGAATTGCTAGAAAAGCGTTGGACTATGTGTATTGAAGTTTCAATATAATCTCCATATTGAAAAATAAAAACTATTCTCTTTCATTGATAGGCTAAGAAGTTTCTGAACCGCCCTCGTAGCTATAGTATTCTTTCAAAATATAAATTTTCCAGTGGACTTACGACCTTTTCGTACTCCAATTTCTACATTTTGTGGACTTACGACATTTTCCAACAAGGGCAAAACACACAGAAAAACGCGACATACTACTAATAAATACTGCCATTCTCTTTACATTTGTAAAAAATCGATTATTTCTGATTCCGTTAAGACTTCTTTATCAAAATATCTTTTCCTGATATTCATAAATATTGAACACTTTCCAATAAAGATTGCAGATTGAACAGATGTTGTAAGGTTCAGTTCTTTGGCAATTTAATCCAAGCGCACCCGCTATGACCTTCATTATATACGATATTTGGCTTTGGGAATATTTGTTATAGTAATAAGCTTCTCCCAGCTCTGGGTTTACAAATTTGTAGATACGGGTTTCACTTTCTTGTTATTTTTGAATATGCTGGGTATAGTTAGAATTCTGAATTTCTTGTAATAATGCTTAACATGCTATGCACCAGTGTTCTCTGCTCCTATTAACTTCACTGCTCTCAATGTTGTACGAGTCTAAGCGATCTTTAAAGTCTTTATACCAAGAAATACTTTTTGTACTATTTTAATAACGAGGATATGCGGAAATCGATCTTGTTTAAACTCAAATAGTGCTTTAGCTATATATTTCAAGTGCAACCCATACGTGTATATATAGCCTGGTTCGTATCCTGTTCCTGGGGCTAGAACGTAGTTAGGTGTGTTCTCTGCAAGTTAAGAAGACGTTTAATGAAAAACCTGTACACTTTATCGATATCTTCAAAGTAATCGTGTCCAGAATTTGAGACCCGTAACCTTGGATTGAACGGCATACTGATAGAAACATTATCCAGTTAGCGTTGAGTGAAATATTCAGGTTTCCTATAAACCTTTTCCATATAGCGTTGAGACAGCATTTGGCGTCATCATTTTTCATTTGGATATGCTTTCAAAAGGATAATTTTGGAGCTAGTAATATACCAAGATATTTAAATTCAAAAAAAGTCCTCCCAAAATAATGGGTTTTTATAGTACTTTTTGTCGTCGTAACTACTTACAAAACCCCCCTACTAACCCAATATTTTAACAAGGGCATGTCGCACTGAATAGCTAGTTATTCTATGACCAATATAACCACTAGAATAACTAGTTATTTCATGAGACTTTTTTATTATAGATGTGAGATTACTCAAGTTCGGTCTTTGGTATAAAATGGTCATATTGAGATACAATTGTTGTTAATAATATTTTTCTTTTTGGTGCTTCATAGTAGTTTCTTATGAGAATATATCGTCACCATAAATGCCGGAAGACGTAACCAACAAAAATAAAACTTTACAGGAGAAGCAAAAAACGTTATAAAATGAAAACGGTGTTATAAAATATCGAAAATTTTTAGTATCGTGTTTTAAGACAGAGAAGAAATATATTTTTGGAAAAAAATTAATTTTTTTTCCAGAATGTTAGAAGCTGTGTGGGTTACGTCTTTTGGTATTGTATTTTTTCTGAAATGCTAAAAGACGTAACCCACAATTTATTGAGTAAACATTTGAAGAAACTAGTATAAATGAAAAATTATAAACAAATTAGGACTGGTTTATTGGCCTACGCGGTTAAGCGAACTTTAAATTAGCAATCTGACGGTGTTGGGTTCAATTCCCAGTCCTGACTTTGATATCTTAATCGACCACAATTAGGTGAACTTTTTATTCCAACCATCACTACTCGTATAATAACTTATAATTTCAATTGTATTAGATATTAAATCTGGAATATTATATTTATTGTTGTATTTAAGTCAATTTATGGACAAAATATAGTTCATATAAATTAAGTGATCTGTAACAGTTTAAATTTAACTTTTAATTGTCATAAGGAATGTTGTCATAACAGTAATGACAATCACTTGGAATTAAGCGTTTTAAGTCTTGCAGGTGTTGAAATTTCTTTTTTTGAAACTTTTAGCCTTTGTGTGTACATCTGAGGAGGATCCACTGGCTCAAATTTTCCGGAACTTCTCTATGGTAGAATCTGGCAGTCGTCATTGATATCAGTTTTAAAAAAGATTATACTGCTAGGATCAAAAGCCAATGCTCGCAGTGACTGCAGGATCTCCTGTCTTTTTGTATAAGTAAACCAATACAGAACATTTGCGTTTTTCTCTGGACCTACTTGATTACTACAATCAGTTGATCTCTATTAAACCATGGGTTGGTTGACCAGACCATTTTTTGCAAACTTACAGCCTAATCGTATCCGTCTTTAAAGAATACATCTTTGTACTAGAACGACGAGAATTTTGAGCATAAGCAATATCGAGACGAGCATTGCCTTCCGAATAACCACTTCCTTTTGTCCGGTTAACATAAGTTATGTTCCTTTACTTACGTGAGGTTACTATTTTTACCATTTGTTAACATTTTTAACCTGCAAAGCGTTACATTACACAAAAAACTGGTAAAACTGTAAGCCATTTTAAGAGAGTGAGAGAGAGCAAAAATATCTTTCTCTTGTACCACAGGCTACCTGACGAATTTCTTCAGGTAAAAAATGGCAGAACTGTTTTTTCGATATTTCTTGACGATTGTTTGACAATGAAGAAAAAATGAACAAAGAAAACAGAAGAAATAGGCGAACGCGACAAAACAAAAATTCTTGAGATATCGTCACCTAAGAGTCAAATTACAAATATGGAGGAATAAGCCGAGTAAGAGACAAAACTGTTAAAGTAACTACACCCTGTGATAGGTATTTCCATAAGCTTTCATACCTTACCCATTTTGTAGTAATCGGTTCAGTAGAACAGGGTCTAACCCGGTTTTGAACCTGGACTTTCGGGTCAAATAACCGGTTAACCGAATCCGCCCCCGTGGAAATTATACATTAACTCAATAAGCCCTCCCTCTGGCATTATAATTGCTGCAAATATCAAATAATACATTGTTTGTACTGCTGTTTAGTTTTGAAATAATGTGGGTTACGCCTTTTGTGTTCTATGAAAATTACAGTATGCTGTTACGTCTTTTGGCATTTCTTGAATAGGATCGTTATTTTTAAACGTAGAAGCTTGAAATTTCGCCAGAGCATGTATTTTAGCTTAATATATCAGATTCTATCAAAAAACGAATTTCGATTTCCCTGTCGGTTACGTCTTCCGGCATTTATGGTGACGATATATATCAGGGTTAGAGATGTTGGTAGGTGGTCTGACCATATTTGACATTGCACGTCGAAAGATTGAACTAGGTTTAATATATCCAAAGAAACAGCACAAATATCAATTACCGAACTAACATTTTTGTTAACAAAAGTGAAGCATCTAATGATGGATGCTCCTACTGTTCTTCCGTTAAGGATACCAAGGCCGTTGTCATTGCAGAATTCAATATATTTCTTCCTACTGGAATTTACTATTTTGTCCTTTGATTTCCCTGACTTACTTATGCTCTCATATTTCTGTACAATTTCCCGTGGAAGCAACTGTTCCTGTCCAATGCGTATATTATGATCACCAATAATTTAGTTCTGTCCCATCTTTTATTCTTTGAAAATCCTCCATCCAGCTTGTCCCACGTAGATATACTGGGCAAATTTAAAATTTTAATGTTTTAATTTCACAAAGTATTATGCCACAAATCTCTCTTTGTATGATCTCATGTTTAACTCCCTTTTCAACTAGACATTTCTTAACGCCGCACACCATACCACCAACACCCCTCCCTCGATTACTGATTCTAGTTGCAGGTTTCCAATAGGTTTTAAAATTTAAAAATCTTTTGTTATAGTTATTTTGGTTTTTTTTCTTCAACATGTGTTTGAAGTAAAATAAATATTTTGTTTGCTTCTATTGGTTCGGCTTAAGGTCAGAAAATTAAAAACAGAACATTTTCGGTGTCCCAGTTGCAAATGTTTTGAGCAGAACCAAATACGAGTTGGAACTTTATATATTTTTGCAAATTAAGTGCAATAAATCCAAAGTATTTGTTAAATCTTTAAAAAATGCCAAATAAACAATTAACCTACAACAATATTTGCATTTAAAATCCATAAATTACCTCAGATCTATGTATATAAAATGTGAAATTCACAATCCAGCTGCAAATGTTTTGAGCAGCACTGTAAGTTCTATTACTTTCGGGCTAGAATATTTCTCAAGACTGCAAAACAAAATTCTATATATATATCGACACCTCCAAATAATAGTATGCTAAGTCTAAAAAGTGAGTTTTGCAGGAGAAGCTCTCAAAGTGTGGACATTTTTTTGAACTTCAGTACTATGCTAAGTCAATATTTGTTTATAACTTCTGTTCGGATTGACCGATCATTACCAAAATTTGACAGAATTTAAGTTAAAGGACGTTAAATATAAAAATGTAAAGAACTTGAAAACATGCTAAGTCGACTTAGCATACTATTGTTTGGAGGCGTCGATATATACTAGTTACCAAGCTTTGCCTTCGTTTGCCACCATAACAACATCCTAATACGCCTGAAGATCGGCTTAACCACCCGTGAAACGTAGCGTAATGGTTGGATGCGTGGGACTTCGGTAGACTCCTAATTTTTCAAGGTCTAACAGCTCAACTCGAAAGAGAATTAATTAAATATCACTATAAATGACCTTCGCCTTAATAAGGCAAAAATATCAAATTCTTATTAGTTTCTGAGATAAACGTTCGGTTTAGCCCGGTTTAGATGAGGTTTTTTCGAGTTGGAGACACAAAAACACTGTGACCGACCAAAGCATAACAAGTCAAGATCAAGCGTAATGAAAATATACTAAATCGTTTATTCAATCGACACCACCCAGACTAATATTTCCACATACATATGTATATATATCCACAGCCAATTGCAAGAAAGTGATTGATAGGTGAGTGGTTCGAGTGTATGGACTAAAGTACCATGCGAGTATTTAAATATGGCTTAGATTGACTTACCTTCACGTGCAAATTCTGATAGTATCGGATGATATACGGCGGCAATTTCTCGGCTGTTTCCAAGCCAATCCATTGAATACAAAATGTCTCTAACGATGTATCGCAATCTTCGTCGTCATCCATTCACTTTCACTGACTCGGTCGACGCATGCACAGAGATGACAAGGCGGACGTAGCTGTCACAGCACTGCTCTGCGACAAGAGCAAATCAGGCAAGCATTCCCACAAAATCAACCAAAGCGTCTTATTTTTTATTTTTTAATATCCTTTTTTGATGGCATCGTCGCTAGTGACATTCGTCAACAATAACAACACAAAAAAAACGGAAACTGTTACGGCTTCCTTTCACTTCGACGATAACGCTGAAGCGGCCGCTGCTGCTGCTGCTTTATTTTGATGTTATGTTCTTCTGGCGGACAACTGTAAGGAAGGGAAACAAATAGTTCCACACTGCCTTTCACGAGTGCGCCAGATAGGATAGATTGGTGTCTCCCAAAGCGTTTTTGTTATTTATTTTTTCGTTTTTCTCTTGATAATCTTTATTTGGCGTTTATTTATTTTGCATCCGTTGTGCATGTGTGTGTGTTTTGTTTTTGTACTTTTAACTAAAGGGGACTAACCACAAAGATGAGTAGTATTTTAATGTACAGTGGGGAGCGTAGATAGACGGATGACCGATTTCATTTCTAATAAAGACTTAGGAAATCCATCCATAATTTCCCATATATTTCATTAGCTTCGTTATATTTTGCAATATAAAATATGTCGACAATAAAATTAAAACGAAGGTAAAACTACCAAAACTCCTAGTATTTGTTACATTACTTCCCCATAGTCTGGAAGTTATTTGATGACCTGTTTCGCTAAGCCGATACGAATTCTGTAGTTTTTTTTTTTGGTTGAAAACAAAACTAATTCCAATATTTTTCACAAAATATATAAGTTTTTTATTTGATTTCCACCGTAAAGCATCGACAAAATCTTTTGCGAGAATCACAAAATCCCAATTCCCGAAAAACACGGGGTTTTTATTTTTAATACAAGGTTTTATTCATTTAATATCATTTGTGATAAATGTAAATATATATTTCGCGATTTCACGGGAAAATCCCGTAGGAAATATACCGATAATTTCCGGTGCGTGAATTCTCTACCCGAAACCCTATTTGCGATCATATAAAGTATATACACTAGGTTACATACATAATCTGCGTACAAAAGTAACGTGCAAGAAATTCCCATTAATTGTTTCTTTGTCAAATAGGCTAAGTTAATTTTTGCACCAATTTTTTATACTAAGTTAAGCGATTAGCTCCGAAGGTCTTTATCGTATTTCAAGTAATAAAAATAGTTTTCACAACCCGGAAGCGTAATTTATGTTTGTTACTGTCTTGTAGTGCAGCACGGTTTGAAAGTTTCAAGGTACGGGTAAATCTGGATCTTAGCAAAAACTCTTGTACTTTTACCAATTTAGTTGTCTCTAGTTTCAAAATACTACATTTTATATTATAAATAAATTTCCAATGGAGATCAAATAAGTTTTTCAACGGCATTTTTATTTCATATTTTTTGAACATTTTTATGTTTTTTATACTCTCAGTTTTTAGGCTAATGCGGTTAAAGTCCAAAACAATTTAATACAGGTGAAGCCAAGGTTTCTACTATATAATAAAAAGCTGAAATACCGAATTTTTGGGTAGTATATTCTTTGCCAAGCAAAAAAGTAATCAAATCGGGTTCACGGACACAATAATGATTGGGAAGACATCCACATAATTAGAAAACATTGAATAGTCATTTTCTGAAAGTCAGTAAAAGGGGTCCAGAAAGCTCAAACAAGTTCAACTACCACCATTTCAAAGGCCAGATCATGACATATTAATCTTATTTGTGTAAATTGCTGATGTAATAGAACAACACTAAACTAATAACTACCTCGGGCATATATCCTGATATCAACCCTTATACAATTTTTGGGTCCATTTTAAGAAAAAAAAACCTCGAAAAAGATTCTCCAACGAAGGATCAAGATTTACTAAAAATTGGGGAACCTGTTCCCTTAGAGTGGAACATGCCGAGCCTTAATTTTGGGTTAACTAAGTTGATTAAAGCTCCAATGAATGTCCAAAGTGGATAACTTAATGAGAAACATTTCTTTGGTAATTCTGCAAGAAATCATAGATTTGGTAATTTTTGCAATACATTTATTGTCACCTCAAAGTAGTAGGTAATTCATATTTTTGGCAGTATTTATTATTAATCGGAAATAAATTTTGCATATTTTGACGGAATATTGTTTTGAGGACCAATAACAAGAGATTTACACAAAAAACCGTATAGTTTTTACATAATTTGTTGCCATAAACGAACAATTAATATGAACATTAATATGAACATTAATTAATTCAGCGTTCGTTATAAACGTGTTCGTCTATAATATTATTATTGCAGCTTACAACTCACCGACAACAATCGGTTAAATGAAAACGCAAAATTATGAATGAAAAAAATCAAAAAATGTTGACAACACTGTTGCTATCCGTGGGAGTCAGCGACACCTTATTTTCGGTTGTTAACTTACAGAAAAAAATGTTGGTTAGTTACCGAAAATATAAGCATTTGTATTTTACCGATTTTTGTCGGTAAATAATTTCACTACATGCGTGAAAATCCTGTAAAATGCTAGAAAACCTACACGCGAAATGACATTTTTTGTTTGTTATATTCGGAGTGGTTTTAAGAAGTTGGATGTGTGTGCAAATATTGAGAAATATTCTATGGGAACAAACAAAGTTGTTCGTTATAAACGCAGTTACTTAAACCGATTTTCGCTATAACCGAATTTTACTGCAAACTATTTGTTTTACTGTATATTAATCATTGAAAATGTATAATTAGCCCATAAGTTCACCGTTATTAATTTCTGTCTCAAAAACAGGCCAAATTACCTATAATTCATAGTCCGGATTATTCACCTTAGCTGTGCATATCACTGTGACAGTGTCATTTCGATACAAATATTACAAGTATTGCAACAAATGGAGCGAATAATACAAGCAACCAGATTGAATATTTACATTTGTGTTGGGATGATGATGGCCCACATCAAAAACGCTAAGTAATCTTTAACGAAATGCAGTCTATGAGAAATCAAAACTGACAAATGCTGAATGCTGGTTAGATTAAAGCACAGTTTTTATTATTTCAGTCTTAATTGGCAGCAAGGCAAAGCATATTGTCGTAGCCAATCCTTGACCACATATACCACCCCTAGCCCCAAAACTCCCCCAACTGCACAGAAAATTTGTTTGACAAGTATTCACCATGAATGCTAAGAGATTTTTTGAAATGTTGCCAAAACAGTATATTCAGTGTTGTCTGTGATGTCTGTGGCAGAAGAAATTTTGTAAAAAAATATATAAATGAATAATTTGTATACATCTTTCTGTTGTATGCATTTATCCTACCGATGGTAGAAAATATCATAATATAGAATTTTTACAAAAATTCAGCCCAGAAAACCTGTCACTGAAATTTTCGACTTGATTGTATGTATGGTAACATGGGGCGGCTACACCAGCGCCGATTTTCGCGCAAAATATAAGTGCTAGAAAAAATCCGTTAAAGGCAAAATTATGAGTTTAATGAAGATCTATCATCTCCCAAAAGTTGGCAGCTGTGTCATAGGTATGATAGCGAACGCACGCGGTTTTGTGTTTTCAGGGTATTGGGAAAATACTTATGGTAGGTATTTTTTATGATATCTTCTTTACCTTTTGTGATATCAAAAACACATTTTATACCGTTAGAAGACAACTACTGAAGATTATAAATCCCAACAATTCGCATGAAAAAAAAAAAACAATTACAAATTTCAATATATTAATATTATGAAATACGTAAGGGGTGGGGCGCCTACGCCGTATCTTGTTTTAGTTATATTATGATTTTTGTACCTAAATTCAAGGTGCCTACTTCAATTAACGGCTAGAATCGGTTACTTTTTGTGAATTATATTGATTATTCAATAGAAAACGTGTTCCTTTTTGCATAATGTTGATATTTAAGGAAGAAGTATGGTAAATTACAGTTTTAGAGTCCGTTGGAGAATATTCAATATCGGTGGCGAAGCTGCCCCATGGGTGGGGAGGCTTCGCCACTTTTTAGACATTTTGTAAATTCTCAAAAATAATATTTTAAAAACAAAATTATAACCATTTATATATCAAAACTTATGTTCAAGATATGCTAATATTTGTACCAAAAATAATATTTGAAAAAACGTTAAGGCGTGGCGAAGGCGCCCCATGTTACCATAATTCTTTTTTACACTTTCCTCATAACTTTGGTATAAATTTCACGTATAATATTATGCGTATTGACAAACACAACACATAAACAAGTTTTGCCTAAAACTAAAACGACAACAAAGTGAATGAACACACATTAACTACTCCATCCCTGCAAACATTTTCTATCGCCTAAAAATAGTTCGCGATTCTCTTGGGCGAATAATTTGTCGCAGGCGATATCCCCTAAAAAATCTTCCGCGTATCACCAACCTAAAGTAAGTGTTTATGCAATGCGAATCTCGTCCAAGATTCGCTGACGAATCATATGGAAGATCTTAAGAAGAAGAAAATATAAAGAAAAAATTAAAGGACATTTATTTTTCATTCTTCTTTGTTTTTTGTTTCTTTCATTTGTTGTCTTTAATTTTTACCCTTTTTGTTTTCTTTTCTGATTTGTTATAATTTTTAATTATTCCTTATGTTGTAGTACTTGTATTCACTTTCTTCATTTCACTTGGCAAAACCCGGACATATTTGTGTTTGTCAGTACTCATAATATTATACGTGCCATTTGTATCGTATTTATGTAGAATATATGTATATAGTCCTTTTAATTCCGACTGGAACATAGGGCCGTCACAAATGTTTTCCATCTATCTCTATCCCTGGCAAGATTTTTCATTTCACTCCATGTTATTCAGCTCTGTTTTAATTCCGATTCTACTTGGCGCCTCCAGGTGCATGTCGGTCGACCAATACGTCTCGAACCTTGAGGATTGTACTCGATTAGTTGTTTGGTTACGTCAGTTGAAGCTTTTCTCATGGTATGACCAAGCCATCTGTATTTCTTTCGCTTAATTTCTACTTCCAGTGGTTGTTGATTCGACATATTCCACAGAGCATTGTTGGTTATGGTGTTGGGGCAGTAAATACCATATATGAAGAAAAGACAAAATTTTTTAGTTTTCCATAAAAAAACATTAAAAATTTTTTTTAAGCTACATGAATGATTTTTGGTACATACATTGGGAAAAAAATCCCATTCTTAAATCTGTTCGAGATACTAATTTTGGTTGTTGCGCGCAAAAGTTATGGCGGTTTCAATTCTGATAAAAAGAAAAAATCTTAAAAAGACTCTAATCATTATATTGAGAAACTCTCTTAATTAGGAAACTTAATACAAATTCGCGGAAAGATCGCCGAGATACATAGCAGAAGATTCGTTGTAGCGATTGATAATAAACAATAATTGTAGAGAATCGTCTATGAATGGCAAATTACTCGCGTGGGTGATTTTTATATAAAAATTCGCTAAAAGATCGCCGGAAAGAAGCGCAAAAGAATAATCTGATCAAAAAATCGCCCAACAACCTTCCAAATGTTTGCAGGGAAGAAACAAATAAAACAAGAGTATCATTGTTGGTGTACATCAATCATTAACAAGAAGAGAGCATTTCTATGGTGAATCGAAAACGTAAAGGCGAGTGTTTATCTATGGTGTACATACACAAAAAACGAAGATAAACAAAACTCACCATAATTGTGTTTTTCACCACGGCATCGAATACCGAGAGAAGAGAATAAAATTGTCGAAGAAAAGAGAATAATATTGTCCAGCAGATAAAAACTATTGTTGGATATGACAAAAACAATTATATCTTTACAATACATATTTTGCTCTTCGAATATTGTTGGGTCAATCATATTTTTTTCTCTGCGTGTAAACTGTGTTGTTTTTTTATAAACAAAAAAAATATTTTTTATCTTATAGCTTATTTTTCAACTTCCAGTGGCCATAGAATAACTAGTTAATCTAGTGGTCATAGAATAAGTAGTAATACAGTGCGACATTGTCTTGTTAAAATAATGGGTTAGTAGGTGGTTTTGTAGGAGGATCTTTGGGAGGATCTTTTTTGCAGGGTTCTTCTAGTCACGTTTCGCTAAATTGTTTTTCAGAAAATCATTTACAGGATTGTAGTACTCGCGATTCTGAGTAATTTGATATTTATGTCGTGAATGTAGTACGCATAGCTTCAAAGAAATATGCAACCAAATGCAGAAATTT
Source organism: Musca autumnalis (assembly GCF_047663935.1). Lineage (NCBI taxonomy): Eukaryota > Metazoa > Arthropoda > Insecta > Diptera > Muscidae > Musca > Musca autumnalis. Next base: position 333,775,602 of record NW_027411644.1, on the reverse strand, counting down.
CGTGCAAACGTTATTCTAAAAATCATATTTTTCGGCTTTAGTTTTTATACCCTCAGCATTTATGCTAACGAGGGTATATACACTGTCATCCGGGCAAAATGTGCCTCATCGAAATAATGGTTTTAGATCCCAAGTATGTTTGGACGAAATGTGTTTCAGACAATTTTGAGTTGATTTAGCCATGTCCGTCCGTCTGTCTGACTGGCTGAAGCGCACGATAACTCTCGAACGGATCAACCGATTCGGTCCAAAATTTGGCTTTCGTAATATTTTGTCAGTTTAAGTTCGAAGATGGGTTATATCGGTCCACTCCTTCCGGTACCTTCCAAACAAAAGTTTGAAAATATTCGGAAAATTTGTGCGCACGATAACTCTTGAAGAGAGTAACGGAGTTGGTCCATAATTTGCATATCGTGAAATTCCTACCAGACTTAGATGAGGTTCCAATGTGGCCTTCGTAATATTTTGTGCAAACTTAGGGGTCGATTATGGATAGCAACTCAACTATAGTTGCGTTGCCAGAAGAGAAAATCATACAACTAAAATAAATGAAACGACACAAATTTTAGTCAAATTCATTCAATATCAGTGTTTTGAACTTTGAGCTACTAATTTAATGGTAAAACGTATGAAATTTCAATGCGGAAATGGAAATTTCTATTATTAAATTTGCTGTCGGCAACGCAACTGGAGTTGGATTGTTATCCATAATCGATCCCTTAGTTTAAGTTCGAAGATAAGCCATATCGGTCCACACCTTCAGGTACCTCCCCCAAAAAAGTTCAAAAATGTTCAAAAAAAATTGTGCGCACGATAACTCTGGATGGGAGTGACCGATTTGGTCCATACTTTACACATCCTAATATATTTACCAGATATAGATCAGGTTCAAATATGGACTATATTTGTTTTGTTCAGTCCTTCGGGTACCTCCCACACAAAATTTTGGATAAATTCACTTTAAAATCTGTTCTCGAATCACTTTGATTTTTGTTGAAGCATCTTGTATTCTCTGTCTCAATTACGACAATAAACGATTTTTCGGGGGCAAGTCCACACTTCTTGAGAAAATAGCCCGAATACTGCGTTCGTCCACACTTTGGATATCGTAACATTTCTTCGAATATTAGATGAAATTCGAAGGTAGTGCTTAGAGTATTTCAATCCACACAGGCTGAGGGTATATCTCTGTCGGCAAAGCCGACTGATACTTTTTTACTTGTTCAATTGTCATTCGATTAACTCGTACAACATTGCAAATTGTAGATTTTTAAGTTCCGGATCTAATAAATCATTCCATATATAACGCGAGATATAAGAAATTCTGAAATAGAATCGCGTATTTAATAGCGGTTTCTGTGGAGCATTTCTGCTTCAATGAAAAACACTGATACACCCAGTAAAAAATCATTACCAAATAATGGGTTTTAAGAGTACTTTTTGGTACTCTTAACTACTTACTAATCCATTATTTTTACAAGGGCATGTCGTACTGAATAACTAGTAATTCTATAACTACTGGAATAACTTGTTACTATATGGCCACTAGAAGTTGAAAAATGAGCTGAAGATTATATATTACAACAGTTGAGGCGGAATTTGGTTTTCAATTTCAACGCACTTCATATTTTTATTTTATTCTACTTTATTTTATTTTGCTTTCTGCTGGATTTGATATTGCGATCTTCTGATTTGAAGAGGAACACACTACAACATACAGTGTTACGCTTACGAACATGAAGGGTTGTTTAAACGTTTACACGTGCACATCCAACTGTTCACCATAGAACAGCCGTAAAAGCAATAACCGAAATTTACACGATTGATTCTATAAACTTTTTTTTAAACGAATAAAAAGATTTCATAAAGTTTTCTACAAGCTTAAAAAGAATGACGTGGATGGGATCGGTTTAAATGTGACCAACATCAGCCCAAATATCGAGGAGGTTTATGAAGAAGTTACCAAGTCTAATTTGAATTTAACGGCCAACATTTGTGCAAGATGATGGGAATGTTTGAGGTGTAGAACACTTTTATGGGATAGCTGCGGTATAGAACGCAATAATACGGAAACCTTGAATGTAGATGACAACGGCAAAGACGAGAACGGTGGACAATAAGCAAAAGTTTAGTCCACTGCTTCGCCTAAATATCATCTGATTATTACCTAAAGCCGTGGACAGCTTCTTTGCAATGTACGCTAACCTTGGATGACGTTTTGCACTATATCTGAACTACATTAGCCGTAGTTTTTTTTTTATTCCTTTATTTGAAATTATTTGATTTAATGTCTTATACTACGAACAATAGTTTAAAACAAGAAAAACGAATAATTCAAAAGTTCATACTGAACATAGGGCGTTTTTTCTTTTTAAAAGTGCGACTTTTTATAAGTTATTTCATTCATTTTTTCTTTTATTAAAGTGTGTTATGTATTTCCTTGGCATTTTGTATGTACCTATGTGTCTGTTGTGCTTTTGCTCTTTTTATGCCTTTCAATAAACCACCACCAATTATAAATGTGTGTATATGTTAGAGATAACCAGTGAGAGCTTCCTGAGAGCAAGTGAGCATTCATTTCAATGTGTGTCATATAATTTGTTTGCACAAAAAAAAACATATATTTGTTTGCAGGACCCAAACATATATTATGTTTGGGACTGATTGCAAACAAATATATGTTTGCTGCAAAATATGTTTGGGACATATGTTAGATAGGCGTTTTTTTCCTCCGTGTACGTTCAAATTTCTCGCGTGCTAAAATTTTGCCGACGGTTGTAGTATCACTAACGAAGGGATTTAACAAAATATTTTATTTAGAAGTGGTGCTTGTCGCATTTTGCGGACAAATCATTGTCATTGTCGCAATTATTCACCATTGTTCCGTCGAGATGCAATTGCACACAAACCCAACCACTGCACACAACCATCGTCACCATGAGCATGTTTTCGTCCTAACTGTCTTCGCTCGTCTCGAACCGCCGCTCTTAGTGTTGGACACCTTGACACTTGTAATGTATGGTGATTGGTTCTTACAATCCAAAGACGCATACATTACATCATGGCCAGTTGTACGAATGTTGCCATCCATTTAAAAATAAACGGTAACTAGTACCAGGTATTCAGTCAAACGTAGAGGATTTGAGGATACATTACGTGCAAGAAATAATAACATTTACCTGTTGTAAAATGTGTATCGGCTCTTCCAATAAAAATATACTCAGCCTGTGAGAGTGGAAATATGAAGTGTCTACTGATACACACACATTACAAAGATGTTTTTTACGATTTTCGAAAAAAAAGAAACAAAAAGACCCCTTGATGACCCGCAATAGGGTTAATATTTGTAACAAAAATATTCCCCACATTCTTCTCAGTAAATTTGTAAAAGACACTATATGCATACCTAAAATTAAAAAGATTCCAAGATGTCTAAACTCGAATATTAAAAAAAACAAGCTATAAAATGTTTATACATAGAAGTCAAATATAGCAGCAAGTTATTCATAAATATGGGTAATGTTTCAGATCCCTGCCCATACGTTACGTAAACCTTAGGTATTAGCCCCATTCCTCTAGACTAGGGTCTTTAATATCATGCCAATAAAGGTGGAAGATATTGTTCTCATATGCCGAAACCCATAAAAACCATTTATCCGCACTTCGTTACTGTCATGGACCGCCAGAACATATAGAAGACTACTACTACTGTTGCAATTACTTGAAATTACGCAGTTTCTGTTTAATTTCAAACATATTCTGTTGAAAGTACTGTTTTTGCAATAATTTGTGTTTGGAACTACGCATTTCCATAAATTGCTCTATAATTTGTTAATTATTGAGCACCCCCTAAAAAATCAGAAAAAAATCACAGTCATTTCATTACAATTTTCAACAAATAATTTAGAGTGTTTAATAATAGGCAAAAACATGTAATAATCGAGAAAAAATGTCAGAATTTATCTTGAGTTTTTTAAAAATATGCAAAATACGAAGTCTAGCGATCATTAGGAATAAATAAAACTAGCGATATACTCGTTAAATCCCTAACTCAAATTATTCCGAATGGACATCAACATATAATTTTTAAATTCGTTACAAACTTAAAAAATCCCTATTATTTTATACACAAAAAGTAGGTTTGCCTAATAATTAAAAAATGTTTACATGAGTACAAAACCACACAATAACGTTTGACTCCATTCACATAAAAAATCCTTAAATTAATGCAGGGTTGTTGAATTATGTGAGCTGTGCGTTTACTTACCTAATTCAAAAACCGTGAAATCAATGCAAATACGCATTTTTATCATAGACTAATAAATTCATAGACAAAGAGAATTGTAGGGTGCTTCTTTTTTGTAGGTGTCGCCGGTATGCAAAGTACCTAATCTTTTCACACAATTGCACAATGTTTTAGGGCAAATTACAATATTTTTTTGGATTTGTTTATATGAGGATGTTGATCTGGCCAAAGATTATCCATATTTTGTCTTTTATCAGAATAAATAGTTTAAAATCTATAGTAACTTTAAATAAAACTACTAACGCCATCTACCAATTTTCGAAAATTTCGAAGATAAATGCTGAGAGCAAATAAATGTCTATGCATTTATTAGTCTATGTTTTTATTATAAAACAAAATTACAGCTCCCTAAAGTATGCAATAATAATTTGGTACAACTAATTTCGAATTTCAAAATTTCTTTTCCCATTTTGTGCTCCTCCCACATCGTTGAGAATATGGAAAGCGTGGGAATGGGAATGTTCAGAATAGGGCTGAATGGCAAAACAAATGCATGGTATCAGCATTTGTTTTTGAAAATAATAATTTTATCAATTTTTTTGATATAAAATTTTCAAAAATCATTGTTCAACGTACATATTTCTGTCCACTTTTTTATCATTTGAAATTGTTTTGTATTCTTTTGTTTATAAATAAATGTCCATATGTACTGTTAATGGCAATTTCAAAATTGTGCCTTAACATTTACTACTTTTGGTGAATGATTTGTATCTTTGGTGTAAACTAATTTGCCAACAAGTTAGCATTTGTTAATATTTTCGAACAAAATGCGAAAAACGAGATCATAGGTAATTTTATATTCATTCAACAGCATCTTAAATGTCCTCACGTGCTTTTGAAACCACATAGGCAAAAATATTACTCAAGCAGAAAAATACAGTAGCATTGCCGTATTTTGAAATTTTTTGTTCGTTTTGCAATTGACTCTATTCGGGCTTCAAATTTAGGTCACAACACGAGTTGTTATACCGATTTTAACAGCATGCAGATACATACATTCATATTCATCCATCCGACATTCCGGCCGACCGCACGATAATAAATACACACATGTCTGTGTGAGTAAGGGCATGCAAAAACCAGTAGCTCCAACTCAATTGAAGGGAGAAGTTATCATTGCCGATTTGGGCACTGCCTTTCGTCGTATAGGTAAATTCTTTTAGCCATATTATTTGTGCAGATTGTACTTTCTTCTACTCAATTATCACTTACGGTACATATTACAGTAAAAATCCAAATATTTATGAATTCGGTGAAAACGGGGAATTTGCAAGTACTGTTTACATTATTGCGATTCCAATGTATTTAGTAGCATCACTTAATGTATGTATGTATGTTTGTGATCGAAAAATATTTTATGTAAAAACAGTTTTCTTTTCGACACCGTAAGTAGTTTAGAGCGAAAGCTCGCAATATTTCACTTACACTATAATCGATAGAAGCAAAATTACAATTATTGATCGCAAAAATTAAACTCAAGATTTTTTTCCCTTCGCCAACGAAACAAAATTTCGTTTTCGTTTTTCCAATACAGTATTTTAATTGGCTATCAGCCTTATGGGAAATATATACAAATATAGCGAATATATGTTCCCATATGTGTGTAAGTACATTGTACATATGTATGAATTTCGGTGTTGGGGAAGGAAACGTCCTTGTATTCTTTGTTCAGAGTTATCAGCATTGGGTGCTTGTTATTGTATTTTGTCAATTTCCTTGGTAAGATTTTTAGTTGTTAAGATTTGTTTTGTGGACGTGTGTTGCGAGTTGGTGGTGCGTTCTTGTCTTTTTTCAGTTTCTGAAAATATTATGTTGTTCTCGTAGTTTCACTACCGAATAAAATTTATGGAGGAAGATTCATAAATTAATTAATACATACTTGAAAAGTCAAGTCGATCAAAATTGTTTGAGTATTTCTGAGTAGGGTAATCCGGATAATAATAAAATAATCATTTACATTCATTGGTATAGTTAACACGTTCGCGGACGCAAAAAAACCTCGAGACACCAAATGACATACAATTTTTTGTCAAAATCAGTTTTTGAGCATTTATTAATTAATTATTAACATTATTATAATTGTTATACCCTACACCACTATGTGGGGAGGGTATTATAAGTTGGTTTTGGCCAAAATGTTTGTAACGCATCGAAATAATGGTCGTAGACCCATACTTATGTATACCAAAATGAATGTCTCGCCGAGCTGAGTCGATCTGGCAGTGTGTGTCCGTCCGTCCGTATTTCCATATAAACCTTGTAATCACGCTACAGGTCGCAATTTTGATCGGATGTTGATGAGGGTCCCAGTGGGGAAGAAGCCTATTGATTTTGGTGATGGATAATAACGGATAATATTCAGGGCAAAAACATATTTGAAGAAAAAGTCAACATTTTATTTCAATGCGAATATCTCCGCATCTTTAAGGGGTATATCAAAAGCATGCTAATGAAAGTAGAAAATATCACCTTTACAACGATGTATAGTAGGCTGTCGTAAGTGGACAAACAATGAAAATATCGCAATACTCGCTAATACAAACCAACTTTTCATTTTTGCGATTTTAATTATAATGACAAATATCACAGCTTTGGTTGGGGAGCTTCCAAAAGCAAAGCCTGACTATGAAAGTAGAATATCCCACCTTTACAATGGTGCAAAGTAGGTTGGCGTAGGTGGCCAAATAACGGAGATATAGCAATAGACCGTAATACATCCCATCTTTCAATTTTTTTTCGAAATCGCGCTACAGGTCGCAATTTTGATCGGATCATCACGAAATTTTGGGAGTTAATGGGGGTCCCACAGAGGAAGAAGATTTTGATGATGGTCGGATACTATTCAGGGGTCAGAATGGGCAAAAACTTATTTGTATAAAAGGTCAACGTTTTATTTTAAAGCCAATAGCTCTGTTTCTTTAAAAGGTATAGCAAAAGCAAAATCTGGCAAGTGCTACAACAATATAAAGTTGGTTGTCGTAGGTGGTCAAAGAAGAAGCCTATTATGTTTGGTAATAGTCGGATAATATTCAGGAGTCGGAATAAACAAAAAGCTTATGTGGAGAAAATGTTTACCAGTGAAAAGCTTATGCACAGGGGTATCACATGGTCGGCCCCGTCCCGACTAAAGCCTTTGCTCACTTGTTTATTTATTATATTAGGGATATATATACAATTTGTCGTATCAAGTACATTAATCACAAAAACTTGCGATTGTATCTACAAGTAAATGACTAAAGATTGACTTTGCATGTGAATAATATAACATTCACGTGATCCTACATGAAAATGAATGCTATAGCATTCACGTCTGCGAACGTGTTAAGAGGCCAATGACAAGTAAGTGAGTCGATACGACCAGCGTTACATTTCTTTTTTACGAATTACTTCCCAAATTTTTCTTGCTTCTCTTTTTTCGATAACTAATCCAAATAGGAGTAAACACTTAAATCGATACCGAATACTAGCCTGCCAAGTTTAGACATTTCGATCGAAACAAATCAATATATCGATATCAAATGAGATAAATAGGTTCCAGTTTTTGCAGTAAATTTCAATGAAACTAGTTTTGGTAGTGATTAATCTCTATGGTTTCATACATAACGACATAAGTCTAAAACCAAAATGTTTAGGAGACCGAAAAATATATATTTTTTGTAAACATTTATATGTATACATATGATTTATTTCAATTGAAATAAACGCTTTATTAACGCGATTTGGCGAAAATTCTGTATTAGACTTATGTAGAATTGTTCGATATTGAATATTATAATCAATTTCAATAAGAAATAACTTATTTTAAGTGGTTATGACCACTTACAAATTTGATCAGAATTTTTGCTGTTTATTGGACAATGGATCTTTTTTTTGTCTTCATAAAAATAACGCAGAGGGACTTGTGTTTGAGAGTAAATTACATAAAACCAGAAAATCAATATAAAATAGCATGCAAAAGAGCACACTTTGTTTTACGTCGTTTTCACTTGAAAGACGGAATAGTGATATATGGAAAGCTCTCAAAAAGTACAACTACGTGGCGTCAATAACTCGTTATGCATGAAAACCACAATTTTTTTCTATTTTAATTGTGCAAATAGTTAATATAGTATCGAACATACATGCGTATGTCAGAATTCATTGCAATCGATTCATTTAAATTGCTTAAATCGCTCGTTAAAGTACTTGTTTGTTGGCGCTGTGTTTACACAGGTACGAATGTCGTATGAACCACGAGTACATAGGACGAAACCAAACAGTACAAGTAATAGTAAGTTTACATTTACAAAATCCACTCGATTTCAACTGTCAATTCCATTGCATAAACGGCCAATGAAATCCAATGGATTTCAGATGAATTTTCTTTTCGCGTATACGCAAAGGAATTGAAATCGTAAATGTAAACCAAGCATAAGACTGTAAAATACACACACAAATTGTGGTGGCATGCAGTACCGTTTTTGATAACAGTGTAACTTTTATACATGATTTTATTCCCGTTCTTTTTTATTTTTATTTTCATTTGGTTTGAAGAAAAGATGATGATGATGTCTTGTTTCTTCGCCTTCCGCACAAACAAAACGGCTTGACTTGTTTATGTGTGTTAAAAGCAGGTTTTAAAACAAATTCACAAAGGTTCGTTTTGTATGTTCCCGATAAGTATGGCCGTTGGTGAAAATCACTTCTAAACGAGATAGCAAACTTGTGCACTCTATTTGGAAGTTGTGCCGAGAAATCATTCACTTTTGTCTTTCCATTTGACTAAAGCGTATTTGGAAAATATTTCATATGTATTATACAAAGGACTTTCGCGCGCGCACACACACAAACACGTATGAATTGTCAAACTATCATGGAATCGTACACTCAACATATCCAAAAGGCATGCCATATTTACACATACACTTCCAATCACATTCGGCGGATGACAAAATCAATGTACAATATATAGTGGCGGGTAACTTCATTATCTACGAAAACTTTTGGGTTTTGGTTTCAACATATTTTGTCATAATTTAGATGCAAAGCACAATTGATACCTCTCACCATTACCGTAGGGAGCTTGAGGCGGAAAATACCGCGACGCTAGCAACTGAGGTGCGAACCACGTAAATGTTGCTAGTTGACTTGTTGTTGTTCGTTGATGGAGCGTGCTATAAACATGCAATGTATCAGTATTGCCTCTGCATCTCTGCTTCGTGTGTACTGTTCCGCTTCCCAAACTTAGATCATTTATGAGGTCGCAGCAACGCCGACATTGCCGCGGCAGAAGGCAAGGGCCAAGCCAAGTCAAAGGAAACCCACACATGCAGTTGATTGGTGCCGAATGAATCTCAAAAAAAAAAAGCCTAGCATTTATCTAGAATCAACCCCACTGCAGCCTGTCACTTACACCCTTTCGTTGCAATCGTATTTATAACCGAAAAAAAATCGAATGTAGATACACAGCATCTGATAGCATACAGCCCAATGCATTCTGTGCAATCCGCCGGACAGACAACGACGGAGAACGAAAACAAGCCTGTGAGAGAATGCGAGAGAGCTGGAATTCATATTCAGCAAAGTTTATATTTGTTTTCCTTTAATCTCTGCAATGCAATTGCTGTGAAAACGTGTGCCTACTGACACATCGTTTGTTCCTTCATCCTTCCTAACTGCTTGAGGAAACTTTTCTCTTTCAGATAAAATTAATGGTGTTGCTCTATTGCCATTCTCTGTCATTGCTTTTAGAAAGGACACAAGACGAATCGATGATATCAAAAGTAGCACGCTTAATGATATACACATTCACAAAAGAACTCGTTCAGAGTGTTCATTGCATACAAATTTATTGAATGCTTGCTTACATGCTCTATTCTTGTGCTAAACATGTTTAAAGTCTACCATATGAGTGACATTTTGCAAATCTTTTCCTCATAACCTTGCTATTTACGTACATATGCATGTTGCGTATACGTACATATTTCTATATTAAAATAGATGCATTATACGTTGGCGTGGCCAATACCCATCTATATACATACAGTTAGTAAACAAATGTACTGCAAAGGCCAACATTGTAAAAAAAAATGATATTAACCCAGATAAAGCCACTGGTCGTTTAAACGCCACAAAAAATGGTTGCAAAAATTGACGTAAAACTCTGGTTTTTTCAAATATTTTTGAGGGGTTTTTTGCATTTTGTTATAGTATTGTCTGTTATCTGTAATTTCACGCTGATAGCGCTTCATTTGACCTACGCATTTCCACGCAATTGGCCAAAAACCCAAGCTATTCAAAAAAATCGACTTTTTTGTAATTTTCGACTTTTGATGAAAAATTTAAATATGCGATAAAAATTTAATCAAAAATGTTAGAATCATATAAAGTCAGGGATTTGTTAGGAATATAGTAAGAGTATTTTCTCAATCAAAAACCAAGGGATTGGCATGTAATGATACACCAATATTACCCTCCAAAGTTTTTCGAACTTTTAAAAGAAGGCCCGATTGCAGGAAAACTATACGTTTTAGAGAAAAAAGTTATTTTTTAAAAAATGCTTAAAAAATCTCAAAAATATAATTTTCATAAAAAATTTCAAGTTTTCTCGCAAAAAAAATTCTCGGCGCTAAGTGGGTTAATTGTTCGTTTATGGCAACAAATTATTTAAAAACTGTACGGGTTTTTGTGCAAATCTCTTTGTATTGGTCCCCAAAACAATATTCCGTCAAAATATGCAAAGTTTATTTGCGATTTATAAAAATACGTTCAAAAATAAGAATTAACTACTACACCAGTTTCACATGTAATTCGAATAATTTCAGTTGTAATTCGAAACATTTCACTTGTAATTTGAGAATTCCAATTTAATTTCGAATTATTTCATTTGTAGTTTCAGAATTCCATTTGAAGTTTGAATTTTTTTCATTTGTAATTTGAATTTGTATACCCTCCACCATAGTATGGAGGGTATATTAAGTTTGTTTTTCCGTTTGTAACGCATTGAAATACTCATTTGCGACCCTATAAAGTATATATATGTTCTTGATCAGGGTAAAATTCTGAGTCGATCTGTGCACGTCCGTCCGTCCGTCCGTCTGTGGTAATCACTCTAGCATCCACAAAAATGGAGATAGGACGCTGAAATTTTGGGAAAATGCGTCTTTTGTTTGCAGGCAGGTCAAGTTCGATGATGGGGTATATCGGTCCACGTTTTGGTATAGCCCCCATATAACGGTACCCCCCGATTTACGGTATTTTGACGTTTTTAGCTACATTTTCATACCGATTTAGCTATAATTTGACATTTAGGGTTCTTAAGTGTCAATAAACTTATATAACAAAAGTTGTGGACATAGCTCCACGTTTTGGTATAGCCCCCATATAACCGTACCCCCCGATTTACGGTATTTTGACGTTTTTAGCTACATTTTCAGACCGATTTAGCTATAATTTGACATTTAGGGTTCTTAAGTGTCAATAAACTTATATAACAAAACTTGTGGACATAGGTCCACGTTTTGGTATAGCACCCATATAACGGTACCCCCCGATTTACGGTATTTTGACGTTTTTAGCTACATTTTCAGACCGATTTAGCTATAATTTGACATTTAGGGTTTTTAAGTGTCAATAAACTTATATAACAAAAGTTGTGGACATAGGTCCACGTTTTGGTATAGCCCCCATATAACGGTACCCCCCGATTTACGGAATTTTGACGTTTTTAGCTACATTTTCAGACCGATTTAGCTATAATTTGACATTTAGGGTTCTTATGTGTCAATAAACTTATATAACAAAACTTGTGGACATAGGTCCACGTTTTGGTATAGCCCCCATATAACGGTACCCCCGATTTACGGTATTTTGACGTTTTTAGCTACATTATCAGACCGATTTAGCTATAATTTGACATTTAGGGTTCTTATGTGTCAATAAACTTATATAACAGAACTTGTGGACATAGGTCCACGTTTTGGTATAGCCCCCATATAACGGTACCCCCCGATTTACGGTATTTTGACGTTTTTAGCTACATTTTCAGACCGATGTAGCTATAATTTGACATTTGGGTTCTTAAGTGTCAATAAACTTTTATAACAAAAGTTGTGAACATAGGTCCACGTTTTGGTATAGTCCCCCTATAACGGTACCCCCCGATTTACGGTACTTTGACGTTTTTAGCTACATTTTCAGACCGATTTAGCTATAATTTGACATTAGGGTTCTTAAGTGTCAATAAACTTATATAACAAAAGTTGTATTCTTTAATAAGTCCACGTTTTGGTATAGCTCCCATATAACGGTACCTCCCGATTTACGGTATTTTGACGTTTTTAGCTACATTTTCAGACCGATTCAATAAACTTATATAACAAAACTAGTGGACATAGGTCCATGTTTTGGAATAGCCCCCATATAACGTTACCGCCCGATTTCAAATATTTTGACGTTTTAAGTCACATTTCTTGACCGAATTAGCTATAATTTGATATTTAGGGTTCTTAGTGACCATAAAACTTATATTCGAAAAAATTATGAACATAGGTCCATGTTTTTGTATAGCCCCATATAACGGTACCTCCCGATTTTCGGTATTTTGAAAATTTTACCTACAAGTTTTAACCGAATTATCTGTAAATTGAACATTTGATATTTGAAATTCCTAGCGGACACCACACCTCTCTACCAAAAATTGTCAAGAAAGGTCGATGTACACGGTGTGCCTTAACTCGCGGACTCGCGGTTTCCAATCGTGAAAACCTAAACAACCCCTAAAAATGTGAACTTAAATCGCGATTTATTTGAAAATCCCTCCGGCATTTTTTTTTTTTTTTTTTTTTGTTTCTTGATATTTCTCATCTATGAGCATTCTAGTTTCAGAATCTGCTAAAACTTCCCAGGTGTAAGCACCCTCCATTTAAAATTAGTTAAGGCGCACCGTGTGTATTGATAAAGCCCCCATATAACGGTACCTTCCGATTTTCAGCAATTTGATGATTTTAGCTACAATATTAAACCGAACTAGCAGTAATTTGACATTTGAAGTTCTTAGTGGTCACAACACCTTTCCATCAAAAATTGTCAACATAGGTCCATGTTCGGATATAGCTCCCATATAACGGTACCTCCCAATTTTCAGTAATTTTGCAATTTTAGCTACAATTATTAACCGAACAAAATGTAATTTGACATTTGAAGGTTGTAGTGGTCACCACACATCTGCATCAACAATTGTCAAGGTAGCCCCAATATAACGATACTTCCTGATTTTCGATACTTTGAGGATTTCACTTAAAATGTTTAACCAACGTAGGTCCATGTTTTGGTATAGCCCCAAAACAAACCTCCCGATTTTCCGTACCTTAGCTTTATTTTTTGGACGAACTTTCTGTAATTTGAAATTTAAAAGCCAACAAAAATTCTGCAACAAAAATTGTTCATTTAAGTTCATATCTTCGTATAGCCTACATACCTCCGAACTAGCTGTTAATGACTTTTGAAGTTCCCACGTTATGTACCGATTTTCGATTTTCGGATTCTAGCTGCAATTTTTAACCGAATTAGGAGTTATTTGACATTAAAGGCTCCCATCAAAAACTGTCAACATAGGTCCATGTTTTTTATTAAAACCCCAATATAACGGTATCTCCCAATTTCTAGCCCACAAAAAATTGTCAACATACATAGTTAGATATAGGCACCATAAAAAATTCCTCTTGGGGAAGAAAGGCCTTGGTGAGTATATTATGAACCCTGAAGGACAGATCCGCCGTGAGAGATATAATGCTAATTCATGATGGCTTACAGGGTCTCTTGCAAAAACTTCATCACGCCATAACGGGGAAGTTCGACTCACGGCGCATCTGTCCTTCGGGGTTTTTAATATACACACACCAAGGACTTTCATCGGCCCGGCCGAACTTAACGACTTTTTACTTGTTTCATTTGAAATTCCAAATGAAAAACTTCGATTTACAAATAGAAAAATTGAAATTACAAATAGAAAAAATCGAATTACAAATGAAAAAATTCAAAATACAAATAAAATAATTCGAATTTCAAATGGAATTCTCAAATTACAAATGAAATAATTCGAAATTCAGTTGGAATTCTCAAATTACAAGTGAAATGTTTCGAATTTCAAATGAAATAATCAAATTACAACTGAAATTCTTCGAATTATATGTGAAAATAGTGTAGTTGGAGGTGAAAATAAATGTATTGCAAAAATTACCAAATCTACGGTTAAACCAAAATTTAAGGCTCGGCATGTTACACTCAACTGGTACTGGTCCCCCAATTTGTATTAAATCTTGATCTTTCGTTGGAGGACTTTTTCGAGTTTTTTTCTTAAACTGGACCCAACAAATGTGTAAGGGTTTATATCAGGAGTTTGGCCCGAGGTATTTATCAGTTTAGTTTTGTTATATTACATCAGCAACTTACACAAATAAGATTAATATGTCATGACCGGGCCTTTGGAATGGTGGGATTTGAACGTGTTTGAGCTTTTTGGACCCGTCTTACCGACTTTCAGAGTAATGACTATTAAATATTTCCTAATGATGTCAGTGGGGATGTCTTGTCATTATGTCCATGAACCCGAATTTTCATACTTTTTGCTTGATAAAAAATATATTACCCAAAAATTCGGTATTCCAGCTTTTCTAGAAGGTGTATAATTTCCATATTTGATGGATTTTATTAGATTTGGCGCACTTTTTGGGATTTATTATGATAGCAGAGTATAATAGCTATCAATTTAGTAAAAATTAAGTGATTCCAATAATATTGAGAGAGGAAATAGGGCTCCGTTGTAGGTCTTTCAAAATAATACACTGAGGGTCTATTTTTCCCTATAGTGGCCAGAGGTATTTCGATATTTTCAAAGCCAAAATCGGACTGTTTTGCACTGGTCCATTATTCGACAATACATATTGAGTCAAATATTCATTCTTTGCATGCTTGTCTGCGGCCGATTCGTCATTGTTTATTGTCAATATGGTCACATACGTTTTTCACCTGTCTGAAGACACTCCACGAAGGCTGTTATTGTCACTGAACTTTAGCCGCAAAAGTCATAAAAATGCATAATAACTACAAAAATGTTCAAAAATGATTAGTTTTGTAGTACTGCTTTTCCCTATGCAATACATTTATTGTCACCTCAAAGTGGTAAGTAATTCTTATTTTAGTCCGTATTTGTTATAAATTGCAAATAAACTTTGTACATTTCGACGGAATATTGTTTTGAGGACCAACAGTAAGAGTTGTGAACAAAAAAAACCGTACAGCTTTTACATAATTTGTTGCCATAAGCGAACAATTAATATGACATTTTTACAATTTTGGCATTTGCAATACATTTGTTGTCAAACTGTATGTATGCATATAATCCATGTGCATACAGTTCCGCTCAAAAAAACTGATTAATACATTTATTTTAATTAAATATTTACTACTGTTAACACCGTTTTGTTAATAAAAATATGTTGTGAACTTTTAGGCAAAAACTGTTTACATTTCGCTATTTGTGTTGAATGTTGGTCCATATTTACATTAGGCAATTTTCCTTCCGGCAATTGTCAGTTTGATGCAGAGAAAGGTGAGGCATATGGTAACCCTTTGCCTATCAACACCCTCTCTCACCGACAAATTGGCAATTGCCGCAAGGAAAAGTGCCTAATATAAATATGGACTAATACTCGTAGATGGGTTAACAAACAAGTACAAAAATATCAGTCGGGTTTGTCGACGAAGAAATACCCTCAGCAAATGTGAATTGAAAATTTCATCTACAGACTGATCGAATGTATTTAGGGTCTTTTCAGAATTATGTCGCCCTTTTTGGACATTTGAACTTGCTGATAAAAATGTGGATTAGGATTAAAGTTCAAAATTGTTGCGGTGGAAGTGGATCTTATTTTGAGAGTCATATCATTTTCATAGATATAGCGCCCACTAGTCATTTCAGTGGGCAATCGTATAATTTTTGGACCAGTATGCCAGGAAGCATGGACTTGTCCACGGAAAACATAATATCGCTGTAAGCTGGACCACAACGAACGGCAACAGTATGCATTTCCAAAGGATCTTCGAACAGACCCTAAACAGTACTTAGACACAAATGTTGAAAATATTAGGAAATCCAAAGTTTGGACCAAATTAGTTGCCCCGTGCAAGAGATATCGTGCATACCATTTTAGCGACATTTTGGGGGGGAAGTACCGGAAGTTGTTGCCCATCTTCGAACTGAAACTAATGGGTCGATTCTGTATTGCGACGCGAGTCGTATCGCGTTGCCAATTGCAATTTTTCCATTACGTATGGCGAAAGTCGACCGACGACGTCAAATTCTGTCGCCATACAGTTCATTTTCCGGCGACAACAAATTAGCTGTCGCCGTGCATTTTTACAAACGAATAAAAACAACAAAACAACATTATATGTACGTGTGTTCCGTCAATGCATCCGACAACGCCCAGGAAATTAGTTTTTGAATAAAAATTGATTTTATTTTGACGCCTTTCCTCTTCTGTTAAATTGGAAACAATCCAAATTTAACACAGTTTTTCCTCTATTAACTCCAGAACTTCACTTAATACCTTTGACAATGTAGGCGTAGCCATCCCGAGATTAAAGTCATTGCCATGGGATTTTTGAAAGCTACCTTCTGCAAAAAATCTTAAAGCAGCACACACTTTAAGAAGTGGCTGTATAGCTTTAAAGTAATTTTTTAATGCCTCTAGTATATAAATAACAGCGTCTTTTGGAAGCCGAAAATAGGCTTTAAACCTAAACAATTAACAATTATTTTGATGAATGTTGGAAACCAAACATACTCACAATACTGATGGCAATTCTAAAGAGTTCGATTTATCTCTTAATTGTCGTCTGATAGATGCTACGTTAAAAATATTTTCTTCACTATCATCAAAAAATAGTTCCACTGAGATTATCATTTTAGAAAACTATAACTTTTGTGTATATTGTTTTATTTTGTTTTTTTCTGATTTATTCAAATCAAAACAAAAAACGCTCCGCTACATCACCGATAACTTGTTATCGACGATTATTTTCTATCGCTTTACGTGGTACAATTTTCAAATTTTGTCGCAGAGACGATTGACGACGCGACATGACTCGAGTCGCAATACGGAATCGACCCATACGTCAGGACAAAATATGGTGAAGGCCAAATTTGGACCATATCGGTTGACCAGTCCTAGAGTTATCGTGCTCTCCAGCGACTACATACAATGCCATAGAGTTTTTTTACACATTTCGGGCTGTTTTCTCCAGAAACATGGACTTGTATTCTATTAAACGTTGTCCACCTATAAAAAGTTTATTAATATTAATTTTTTTTTGCGGAAATGCTTACTTTTTTAATCATTTTTAAAGACTGCAAAAAAGTCAATTTTGGCTAATGAATGCATAAATGTGTATATATTTTTTTAGTTCTAATTTTATTACTATTTCTCAAACGAGTGCAAAGGACTTTTCTCAAATTTTTTCTTATTATTTTGTGTTAAAAAATGCTGAGATTTTTTTACTAATTTTATTTTTCCTCTACAAACCGACAACAAACAACAATTTTTACATTTTATACAAAAAGACATTAAGAAATCTTTAATTTTGTTGGTTTACGATAGGCAATTTAGCTACGACTAATTTCTCGCAAATTTTTGCTCAATAACTCGATAACGAATGTTGTCATCCCAACTTTGAGTACTCGTTTCGAAACAAATCGATATCGAATCACATAATTAGGCCCCAGGCTATTTAGATTTTCGACGTCAGAAAGCTGTAAACGTCGAAAGCGTATAAAATATAGTAAACGTCATAAACCTCAAAAAATCTATGTTACCACCACATTTGTCACTTTTTTATTTTATTTATTATTTAGTAGTCAGTAGTGGAATTCTGTAACTCGTTTTTGACTTACCGACAAAAATCGTTAAAATTAAAACGCAAAATTATGAATGAAAAGTATCAATAAAAGTTGACAACACTGCTACAATTGATAGGAGTTAGCGACGACATTATTTTGGTTGTTAACTTACCGAAAATTCTCGCTAATTACCGAATTCATACACATTTTAATTTTACCGATTTTTGTCGGTGACTCGAAAAATTAGTTACAGAACTCTACTACAGACAGTTTAAATGGACCAAAATTGGCAAAATTGTTAATGACTATATATTTATTCCTGGAAGATATGTTCCATCCCCGTATGTTATATTTTCAAGAGGAACTCTTCACATATCCATTGATGCCAATTATTCTAATGTAAGTGGTCAGATAACAGAGTTACAGCCTAGTATACACAGGGATCTCACAGTTTTAACTGTGTGTATAATTCAATACTGACATAATTTTGCACCAGGTAAAAGTTTTGGTCAAGGAAGGTCTCTATAATTATCGACAATTTTTTGAGCGATTGTCAAATTTTGCCGGATCTAACGAGGAACAGCCTTTTGGCCATGTGTTCGTGCAATATCAAATGTGTCGGCCACGATTGAATTCATTAAACCAGTTTTTCACGGTACTATAGGTTGACCCTTTATCGACATACAAAGATTTAATTTGATCGATGGACTCTTGCCGTGATTATCCTCGTCGAAAGTTGTGAAAAATGATGGGACGAAAATGTTTACAAGTAAATTGCAACCTTTACAGCAATATTCCAATTGTGCTCAAACTGTGGTAAAAAATAAAATTCATATTAAAATGATGTTCGCCCCAATAGGCAATATGTTCAAACAAATAAAAATCAGCGTGAGTCAGGCTCATGTAGGCAAAGAGTGACATAACTAAAAAATGCATTTTGTGAGTTAGAAATTTCTTTTTTTTACGGCTTATACTTTATCTTGTGTCAAATTTTCATGTTGATATATTTACAACTCAACGACTTACAGCTCATTTACTAGGAGTTTCGCAGTAATCAACAAAAAAGTTTTTGAGTTTATAAAGCATTATGAGTTCATGAAACATTTGTGTTTATGAAGCATATGTTACCCGAAGGGACACAGGAGACTTCTTAATATCAATGAGTACACGCCGATTCATATTAGCTCAATGATATGGAACCTACTTTTTATCGCCGAGTACTCCGGAAAGTTACGATGATTCCAAATTTTTGTCAGTATTGAACTCTAGCGCGATTATGGTTACATTACACACAATTAGAATTGTGGGATCTCTATATATACTACGCTGCAACACTGTTATCTGACCACATATTTTGTTGAATATTATTATATGAGGATGTAGATCCGGATAAATAGTGTGAATTTTTATAGTTATTGCCATTTTAAAAATTTAGTGCATATTAAACTGTCTCAATTCACACTCAGGGAGAGAATTTAGGTGAGAGGATTTTCTTGTCTATACATTCCTTAGTGTATGGTCAAAAATCAAATGAATAATCTTAAATCAATAACATTTTCACTTTGATTCAAGAGGAATTCAATGTTAATTCAAAGAGAAATCCATTTAAATTCAAAATTGTTTTTTTCTCTGGGTGTACCTCCCGATTTTCGGTATTTTGAAGGTGTTAGCTTCATTATTTCACCGAAATGGGTGAAATGTGGTACTTAGTCTTAGGGGTATAACATTTTCCCCAGAATTTTGTCTGTGCAGGTCCACGCGTCCGGTATTTTGAAGGCTGTGGCCTCAATATTCCACCGAAATGGCTGAAATTTGGTATTTGGTATTCACTTGGGGTATAAAAATTTCTCCCATAAATTTGTCTGTATAGGTCCACTCCTTCCCACATAATAACACAGGGTAATACTACCTTCTACCGTGGTGCAATGGTATGCACACCCGCCTTGAAGGTCGTGGGTTCGATTCTCCGGCCAGTCAAGTCAACATCAAACACTTTTCAACGGTGGCAAAATGCCCCTCAGTAATGTTGGCGACATTTTCTGAGTATTTCAGCCTTGTACAACTTCTCTACAAGTGGTGTCTAAGACACGCCGTTCGGACTCGGCGATAAATAGTAGGTCCCATATCATTGAGCTAATATGAATCGGGGTGCACTCATTGATATGAGAGAAGTCTCCCCTGTCCCGCTTGGGATGTTTGTGGAATAATTATAAATTATTATAATACTACCTTCTAAAATAATGCAATATGATTTTTTTTTAGAATTTATTTCAAAAGGTTTCAGTTAAATCGTTACAGTCAGTTTGATTTTTTGGGCATGTGGGTCACACCGTTTTGGCGCTGAACGGCTCATATAGCCCCCGTAGAACGGTACCTCCCGATTTGCAGTTTTTTAAGGTTTTAACTTCTTTATCTCACCGAAATGGCTGATATTTGGTGCTTAGTCTTCGTTGCAGTATAAAACTTTCCCCCAGAATTTTATCTGTATAGGTCCAGGCCCCCATAGAACGGTTCCTCAGGATTTTCGGTATTTTGAAGGTTAGCCACATTGTTTTACCGAACTTGCTGAAATTTGGTATTTGGTCTTCTTCATAACCGAAAGGAAACTATTCCATTTTACTTCAGTACAACTCGTGGTAGAGGATATAACAAGTTCGGCCCGGCCGAACTTAACGACGTTCTTACATTTTAAATCTTGAAAGTAGGGTCAATGAAGAATCAAATTGCAAAAATAAATATATTCCAAAACACATAGTGTCCCTAAAAATAGTTTAAATGTGATATAGGCATCTGAGTTGCAAATGAACAGCACTGTATAACGTTCTGTAAGTTCATTTAAAAAGTGGACCTTTGCCATAATTTTTTTATCAAAAGGTTTTTACCAGCTATGAATTTATAACTTTAAATTGAAATATGCGCATCAAAAAAGTTAACCGTTATATATGTATGTATGAACTATTACAAAGCGTTGACATTTGTTTACATTTACAAATTTAACATAAATATCATATGCAGTGAGGAAAGTCGATGGGTGGTCAGTATCGTAGATTACTCACCCTTAAACATTTACCGTTCTCATGCCAAAATGGGTCGCACAACCTTTAAACAAATATTTCGTTATGTTCATGGGGAAGGACTTTCCTAAATACGTAGAATAAATAGAATGAATATTGTTACAACATTATCACCGTTTATAGAAAAAGTGAGACCTTTCATTTTCCTCCTGGGGTGTTAGTTAATGCCAAGGCTCGGAAAGAATTTTATTTTAGTTGTTAAGACTACTTACTTGCCATCATCGTAGTAACAAGTAAAGTTATCCCCACGGATCAATTAAAAGAAAACATTTCAACTAAAGCACTTGAAATCCTCAAACATTTATTTCTCCAAATAAGCAAGCTACCAGCGGCAGAATGAAAAAAGGATGTTCACTAAATCGAGGTGTAGTCTAAGAAGATATCGGCAAAAGATTTTGAATTTTGATTTTACAACTTAAAAAATATTCAATGCAACTAAAGAGGACTTAAGTGAGCTGTTAATAATTGAATTCTAAAAAAAAATATCAACATAAAATTTGGACACAATACCAAATAGAATGTTAAAAAATAGATACGTATTGTTGTTAATTAACGACACTCTTTGGGTAAATGAGCGATGTTTGTCCAAACAAACTATAGATCCCAAGTTTTCAGTATTGGCTACGATAGAATGTGAAACCATATAACTAAAATTATCTTTTTTGGTAGGGGTTTAGTAAAGTGTAATGTGGCAGTAATATCTAATTTTGGGTAATATCTAATTTTGACAAAATCCCTCTTCGAAAAAAAATGACTGAAAGTTTAGACCCAATTTTCGGAAACGATATCGATTGCTATTTTTAGTGGTATTGGTCGGGTGTTTGCTGTGCACTGTCACTTCTCACTGAAGAGGCAACAAATTCCAGTGAGAATACTCTTATTTTAGTTCGATCTAAAAAAAGGTTTCTCTTCACATATTGATTTTTTCACATTTCCTTCTCTGTCAATGCAATGTTCAGTCAAAACTTATTGTATCAAATGCAAACAAATAACATTTTGTCACCAAAATTTATGTGCATAACACTTACAATTTTTAAACGGCTGTTAAAGTTTGCTATGTTTTTGTTATTTTCGATGATAGATTTAGTAAATTCGCCTTGGAGAGCTCTGCGATACCTAAGCAAACCAAACTGTGGATTTTTATAGAAATTCGTCGATAAATCGGAAAAGGTTTGAACGTTTTACAGATGTGTTATATTGTCGTATCGTCAATTATAACTTCAAATGTTTAGCAAATATTGTATATAATTCTCATATAGGTTTTCTAGTATAGAGTATACCGGAAAATTTCGGAGTCGATCGGATCAAAATTGGATGAAATATGAGTACTGGGAGGAAATGAATGCTTCAAAATAATGAAAGTGGTTTGAGAGCAGGTCTTAAAGTGCACTTATCCGAAATTTTGTCTGGGAGGTACCCGAAGGAGTGGACAAATATAGTCCATGTTCGAACTAATATATATCTGGTAGATATATTAGGATGTGTAAAGTATGAACCAAATCGGTCACTCCCATCAAGTTATCGTGCGCACAATTTTTCCGAACATTTTTAAACTTTTATAGGGGAGGTACCTCAATGAGAGGATCGATATTGCTCAGCATCGAACTTAAACTAAATTTGGACAAAATATTACGAAGGCCAAAATTTGGACCGAATCCGATTATATCCGTTCGAGAGTTATCTAGCGCTCCAACCACTACACACGGTCTAATAAGGGTTTTTCACCTTTCAAGCTATTTTCTCAGGAGGTGTGGACTTGCCCCTGATAAAATTTGTTACACATTTATTTTAGACAATTTTACATATAACTGGACAAATAAAAGCCATTACAAAGCCTTTATGCTCTTTTTGTGGAGCGGAATGGTTCAAATATAGGATTCTCCATATGAATTAGAAGAAAATCCTTAGGACATATGCCCTCATTTACCTATTGATATTATCGTTATTGCACTGCAATAAGCTGTAAAGTTAAAAAAATAGACCCTATTCATTCAGAGTAATACCCCAAAATAAAATATAGCGCATTAAAATTATATATAAATAGGATTTTCGAGCATAGAGACAAGAAAAGTACGAATTTTTACTCTATAGGCATATGTCCGTTTTTACTAACTTGACAAAATTAATTAAATTTAGTGTTTTTCGGTATGTTTTTTGACAAATAACGATTATATATGTAAGATTAGGATACTTAAAACATATTCTACAACTTTTTATACGAAAATATTAATTAAGTTTACTAAAAAATTTATATTTATTACATGGGTCTGGCCAGACGCATGTGACAAACAATATCGGTGTCCAACGAAGGGTTAATATACGGACTAGAAAATGTCATACATATGAAAAACATATGGTGTAATATAGCCATTAGTCTAGTAGTACTAGAGCGAACTGCCACAAATGAGATACACATACAACTTTATTAAAAATGTACGGGAACGCTAAAATGGAAAAACGTCAAAAAATCTGGAACAAATGTCAAAGTCGGCCTACCAGCCAAGCAGAAGGTGGCAATCATGTACAAATGTTTCCGTGTACAACGTTTTTAAAAAGAGTATCATTCAGCGTCATTTTTTTAAGAGAATTGAACATTTTACAACTTTTTTTTGTGTGCGGGAACGGTATTTGGGGTAAAATGCGAAAAAGTGGTAAACATTGTAAAACCTTTTTAGTTCTGGAACAAAGCTTATGTGTTCGAGTCACAGTGTACCAGTAGGCGGCGCATTGTATGTAAAACCGTTGGCAAACATAGAATCCAAACTTTTCGGCAATCCTAGTTTTCATGAGGTAGAAGAATAAAGCATTCGAAATTTATTTTATTTCACAGCTGTAGGTTGCAAGTAACGCTAGTGAAAATACTACCCACCATAGCGACGGATGACACTTTGACATACATTTGCTCCGAGTATGCAAACATAAGTGAAGACGAAATATATGACACCCACATGTATTAGAAGATTAGAGGGGTGTGAAACATTCTACTCCTTGCATCCATTGTTATCCAAATATTTAACAAAAATGCTTCTATGTGTGCTTTTGCTTTCTTTTTGAACGGTAGGTATATCTTTAGAACACGTTCGCAAACAATCACACACATATTTCCATGGTCATACACACATACATATATATATATATATATATATATATTTCTATCTACCTATATAAATAAAGCATTTCCCATGTTGTGCTAACTAACTGTGTTTGTTTTGTGTGGCAAAGGGCTTAATAGATAAAGCTACGACATATAGATGGCATTTACGTATATATTCCTCTGTATGTACATACTCTACATGAACCCTATCTTTTTTTCTCAAAAAGGACATATTCTTCCTTTCGGTCACCGTTAACATCCCACAGTTTGTATTTCTGGTGATGCTGGTCCGCATGCCATTGAAACAATAATTCATTTCTTATTACCATTACCTTCTTCTACTACTTTGTACAGTTAGCCTATAAGCAATTTTCATAGCACCAGCGACAGAATATTACTGCTTAATATTGATGAATGGAGGTGTTATGACTTTGCAAGGAGAGCAATTCGCAGCGGGAAAATTAATTTTTATTGCTTTGGCTAAATATTAACTTCATTTTGTAGTGTGTTTGTATAACCCTGTAATACCCTGAAACCACTTGTTTCTTGTTTTACTAAGTATCCTTTCGTGCATAGCCATAGGAAATAAAAATCCACCAAATTATTAAGTACAGCGGCTCCTGCAACATCTCGCCTAATGTGCGATATTTCATCTGCAGTTAATATTGAGACTAATTGATAAGCAAGAACAAATCAAACCAAAACATATTGCAAAATTTTCACAAGGATTTTAAATAATATAATTAGTACAGGTCAGTATCCACTCGCTAAATATTTCAATTTTTTGTGTCTGTTTGTCCAAGTTGATTAAAGTAGAAATAAGCTGTTAGGCGTTGAAAGCGGCGTTGCACAAGGTAGAATTTTGGTACCATAAAGGCCTGGGTACATAAGCTACCTCGCCTGCTTGCCTTGCTTGCTTCAGATAAAAGAATAAAAAAAGGGCAACCCAGTTCGAAATTTGCTCGGCCTTCTTTATTATTTTCTTTTTATTATGTCAGGAAAGCAAGGCAATCAGGCGAGGCAGCTTATGTACCCAGGCCTCAAATGCCTTGGTACATACGCTACTTTGCCTGCTTGCCTTCCTTTCCTGCTTCATATTTGACATAATAAAAATAAAAGAATAAAGGAGGTCTTATGTACTCAGCCCTTTAGGCGTTGAAAGCGGCGTTCCACAAGGTAGTATTTTGGGACCATAAATGCCTTGGTACATAAGCTGCCTCGCCTGTTTGCCGTGTTTTCCTGCTTCATTTCTGACATTACAAAAATAAAAGAATAAAGAAGGCCGAGCAAATTTCGAACTAGGTTGCCCTTTTCTTCATTATTATTTTATTTTTGTTATGTCAGAAATAAAGCAAGGCAAGGAAGCCAGGCAACGAGGTTGCCAGTCCTTTATTGTTCGTTATATACATACATATGTACATTAGGGATATAACTTTTTGCACTTTTTTGCAAATATCAAAAATACCACCACATAGCCGTGTAGAGCATGAAAAATTATTATGAAAAAAGGTGTAATTTTTTCTCTATCGCGAAAAAAGTTTCCGCACCAAATGCATTGAAGTTCAGTAATGCATTTTTTAATTTTAGCTGTTATGACAACATATTTGCTTTTAATTAAAATTTTTATTTTTTTGTAATCTAATTTAAAATCATTATCAAAGCGTTCTGGACCATTTTTTTCTCAAATCGCGCCATTTCGGAGCATTTTATGAATTTTTGACACTATTGCAGTTTTTGCTTTTTCTATATAAAACAACAAAAAAAAAACATTGTTCCACAACATCCCATACGGGACAAGGGAGACTTCTCTCATATCAATGAGTGCACCCCGATTCATATTTAGCTCAATGATATGGGACCTACTGTTTATCGCCGAGTCCGAACGGCGTGTCTTAAGACACCACTTATGGAGAAGTTTTTCAAGGCTGAAATACTCAGGAAATGTCGCCAACATTACTGAGGGGTATTTTGCCACCGTTGAAAAATGTTTGATGTTGCCTGGCCGAGGAATCGAACCCCCGACCTTCTCCGTGCAAGGCGGGCGTGCATACCATTGCACCACGGTGGCTTTTTCTATATAAACTCGTGAATTTTATGTTTATATTTATTGTACCTATCGGACAAGAGAATATGGTGTCATTTGCAACAAATTAGCGAAAGTTACAGACAGTTTTTAATGACTTTGCCTGTGAGAATTGTATTTTTTCTATGAATATTTATTCAAACAAAGCAAATTTAAAATTATAAGTAGAAAAAATATCAAAATGGTTTTAGTAATTACAGTCGGCGCGGAAACTTTTTTCACCGAATCGATCTTAGAAACGCGTTTTCATTATTAGGACAAAATTCCCCACGTTGTACTGGTGTTGTATTTTTGTAAAAAACATATACGATTCTCACAGGCAAAGTCAACAAAAACAGCCTGTAACTTTCGCGAATTCGTTGCAAATGACCCCATATTCTTTTGTCCGGTAGGTACAATAAATATAAACATAAAATTCACGAGTTTATAAAGAAAAAGCAAAAACTGCAATAGTGTCAAAAATTCATAAAATGCTCCGAAATGGCGCGATTTGAGAAAAAAATTGGTCCAGAACGCTTTGATAATGATTTTAAATTAGATTACAAAAAAATAAAAATTTTAATTAAAAGCAAATATGTTGTCATAACAGCTAAAATTAAAAAATGCATTACTGAACTTCAATGCATTTGGTGCGGAAACTTTTTTCGCGATAGAGAAAAATTGACGCCGTATTTCATAATAGTTTTCCATGCTCTACACGGCTATGTGGTGGTATTTTTTTGGTTATAGCCCTAATGTACATATGTAAATGATCTCATAAATTTCCAGCTGAATTGAGGAGTGTTCATGTATCCAGACGATATGTGTATATTTTACATACATATGTATATAAATCGGAACAGTTGTCAAAATTTATATGGAAAGATATGTAATAATTAACGGAAAACTAAATTTTTAGTGCCAACGTAGCACAGTGCAAAATATGAGCACTTTAGCGTAACTTTACTAATAACTTTTAAAGGAAAAGGTGTAGATTCCTAAAATTTTGCACAAATGTTTATTATATTAGTGGACAGTGTGGGGCTCAAATTGGGCCACATAGACCCGCGGTTTCCTGTAGCGCTCATGTAACGGTGGCTGCCGTTTTTAAGTTTTACATTCATTTTTCAATCGGTTTTGATGCAAATTGGTATATTGAATATATTTTCAATATAGGTTCGCGTTTTGGAATAGCCCCCACATGCCGGGTTCCCTCATATTGGGTATTTTAAAGTTTAAAAATTGCAGCCGATTTTGATGCAAATATAAATTTTAAGATGTTAGTGAATAAAAAAACCTCTTCACACAAAAGCTGTCAACATAGGTCCACTTCTGGGTGAAGCCCCACAACCCTACACATCTATTAAGGAGTAAAATGTTAATATTTTTTGTTTTCATTTGTATCTATAATGTTTATTGGTCCATTCAGCAGGTCTGTACCATTAATTTTGTTAATAGTGTCTTTCAGATCAAGTTCAGGTCTACGCTGCATTACAATTTTTAACGTATTTTGGTATTTGCACCGCAGCATCTAAAAATGTGGCACTATATGTAAATCACCAACATTTAGAGGTCAAAACTATGAAAAATTGCGAGAGGATTCTTAATTTAACAGAAATAATTATTTGTTAGAAATAGTGAGTCCATTTCTTCAAAACACAGTCAACAATGGCGTTCATTGTCGCGTTTACCTTCCACTTTTGGAAAATGCAACTGAATGAAATTCCCGAAGTCTTTTTAGAAAATCTTGAATATCTCCAAAGACCGCGCGATACCGCAGCAGTTTTATAGCTTTGCGAACAGAGGAGAATCCAATCTTTCAGATTATATATATCTTAACACGTGAATGTACGGAACTCGCTTTGAAATGTCCACGGAAAGTAAAAAATTATTATTTTGAAAACTTCAAAAAATCACTTCTTTCCGACTAAAATTGCATGAAAACAATAAGAGTTTTTTTGCATTTTTTAAAGAGTATAATTTCATAATAGTTTTGTAAAATATTAAGAAAAATAAATCATGGCGTACTGACATACAATTTGTCCGCACCACTCCATTTTTTTAATGAATCAAAAATACATTTCTTACAAAAAAAAAAAAATAATTAAACAAAAGTGCAACTTTAAGTGCATTTTTAAGTCGTTTCGTGGAGTAAATCGGCAAACTGAGTGTGGACCATTTGTAGTTGAGTACTTAGCTAACGAATTCAATAAAAGTTAAATTAATTTCATGTACTTTGAAAATCACTTAAAGTTCCACTAAACTTCCCAAATTTCGCACTGTGCGTAGGTGGGAAGACAATACAAGAAGTGCATGAAGTTAAACATTTGCGTGTAATTTGGATACAGAACTTCACCAGAAATTGGTTTGCAAATTTAAAAAAAATTGACCAAATGAAAAAAAGTGTTTAAATTAATTTCTCGTTGTAGTCGAGCTTAATGACCGGTGATTTTTGCAAGTGAAAAAGGAAAGCCGAAGATTTGAATTCACACAACCACCATTATGTGACCGGTTTCGCCGTTGGTAGGGGCTCATCAGACATATAGATTGTGGAGTGGCTTCTCTGTCATCGAACTATCCCCCTTTCAAATGCAATTTGTTTTTACAGTGGTATTTTTTAGGTATTTTTGTCTATTTTACTCGCAAAACATCAAATTTTATCCGTTTTGAAAACCAACTCCTTGCCTCCCCTTGATGCTAATTACACCAATGCACAGTGGTCCCACTTGTATGGGAAGGTGCGACAAAATATTTATAATCGTCGGATCAAACTGATTTTTTCAGTATATTCTAAAAATAAGTAAAAAATACTTTAGCCAAAAAATCATCAATATGGGTCCAGTTTTTCCTATATCCCCCACGTAGCGGTACCACCCGATTTCAGGTATTTTGAAGCTTTTATCTACATTTTCGGCCCTAATTGGCTGTACTTTGGTATTTGGGGTTCGCAATAGTCAAAAACCTTTTGCGCCAAAAAATTGTAGTATTAGGTCCAGGTTTCGGTATAGCTCTTATATTAGGATACCTCCCGATTTCAGGTATTTTGAAGATTTTATCAACATTTTCGGCACGACTTGGTTGTAATTTGCCATTTGGAGTTCTCAAGGATCAAAAACCTTCTTCCAGCCAATGATTTATAGCCAGTTTGTGTATATGGAGATTTCTGAGTGAGACCGGACACTTTATCAAGATGAGGTTATTTATTTCCTATATTTTTTGCTCAGCAAAACAGTTTAGTATATTTTCTTATTTTTAATTTGTCGATACAATTTTTACTTTATAACAGTCTGAAACATTTGTTATTTTACCAAAAAACACAAAAAAGTTCCATTTATAAACATTTGTTTTGATGTTTTATTTAGAAATGTATCTTATCTCCCGTTTACACATGCAAGTGACAGTATGAAAAATACCAATACACTCACACATATGCACTGCCACACCAACTATCAACCTCACAGCCGACAAAATTTCCTTGTCAGTAATCAATGAAAGTGCTTTGAAAATAACTTCAAATCACTACAGCAAAAAATAAAGGAAATCAAAAATCTCATCTTGAAAAAGTGTCATTACTCCATGCCAAGGGAATTTTATTGCCAGCTGAGCTGATAGTTCGAAAAATATAATTGGGATTGTAAAAAGGTGTGAGTGTATTGAGTTTTTCGGACTGTCTCTGACATGTGTAAACGCAGGGTTAGTTGACAAAATCTCATATAAATGTTCAAATAAATAATCCTGCAATCATTTTTTAACAAGCACTACTTCCAAACTATCCGACAAAAAAATATGATAATAAATAATAAGTTTTAGATGGCTGAAATTCATACACTCCCGCTCACCAGAATGGATGTAAATTTTTCCTCTGAAACACCTATCATTTAGCAACTATCGCTATCATCAGAATTGGTCCATATGCTATAAAATTGTGTGTACTAGCACTGATTTGACGGAAAATAAAAGTTCCAAATTGTGCAGCTTCAATCTTGTAAGTTGCTAAAAGAATCATTGTTGAATGGGTAGAACTGGTAGTTTTAAATTTGGAATTAGGGTCACTGTGGGAGTGAAATTGTTTCTTTTTCACAGATAGGAAATTTTAAATGCCTTACCACAATACGAAAATACAGGGGGTACTAAATGTTGTACGAAAGGTATTTCGTGAACATATCGCGGTTCATTTGTAGGGGTGATAAGAGATTGTGGTAAAAATTCATACTTCATAGCACTGATTCCAGTAATCTGTAGCATGTGTTCGATTTATAGACAAACACAAGCCATAAAAAGAGACAACTAGAGACCATTTGGAAAAAATCCCCAAAATGCTGGCAACAGTGCTTCATAGTACTGTTACGGTTTAACTTAATTTCGTTATTTCTATACTAGCACACCGCTAACTCTAGTATCTAGTAAGCACACAGCTTTACAATATTCTGGTGACTCTCTTTGGATTACACTGACGGTTTTAAGTCGAGGTATGTATATAGGTATACCCGCTTGTGTATGCATGGACTGTTCTAGGATTCTTCATGTGGGAGGTTCCCCAATGTTCAAAAGAGATCCAGAGATCCGGAAGCGGTTGTAAACACGAGTGAGTATGAGGGGTTACAATGTAGAAGCATAATTGAATAGTCAAAATAAATGAGAGTACAAAAATAATTAGCTAAGTAAGCAGTGTAAATTTAGATTAAGCGACGGGGTATCATGGATTTGCAACTTGAAACGGGCATAACTTATTTGTTCCACAACGGATTTCTACAGATTTTTAAAATAGGTTAAGAAATGGCTGACATATTCGTAAATGAACAAAAGGAAAATGATAACATAGTTACCATATGTTACCATTTTCCTTTTGTTCATTTACCAAATATGCCAGCCAGAAATCCTCTTATGTGACGAGGCCTTAAGTTGTAGTGATTAGAGCCTAACAAAAACTCATTAAAAAACAGGAAAATGGGTGGTTTTTCTCATTTTGGAAAGCTAACTACATTTCCTACTTGCTAAAAGTAAATAATTACGCTGTTTGGTATCTTCTACGCAGCATAGAACACGAGAAAAAGTATTCTCCTGTTTTTTAATGCGTTTTTGTCACACTTAAACCACTATACCTTAGCTATTTCTTCATCGATTTAAAAAATCGATGACTTGTTCGAAAGTCATTATTCTCCGCTTTCATGAAAAAATAGGCTGTAGAAATCCGTTGTGGAAAAATAAGATATGCCCGTTTAAAGTTGAAAATCTAAGAAACCCCGTTTTTCACTACAATTACCGTTATAAAATCAAAAAACGAAGTGACCCAAAGAAACCAAAGGTATTTTTTTCTTCCATGGACACTAGAGTGGGGCGATTTGGACACCACCACGGGCGCCTGCAGTTTCTGATTCTTGGGATTGTACTGAGCAAAAAAGTCAACTAGACCATATGTCTACGGTGAAAATCGAGCCCCCGGATTTTGACTTGAAGTTTTTTTTAAAGAACTTTTGGATACTTTGACATATATCAACCAAACCACTGAGATTTTCTATCCAACACAAAGACAACAATTGTAGCCAAGACAATAATAAATAACTCTCTAGTACATCGCAAAAGCATTGGAACGCTTCTTCAGGCAGTTATGGCCTCGAGAAAGTGCACATTTTTCGGAAAATATCGATAAATGACACTGTGCTACAAAATGGGACTCAAAGTCAGTGGGTGGAAAATCCCTTTTGAAGATGAAAGCCCTCGGTGAGTGTACTAAGAACCCAAAAGGAAATTTTCACCATAGATCAAGTTTCCGAGATATTGCGTGATTAATGGTTTAATTTTGGCCCCTTAATTTGTGAGAAAATAGCTTTATATCTCACTAAAGCGTTATTGTAGCTTCATTTTGATATTACATGTCTTCAGTCAAATTGAATGGTGAATCTTTTTGTAGAATAT
Organism: Musca autumnalis; assembly: GCF_047663935.1. NCBI lineage: Eukaryota > Metazoa > Arthropoda > Insecta > Diptera > Muscidae > Musca > Musca autumnalis. The sequence continues at coordinate 333,743,271 of NW_027411644.1, read as the reverse complement.
TTCATCCCTCTAACTCCATTCCTTTTATGTCCTTTTCGTCCTTTATTTTTTGAACCGTAGTAAAAGTACCAGAAGACGAGATTTTACAGCATCCAAATATTCTACAAAAATGTTGTTCAAAAGATTTTAGGTACGGTTCTCATTGATGACCAATCGATATTTCCCCGTTTTCATGGTCCTTTTTGACATTTACCCGGTTTTTGTTCAGAAAACTATGTTTTGTTTTTATGTATATTCGTTATTGGTATGTGGTGCGTTTGAAATACTTACCATAAATAGCTCTTGTAATGACGAACACGTTAATAACAAATTTTATTGAAGGATAGATCCGGTTATCTCAATTTTCGAACCGGTTATTCTGATATCAAAACCGATTTTGGAACCGGTTTTAAGTAACCGATTAACCGTATATGTATATCATTAGAAAGCTAATAAAATGGTCAATCAAATGACAGCAAGTAGCTGATTACAACTTTGTTGGTTCCGAAGCTAGAACAAAAAAACCGCTTTCTTAAACCGATTTTGATGTAAAATATCACTGGTTTCAAAAATTCTTTTTGGAGATGAAAGTCGATTAATATAGTATTATAACTCTGGAAAGACAGTTATGCCATAGGTAAAACTTCTGAGTTATGGTGAGATGAATTTGTGTTATGTTGTTTTTTTTTATCATGCACTTAAAGTTCATCAAGAATGAATTGATTCCCCATAACTCAGAAGTTTGAACCACGTCAACCCAGTGATATTTTACATTTTTCTCTAGCTTCGGAACCAACAATGTTGTAATCAGCTACTTGCTGTCATTTGATTGACCATTTTATTAGGTTTCTAATGATATACATTTACGGTTAATCGGTTACTTAAAACCGGTTCCAAACTCGGTTTTGATATCAGAATAACCGGTTCGAAAATTGAGATAACCGGATCTATCCTTCAATAAAATTTGTTATTAACGTGTTCGTCATTACAAGAGCTATTTATGGTAAGTATTTCAAACGCACCACATACCTATAACGAATATACATAAAAACAAAACATAGTTTTCTGAACAAAAACCGGGTAAATGTCAAAAAGGACCATGAAAACGGGGAAATATCGATTGGTCATCAATGAGAACCGTACCTAAAATCTTTTGAACAACATTTTTGTAGAATATTTGGATGCTGTAAAATCTCGTCTTCTGGTACTTTTACTACGATTCAAAAAATAAAGGACGAAAAGGACATAAAAGGAATGGAGTTAGAGGGATGAAATATTCTACAAAAAGATTCACCATTCAATTTGACTGAAGACATGTAATATCAAAATGAAGCTACAATAACGCTTTAGTGAGATATAAAGCTATTTTCTCACAAATTAAGGGGCCAAATTAAACCATTAATCACGCAATATCTCGGAAACTTGATCTATGGTGAAAATTTCCTATTGGGTTCTTAGTACACTCACCGAGGGCTTTCATCTTCAAAAGGGATTTCCCCCCCACTGACTTTGAGTCCCATTTTGTAGCACAGTGTCATTTATCGATATTTTCCGAAAAATGTGCACTTTCTCGAGGCCATAACTGCCTGAAGAAGCGTTCCAATGCTTTTGCGATGTACAAGAGAGTTCTTTATTATTGTCTTGGCTACAATTGTTGTCCTTGTGTTGGATAGAAAATCTCAGTGGTTTGGTTGATATATGCCAAAGTATCCAAAAATCCTTGAAAAAAAACTTCAAGTCAAAATCCGGGGGCTCGATTTTCACCGTAGACATATGGTCTAGTTGACTTTTTTGCTCAGTACAATCCCAAGAATCAGAAACTCCAGGCGCCCGATAACACTTTTTTCCTTCCATACAAATCGCCCCGGCCTAATGGACACCCACAAAACCGAATTTATGCATCAGAACCAATGCAAAAATTGTTTGGCAACTTTTGTATCTAATTGCGATTGCAAATACATTAATTTCTGGTTACATTCATAGCTACATTTTGGCGTTGCCTGACCAAAAATAATTTTTAAGGCAAAAATAATTTTAGATTCCTTTCAATATATTGTATTTTAGTGCACATTAATGCATTTTAGGCATATCTGTATCAACATTTTGGCGATTTTGCTTTAATCTGGTTGTAAAATTTGTGAACTCAAAACAAGAACAAAATTCGATCACTCTTATTTTGTATTGAAATGAAGTGTGCAAAACAAAAGCAACACAAAAAAAGAGAACGCAAAGCTAAAAAATATAGGTATTGTGTTTTTCTCCCGAACTTGAAATGACGTCAATATTATTTCGACATTGCTTTTGGCTGCACATCATATGCACAAAAAAAGTGGTTCCATATGGAACCACAGCAGGGACGCACTATAAAACTGTCAAAACAATAATACTCCTATTTTTTGGGTTTTAAATGTATAAAAAGGATTGTTTATAAATTTTTTTGACACTTATAAGCATTTCATTTATTTTTTATTTGTTATGGTTTATGTTAAGTATGACACTATACATATACACAGACACATACATATATACAAGACTTTTTATACTCTTTGAGTGACGAGAATTGTAAAGTGGAAGAAATCGTTGCCGTTTATGTACAGTAAGGCGGCCCAAAAAATTACAACATTTCTTTATCTTCGATCCGAAAACCATCTATATATGGAATTTTATGAAGATCGAGTATCGCTTTTTGTTTCCATAGTAATTTGTATGGGGCTAAAGGTGCTTTTTCACAAAAAATTGTTAAAGGCTTTATTTATATACCAATCGATTTTGGAAGATGGAATCGACGAAGAAATTCCCAGAGTCGAAAATTCCAATATATCACAGGTTCCATCGATATAAAGAAATAAATAAAGATTCCGCCAAATGTGCCAAACTTGAAGGAACAATTCAAATGGTCCAAGTCTGCGTTAGATGGCTCGAAGCCTATTTTTCCCAGACGCAAGCTTTAGGAACTGTAGCAAGGAATGTCATTTCTTTATTAAACAACAACGATTTGAACAGATGTTGAAAACTAAAATAACATACGTCGTTCACGTACAAAGTGCCAAAAATGTGATGTGACCTTATGAATTTTTCGAAAAATATCACATTTTCAGGCAACAAAATTGATTGAACAACGTAAATTCGTTTTTTTCCTCTTTGTTTAATTTGAAAATCTTTGAACATTTGTACATAAACTATTGGTCTGTTCCATCACTGCAAGAATCTACTAATTTTTACTAGTTTTTCCGATAACATAAAGGAAAAAATGTTGTGGTTTTAAAAAATAGTAGCTTCTTGCAGGTTCTGGAACAGAGCATTTATTATTTGTTTTATTTTATCAATAAAACTCTTTGATTTGCGCAAACAAAATAAACATAAATTTTATTTGAATCATTTTATAAGGAGTCCCTGCGGTGGTTCCATATGGTACCGGGCAATAACGGGTAAACGGATAATAATACAGAATTTTCTTTGTGATTTTCGGATTCAGGCTCTCATACTTAATGAGATAATTTTCACGAAAAAATCGAAAAAAAATTCTTGGGTTAAAGAGTAAGTACCATAGAATACGTGGTAAAACTTTCAAATTGATCGAAACAATATTGACTGAGATTGTAAGGGAAAAAATCATTGTGATTTGTATGTAGCATAGAAACTTAAAAAGTTGCTCTGTTCCAGAACCTGCAAGAGTCTACTATTTTTTACTACAATAAAATATTTTTTTCTTTATGTTATCGAAAAAAATAGTAGATTCTTGCAGTACTGGAACAGACCAAGTGTTTTCCTCGAAATGACAAAACGGTGCCAACTCTAGCTCAAAAAATAATAAACCGATTGTTATATAATTTTGATAATTTTCATCAAAAACTAGTCCTTCATCAATCGATTTTAATTTTATAACTATTTTTGTCCGTCTTATGACCAAAGAGCTTGACTTTTTTAAGCCAAAAAATGGAATTTTGAGTTTTTGATTCAACCATTTCGGTAAAAACTATTTTTTTTTATAAATTCGATCGATGAAGGACTAGATCTTTATGTTCTAAATAAGCATACAAACATATATGACGATCGGTTCATAAGTTTTCGAACTAGAGTTGGCACCGCAAAACGCTTTAATAAAAACAGAGTTTGGTAGACGGTCAATTGCCACAAGAGTACGCAATATTTTTCAACAAGAAAAATTCAGAAAGTAGATTAAGATCTGCTCTTTCAAATGGAAGAAACATCTACTAAAAAATGTTTCAGACTTTTCTTGAAAAAAATTCATGAATAACGGCTTTAATTGGGCTTTACAGCGGGGGTCACCCCTTAAACCAAATACACAGTTCTTTTTTCACACATTTTAACGAACATATAAGGTTATTACTTAGTGCAAATTAATGTAATCGCTCAGTAATAATATTGAACTTGAGGTTATTGACCTCAGATCTTACATTTTGATTGTCATTGGTAACTTGCAATTTGAATTTATAGACACGTTACATTCTTTATTAGTATAGTTATGCTCCATTATTTCTAGTCTGTTATTTATTTGTAACTTATTTGTAATTTGTAATTTATATTAACAATTTACCTGTAATCACTTAGCTATGTTCTATTATGTTATTCGCTGAATCTGTTATAAATGTACTATAGTAAATAACATATGCATATAGTAGTTATGTATCTTGAAAGACACATTTTTGCCAAAAAGAATCGTTGCCTCCTACTTTAGTAGAATATTCAAATTGTGACTCGACTTACCTGTAAATGGGGCGCTGCTAGCAGCTGCATCAATTCGTCTTTCAAGTATTTGTTACAGCCCGTAGATGATAGTAGTTCAATGACATCACGACTGCGCGCCACAGCATCTCCAGGGGGTGCCCGATTCGGAGACATTACTGTGGAACTTATGCGATCAAAAAGCTGTAAACATAATTTTTATTAGGATGGTATATCATATGAAACTATATGCAACTTACGTGCAAAAATTGGTGCAGACGACTATCTCTAAGCATATCACGTAACACATCAGGATCAACATGCGCATCTTGCAAAGCGTAAATGTCATCCAGACAATCTAAAATTCGTTGCACAGCTTCAATACCTGCCTCTTCATCCGCCCACTCACTAAGAATATCAGAGGCCGAAGCAACGGGCACTACAAATTAAAGAAAGTAATATATTTAGAACGAAAAAAAAACGACACAATAATAAAATATTGCACGCTTCAATCAGTCATTTTATGATGGACGTTATAATATCTAACTTGAACACACAGTTTAGCTTTGTTCCAGAACTAAAAAGTATTTACAATTTTTACGACTTTTACACATTTTACCCGAAAAACCGTTCCACAGTGGAAAAAAACCGATCTAGCGCGCCAAAAGTAAAAAAAATCACATACGCCAATTTAGAAATGATTGTTGCAGTATTAATCTAAGGTGTCCACAGAATGCAACGGCATTTAAAATAATTTGTTTTGCGTAAGTCTAAGCGTTTTTGGTTGACATTTTTGAACTAGTTTTCATAATATAGTTTAGTAGAAAATTTGTGTTCGTCGCATGCTCTCTTCCTACAAGGTAATTTTAAAGCTTTATTGAATTTAACATTTCGTGAAGCAGGTGATTTGAGCACTTTTTCCAAATTGAGCACTTTGTTAAAGGTATTACTAAGGAGTGTCGCGGGATGGCGCGTAGATTTTTTATTTTATTTTTAGTACATATAGTTCTAAACTAATTTGTAAAATTTTAGCTGCAGCAAACGGCAACATTTTATTTTATTACTATTTTTATTAATATAATTTTTTATGTAAAAATGCTGAAATTATAGCGGAACCTTTCTATGGGGGCCATATCAATGCGTGTACCTGTGCCGAAAATTCTCCGTCGGAATATTTTATACCACCAACGAAGACTAAATGTCAACTTTCAGCTATATCGGTTGGATAATATGGCTAAAACTTCCAAAATTACCGAAAACGGTGGTACAGGTCTATGGGGCTATATGAAAACGTGGTCCTGTACCGAAAATATTTATAGGAGTGTATGCATAACCCCCACGGAGACTAAATACCAAATCCTAGCCGTTTCGGTTGAATAATGTGGTAGAAATCTTTAAAATACCGAAAATCGATAGGTACCATTCTACGGTAAAAATACAAATTTACCAAATATATTAATAAATGAAGTAAAATTGTCAATCTAGAGCTGTTCATATCGAATTTATGGACAAACATACAATAAAACATAGACTTTTAATTTGGCGCGCTAAATCTGTAGTTTTTTCCACTGTGCCTTCCCGTACACAAAAAAGTTGTAAAATGTTCACTTCGCTTTAAACAAAAATGGCGCTGAATGACGCTCTCTTTAAAAACTTTTTACTCGACAAATTTGAGCGTGAAAAAAATAGTAGCATGGTTGCCGGCGTATGCTTGGCTGGTACGTCGAGTTTGACATTTGTATATGCATTATAATAATACATATATTGTCACACTACTACTATACGACTTGTTTCGCACTTGGCGTTGCTACTCATCAGGGCTATTACGTGGAAACAGTATGGCTATACGCCTTTCCTAAATTTACGCTGCATTTTGACATTTTTTACACAAACAAAATCGTACAAAATTGTAGGCTTATAAGCCTAATCCACATGTTCAAAAAACAAACTGACTATACTGATCTAACCGGAACAGTTTGGGTTTTTTGAGCACATAGCTAAATTATTTTACCTTGTCGAGATATAGACAACGGTTTACCATAAGGGGGTCTAGACCAATGCCGTTCTTTGGTATTGTTAAAGTTACGAAGTTTTTCGGCAATTCACACATACACGACCCGAACACAACGAAAAAGCACACAAAAGAGAGCAAATGTTTTGATTTGTTTTTGTTTTGCAGCATGCGTGCATACAACCTTACTAACACACTGTCAGAAGTTGCAAATATTCAGAATTTTGTGTGCCCTCTTCTTGGTCGGCAGTGGTCTAGACGAGTATTTTGCAGTGTTACATGCAAAATTGTCAAAGATATAAGCATTGGAAGGAAAAAATGTATTGTGATTTGTAACGCATGATACTCGAAATGTCATTTTTAAATCCGGTGCCAACGATAGCTCCAAAACGAATGGTCCGATCTTCATATATTTTGGTGAGCTTGTTAAATACATAAAAATCAACATCTGAATCTGAAAGTATAAAACATAAGGTTTTGTGTAGAGGTATGTTGTCTTATGGCGTTGTGGAGTATATTTTTTGTGAGCTGTACATTAATCAATGTACTTTTTTAGTTGGTGTTGTATATCTCCCACATGGCGATGTACGTGTTATGGAAAATGAAATAAGTGATATTGTTGTAAGATATGCCAATGTAGTTATTATGGGGGATTTCAACAGTAATACAGTTGAACCTCGATTATCCGTGAATCGATTATCCGGGAACCTCCATTATCCGGGATAGAAAAGAAATGTTGGTCTTTCTCCCATTTCCTCTATTTTTCGTTATAAACTTCATTATCCGTGAGTAAAAGCACACCTTCCAATTATTTTGATTAAACAAAGAAAATTACACAATCTGTGTATTAATGGTATGACAAAAGCCATGGGACAAAGTCAATTCAGATGAATCTGATGATGATGATACCATGAATCCTTCTAAAATTTGGTGGATTTCATTAACAAATATTATAAAAATTGCAGTCTTTATTATTATTGTACAATACCATGCAATTTTTACTTAAAAATGTGTTCAAAAACTGCATAAAGCCACTGCCTCCATTATCCGGGAAAATCGATTATCCGTAACGCCTCCGGTCCCGACCATCACGGATAATCGAGGTCCAACTGTATGTTTGATGTTTGTAGGAGTATTTATGTTAGAGATATTTGTAGTAGAATGAATTTGAGCGTTGTTCACAATTATATTCCGACACATTATGATATTGCCCACAACTCTACTTCCTTGTTAGATTACTTTTTGTTGTCATGTCCTAATATGTTGAAATGTAGTAATCAATTTGCTTGTCCTGGTGTGTCTGATCATGCGTTTATCTTTTTGTCTCTTGAGGTATACAATCCCCTTACAAAGCTTTATTATGAATATGTTGATTACGACGCACTTGGACCTGATGAGTTAAGTGATGTGATTTCTTCGTTCAACTTTAATGACATTTTTAATACAACTGATGTGGATGCACAAGTAAACTTGTTAAATACCAATCTTCTTCTAATTAATTCTGCTTTTCCTGTTAAGAGGAGAATTGTTAATATCAAGAAAGATGACTGGTACAAGTCGCATGATATACGGTATGCTTTGTCATTAAGAGATTTGGCCTACAAAGCTTATTTAAATGAAAGGAGTAATGAAAACTGGAAATCTTATTCTAAATTGCGAAATAAAGCAAAAAATGTTGTAAGAAAAGTTAAAAAAGGAGCTCATAAGGACCTTTTTGTAGCAAGTCTTCGAAAGAACTTTGGTCAGTATTGAGGATGAATGGTGTTGCTTACGATACTGATAATATTGTAGAATCTGATGATGTCGAACGTCTGAATAATGAATTTCTGCGTAATCAGTGTCGTGAAAATATTCGTGTTCCATGTATACCCGTTGGTGTTCGTCAAAGGCTGTTGGCTACGAGGGATTCAAACTGAAGTTCTTGAAATTGTTGTTTCCACATATATGTGTTTATGTTTTGCATGTTGTAAATACCATTGTCATGACATCGACATTTCCAATGGACTGGAAAGTAGCCAAAGTTGTTCCGATACCCAAAAGCAGCGGTTCTAGTGATTTGAGGCCCATATCTATCATGCCAATCTTGTCTAAAATGGTTGAGCAAGTTATGAAGAAACAGATTATGACATACTTGGATGGCTCGTCGCTTTTGCATGATAGTCAGTTTGGGTTTCGATCTAATCGCAGCAGCACATCCTTGCTTCTTGGGTTGACAGACAATATAAGAAAGAATGTCAGTGATGGTGGTTGTTGCGTGCTCTTGTCTCTAGACTTGGAGAAGGCCTTTGATAAAGTCAATCATGCTATTTTGGTAGAGAAGCTTTTCAAAGAGTTCAAGTTTTCCTCATCTGCACGTAACCTGATGTACTCCTACTTGTTTGGTAGAAGGCAATATGTTAGTATTAAAAATGTAATGTCCAGTGTCTTGTCAGTGAGTAGTGGGGTGCCGCAGGGTTCAGTGCTGGGCCCCTTGTTATTCATAATGTACATAAGTGACTTGTTTAGCCGTATTAGTTGTAGGAATTGTTTGTCTTTTGCGTTTGCTGACGATATTCAGCTATTGTTTTTAGGAGACTTTGTGTTTTTGGATTTTCTTCAGAACTCCATTAATTTTACTGTTAGTTTGTTGGTAGAGTGGATGACCATAAATGGCCTTAAGATCAACACCTCAAAAACAAAGGCCATGAATTTTGGCAACATACCCGTTGATGCAATTTCTGTTTCAATCTATAATAGTGTTATAGATGTTGTAAGCAAGATAAATTGCTTAGGTGTAATGTTGGACAATGAGTTAGCATTTGAGGCCCACGTAAGTTCTGTTTTGTCCAGGGTCAACTTTGCATTGAGGAAGTTGTACTCGTTGGACCTTGTCTTGCCTCGGATGGTAAAAATTCGTGTGGTGCATGCCCTCATAATGCCACTGTTTTTGTATGGTCTTGAAGTGTGTAGTGGTAGTTGTGGATATGTTTTGCGTAGATTGCGATTATTGTTTAATAGAGTTGTGCGTTATGTTTATTCGTTAGGTTGGCGTCAGCGTGTTTCGTCTTACGTGGATAACTTTCTTGGTTGCAGTTTTAATAACTTTGTAAGTATTAGAAATTTTTGTTGTTTCTATAAAATGTATAAATTGAAAGTGCCGTTGTCTGTCATTATTTTGTTCACATTTGGAACGTCCATCAGAAACAGGCATCTTCTCTTGCCAAGAATAACTCCGTTTTTGGAGAAATCATTTTTTGTGAGAATTTCTAAAATTTTTAACAGCTTGCCACCTGAGCTTAAAACATTTAGCTTTTCCTCGAAAACTTATAAGAGGAAGCTGATATTATATGCCCAATCTCATGAAGTTTAAATTAGTGTTTTCATATTTCATTTCATTTGTTTTTACTGTGTTACATTGCAAAACTGGGATGTTGATTCAATTTTTAATGTTATTATTTTTCCTTATTTAATTTAGTGTTAAAAAAAAATTCCCTTAATCACAAATTTCCTTATTTTTAATATACAAAGAAATATTGTTAGATATAAGCAAACTGCGAGTAGTTAATGTTTAGATGTTTTTTGGAACCGCTCATGGCCCTATGGGCTAGGTTACTGTAATAAATAAATTAAATTAAAAAAAAAATCTTTAAACGAGACAACTTTTTGTAAAAAATTAAATTTTGAAGAAAAAAGTTTTTTTCGGAGGTAGGCATTTACTACAAAACCATGCAATATTTTTCAACAACAAATCCTGTGTTCCAGAACCTGCAAGAAGCTACTACTTTTTACTACTACGATAACAATTTTTCCTTTATGTTATCGAAAAAATAGTAAAAAATTAGTAGATTCTTCCAGTACTGGTACTCTGTACTCTTTCATATGAAAGAAACATTGGATATTGGTATTTCCCTTGAAAAAATCAATAAAAATGTGTTTTTTTTTTTTGCCTGCACAACTAGGGATAACCCTTTAAAGTCCCGCTACATGACAGATAATTTCAAATAATATTAAACCTAATTTGGAAAATGAATGTACTATTCCCTGTGAATATACACATGTAATTAACAAAGGCACGCTTACTGGAATCAGCATCAGAACCGAAAATGGGATCCAACGTTGTACCACCCGCAATAGCTTGTACTGCTCCTTTAAGTTTTCTGCGGGCATTGTAGCGTTTCAGTTCCTCTACGGTATCTGCTAAATGTTGACGTTGAAGTTTGTCTCTATCCTGAAATGGTATACGCTTTAAAGAAGCAATCCATATGAAGAAACCCAACTTACCCTTATCCAAGGATGTTCCAAAACTTGCGTTATCGACAGTCTGTGGTGAGGATTAGCGGCTAACATTTTTGAAACTAAATCTTTGGCAGAAGCGGAAATCGATTTCCATTCAGGGGCATCGAACTAAAAAATAATTTTGTAACAAAATTGGTTTCTTTTGACAGATTATAAGTATTTTAATGCACTTCCTTACCGACAATCGCCCACGAGCAATTGAATTTTGTAATCGTACTCCGGATCCTAAAAAGGGAAGACGTCCCGATAACAGCACATGTAGCATAACACCGGCACCCCAAACGTCACATCCTTTGCCATACAAACGTCTTGTTACAACCTCGGGGGCCATATAATGTGGGCATCCTACACGACCCTGTGTTTCTAACGCTTCACGTCCACCAGGTAATTGAATAGCTGAACCGAAGCCGCCAAGCTTTACTGGCGCTGAGTTATCTACTGTTGCCAAAAGTGCACATGCTGGTCGAACATCTCTATGAAGGATATCATTTTCATGACAATAACGTAAAGCTTCCAATATTTGACGCATATAATGACTAGGAGTTACAATAAATAAATATTAAAATGACAATTCGTTAGTTCGCTTATATCAACTTACCAAGCTACAGCTTCACTGTAAACAAATCCTGCCACGGCCCTTCGGACGACCTCGAAACATAAATCTGATCCTTCCATACTGAAAAGATAAATAACTTTTGAAATGAATCCGAAACTCGTGAACCAGCAATCGAAAAAAACTTACAATTCGAATACCATATACAGCATTCCTTCGGAACTGTAGGTTTCCAGCAATTCCACTATGTGCGGATGTTTTAGCATGTGACATATTGTGGCTTCCCGTTTTAAATCTGCAACAAATATATTCCGTTCTTTATGTAAATTAATAGGCTCTTAGACCGAAGGGACTTAATTTTATAATGAAGTTTGATTTTTCAAATAATTTTACTACCTATGTATATCATATATGACGGGCTCTTATAGGACCGCCCATGGGATGTCGGTGTGGGTCAATTTGCTCACAAACGGCATTAACAAAGAGAGATTTTGTTTTTGAAATTAAAACAGGTTTTGAAGCACAGTTTGATAGTTTCCCAACATACCGTTCAGTCTGATTTTCATTTCATTTATTTCACATGTAATTTGAGGCAAGAATCTACTAATTTTTACTACTTTTTTAATAACACAAAATTCTCCTGTTCGTAGCAGTTTTATTTCGAGTATAAGATTTAAAAGCAACATCTCGCAAAGATATATGATATTTTATAGCCGGATTTGAAAACAAATTATTATGTTAATTTCTAAGCTTAGAACGCTTCCGAGGGAAAAAGGAATGGAAATATGACGAACAACGATCAAAAGTATTCCACTGGACATCAACATTGTTTGTGGAATAAATACTCGAAAAATCAAAACTCAATACAGCATTTCTTAATGTGTCGAAATTTACAGCACTGTAATCGCCATACTTAATAAAATCCTCTGACCTATTAACTCTGAATTTAAAAGCCATATAAATAAAGGAATGCACAGTGGATACACTTGTATGGGGAAAGTGGCCAAAAATATTTAGAGAGTAAAAATCAAGCAATGCGCCGGTTACAGCTGCAAAGAGTGTTTTAAGAAACAACGAGCGTAACATTCTCCCCTTTTTCCCCTCTGGAGGGGGTATACGGTAAGAATTGTTTTATGCTGTTAATACAAAATGACATGAACAAAGGTAACGATTATCTTCTGATGCAAAAATAGGCTTGGAGAAACAAAACAATCTCCAAAACAACATAAAATCCCAACAATTTAGCGGATTAAAAAAAAAACAAAATTTTTGTCTGAAAATTGGTAAATAAAGACCTTATAGCGTTCTTCCTGGAAGGCTGGCGGTACGTGCCTAAGTTAAATTTGGAAGAAAATTTTTCTTCATTTTGCCACTGATGCCAATTATGTTAATGTACGTGGTCAGATAACAGAGTTATACGCTAATATATCCATAGAAACCCTACTCTAGGGAAGCTTTAGCCAACGACCCATCATTTTTAGTCTGGCACTAGATGGCAGCTGATTTTAATACAGAATAATCTTAAACCCATGACCTACTTTGGAAAATTATTCTCGAGGTGGGCACTGGTGGGCATCATGACTAAAACCTTAGGTCCAATTTAAGAATTGGCCAAGGTACACTTATAGAAGGTAGAAGTGACAATCAGCTGTATTCTTACTTTTTTTGTAAATTTAGTTTTCAAAATGTAATAGGGTCTACTCATGAAATTTGAAACTTCGAAATTTGCCTCCATAGAATACTGTTTTTTTTTCCTAAACTTGTAGTAAAAATGACCTACGACAGTTCTGAATGCTTTATATTTGCATTGTCATTCAAATTTGTTCTATTTTGGGGGATTTTCAAAATGTATTTATGCTTTTCCTGAGGAAATTTTTGGAACGACCCTATTATTCAATATTTTCTTTGACAATTAATTTTCAATACCAACAATGTTGTTTTTGTAAATTTGTTAGTTGTTGTAATTCATGCACATACCTTCTATAAATTTACCTTGGAATTGGCATTACAAAATACACTAAGAAAATATGCAGCTAACTAGAATTCCACAACACGCTAAAATACCATTTTGTAATGAAAATTAAGCTATTACCTCCTCCTTCAAAAATTTTTTCATTTCACATTTTCATAGAAACAGAATTGAGCCCCTGTACTCGATAATTGGTTTGTCTTTTTACGTACTGAACTTTACTGAACATTTTTTCTTCAGTAAAGTTTTGACAATTGTATAATTGAAATGTTGCTAAACATTACTGAAGAAACAATGTTCAGTAAAGTTCAGTACGTAAAAGGACAAACCTAATTTGTACAAAGACATAAAGTAATAAAGACCTGACAAAATGCATGCAACAAAAAAATGTTTACGAAACTTTGTATAGAAACATTACCCTTAACAGGTTGCAGTTAATTCAAAATCGCAACCAAGGAGGAACATTTCAAGTAATGGTATCAGAAACGAAATTTATGAATTCAAGGATCTATTCAAGAATAATTCCATGTCAATTGGATCGGTAAACTCGGCTAAATACGTAAAAATGTATAAAAGAAAAAAATGTTATATCACCATATCGTAACATAACATTATGTTAAATTCAAAAGCCATTCACTGAAGAATGATAGCAAAAGAAATGTCTTATCTTGTTGTATTTATGTCTTTGATTTGTAATAATTATTACAAATGTTTCAAATTTTGACAGTTGTATAAAGGAAAAGTTGCTGAAAAATTTGTTTCTGCAACATTTAGTAAGTAAAAAGACACACCAAATTATTACAAATGTTTTTAATTTTGACAGTTGTATAAAGGAAAAGTTGTTGAAAAAAAGTGTTTCAGCAACATTTAGTAAGTACGAGGACAAACCTAATATAATGCCTGTCTGCGTACTCGATAATTTGTAATAATTATTACTAATGTTGTTGGCGTTTTTTTGACTCAAATTGTAGGGTAATCAGCTTTAGGGCCATACAGCAAATTTCTCATTTTGTTTAATTTGCTGGATGGGCTTATTGACCTGTTTATCGATACAGAGTCGGCGGAAAAGGGAACTGATGAAGTTGTTTGGTGACAACTGAAACTATAGTATTCCCTACCCTCCGCCCGCAACTAATCAATTTCATATCCACTGTAAAACATTTTGTTATTCAAATTACTTGAATACAACAAAATATGGACTCAAGCTGAAATAAACACAAAGATGTAATTATTACTAATGTTTCTAAAATTGATAGTTGTTCAATGGAAAAGTTGCTGAAAAAAGTGTTTCAGCAACATTTAGTATAATAAATAAGAGTAATTTACATATAAATACATAAGCATGAATTTCCGAAATCTCCTCCTAAAATTTCAAAAATTCGTCCTAACCCTTCTATACAATAACAATTATATAAATTTCTGTACCACTTTGAACCGTTCGTACATATAAGTATGAATTTTTAAAACTTCCTCAATCCAACAGTAATCTTAATTCCAAAATTCAGGGTTCCAGCTCTATCCGTTTACCCAAATCCAAATTTGTTGTTGTTGTTGTAGCAGCTAGAAACCTACGTATAAGCATATGTTTTTTGCTGGGTTGGCAGCCGCTGGCCGAAACACAATGGTTTCGGGTCAATCCGGTACGAAAGAACCCGCTGCCGTGGGATTAGTACCATTTGGTACATTTCGTGTCCATAAGTACAAATTTTCAAAATATCCTCAATCCTACACCCCAATAGCAATCTTAATTCCAAATCTCAGTATTCCAGCTCATATTTAGTGAGTGCCATTTAGTACTTTTTGTACACGTAAATGCGATTTTCCAAAACTACCTCAATCCTATACTCAAACATTAATCTTAGTTCCATATTTCAGGATTCTACTTCTATCAGTTCATCCAAATTTTATTTAGTACAAAATTTAGTAACATTTAGTACTTTTCAAACACATAAATATGACTTTCCAAAACTCCATATCTGTATCCTACACTCCAAATGTTAGCTTTCCAGCTCAATCCGTTCACCCACATCCAGATTGTACCAAGTTTAGTACCATTTAGTACTTTTCGTACAAATTTACGTACAAATGTCCACAATATCTCCAATCCTACACTCCAACAGTAATCTCAATACCAAATTTCAGGATTACAGCTTTATCCGTTTGCCAAATCCAAATATTACCAAATTTAGTACCGTTTAGTACTTTTTGTACCCATTACTACCAATTTGCAAAAATACGTGAATCTTGCACTTCAACAGTTATCTTAATTTCAAATTTCAGGATTTCAGCTCTATCCGCTTGCCCAAATCAAATTGTACCAAATTTAGTACCGTTTAGCACTTTTCGAAAACTTAAGTACGAATTTCCAAAACTACCTTAGTCCTACACTCCAGCAGTAATCTTTATTCCAAATTTCAGGATTCCAACTCTATCCGGCTACCCAAATCAAAATTGTACTAAATTTAGTATCATTTATTACTTTTTGTACCTATAAGTACGAATTTCCAAAACTTCCTCAATCCTATACACCAACAGTAATCTTAATTCCAAATTTCAGGATTCCAACTCTATCAGTTCATCCAAATAAAAATTGTGCCAAATTTAGTGCCATTTAGTACTTTTCGTATACATGAGAACACATTTACAAAACCACCTCATCCCTACTTCTCAACTTTGATTCTCATTTCAAATTTCAAGCTTTAAGCTCTATCCGTTCACATACTATTAAGTTGTACTAAATTTAGTACTTTTTGTCCACTTATAGTTCGAGTTTTTAAAAACCGTTCGGTACGTATATCCTATATCCCATCAATGACGCTCATTCCAAATTTGAGAATTCTAGCTCTACTGGTTCGCCAAATACATACGGTACCTTATCATATTTAGTACGTTTCGCACCCATTTTTAGAACATTTTAGTATTTTTCGCACCCTTCTAGGAGGAATTTCCAAAAACACAGCCTTATCGAGCACCTTCGCCCCGAGACCAAAATTTCAAGATCCCAGCTTCAGCCATTTCGTCTGGTCGTTGATTATTAGTCAATCAGCAACACAAATTACACCACTTTTAGTACATTTTAGTACTTTTCGCACCCTTCTAGGATGAATTTCCAAAAACTCAGCCTTATCGAACACCTTCGGCCCAAGACTAACCACCACCCAAAATTTCATGATTCTAGCTTCAGCCGCTACAAGTGATGTCGTAAGACACGCCGTTCGGACTCGGCGATAAGCAGTAGGTCCCATATCATTGAGCTAATATGAGTCGGGGGGTACTCATTGATATGAGATAAGTCTCCCTTGTCCCGACTGGAATGTTTGTGGAACAAATATATATTATATTAATTGCTCTGTTCCCGAACCTGCAAGAATCTACTATTTTTTACTACGATAACATATTTTCCTTTATGTTATCGAAAAAAATAGTAAAAATTAGTAGATTCTTGCAGTACTGGAACAGACCAAATATGTATGTATAATTTTTTGGTAGTTCAAGGATTTACAGCAATTTACAATCGAAAATGGGTGCTAATGAAACACACCCAAACTTTAGTTTTCGAAATATTATTACCATTGATTTTGTGTTTCATTCGCGCACATTTTCGTTTCGACATACAGAAACAGGCTGTAAATCCATGAACTACCCATAATTGTACAAATAATGGCCTGTTTCACAAAGACTACTCGAATTCTGACTTCGATCAAACAAAAATTGTCTACAATAACATGAGTATGTTAGCAATTCGTAAGTGTTTGAATTCAAATTATCTTATAGATGTTAAGATACCACAACTTATTTAATAATCTTTCCAAATGACCCTGATGTCTTTCAAATCAGTGAAATAGTAGCATTAATCCTCAATTAATAGGTATCAACTTCTATGTTATCCTCAAAATACTTGCTAGAGTATCAATTTTTAAACGAATAAAAAGATCAATTCAAAAAACCTTCCATGGAATGTATATTTTTTACTACAAAGAACTAATGCAAAAAGGGTGATTTAGATGCAAATCACAAAAAGATGTAACAGCCTTGTAAAAATCATGAGTTCTTTCACGTAAAAAGATGTAGTCCGAAATCACTTGCACTCATGATTCAAATACTTTTTTGGCTACAAACATTTTGCCGGGAATTGTCTACTTTGACGTAGTTATGTAAATAGTTACATTGGTCCAGTTACTTTACACCCAAAAATTAGAGCTGGCAAAATAACGATAGCACTATCGAAACTATCGATATTTTATTTTTTGGACTAATATCGATAGCTATTTGCGTATACTTCAAATAAGTCTTAGTCAATAAAACCATTGGATTTGATTTGACGTATACGCTATGTAATTGACATTTAAAACCTACTATTTTGATTTCAAATACAGGCAATGGAAAACTGACGATTTTATAGGAAATATCGAAACTATCGAATGGTGCGACAATCGATAGTTTGCCAGCTCTACCAAAACACAAAATAGCATATAGCTTGATTTTTTCACTGAAAAAGGGCTTCCTCTTCTAAATATAACTTAAGAGGACGGAAAATATCTTCCAGGAATAAAGATATAGGCATTAAACTTAAAATGTTCCTAATTATCACTCAAAAGTTTTGGTCAATTTAATCCGCTAAATATTATCTGTTCATCACTACGTTAAATTGCAAGCTTCATCTTTGTCGTAAACTCTAACCAGACCATCATTGCGACCTACAAAATCGGATAAAAATTTTGTTTTTGATCCATTTCCTAAATATTTCACGATCACCGCCAAAAACTAATCGTTTCTATTCTGGTGGAAACCTGACCTCCATTCAAAATTTCTTGGCGATTGGTGCATAATTGCGGCCAATCTCAAAATCGCCTTATATCGTCCAGGTATGTATTTTGGTATACATCACGGGTGGGTCTACTACGAATATTTCGGGGTGTTACATACATTTTTGGGAAAAACAAACTTATGATACCCTTTCCACATTGTGTGCAGCAAAGGTGTTATTGAGCTTAATTATAAAAGGATGAATATTTTCAGAAGAATATCTGGTAAGTATCGATACTCGTTTTGGAACAATACATTTTTCATTATCTCATTAAACTTTTACACATTTTATTTCAGGTACTTCTGAAGTATCACACACAATATTCTCTATCAAGGAATCTAGAGATTAACATGAATTGTCCAGTAACCAGTAAAATTGCTAGTTATTCACTAGTGTTTTAGATAAGATAGCTGTTATTAATTAGTTGCATTGCAGTCTATACATATCAATTTTGTACATACTAATGTTTCATTAAATATGTATTCAGTCTTTTCTCTGTTTTTCTTGTCAATAAATATTCTTTATTATTGGACAAGCCAATTTTATAGTGTATGGGCCGCTTTAAACTTTCTTGTTTGAACCAACGAAATCTATAATAGGTTATGGGCGAACAGAAGGATAACGTTGGTATACCGCAATTTAATAGAAGCGGATACGACGAATGGTAGTTTAGGGTTCATATTCATTTTGAGAATTAGGACTCTGGGTGATGTCTTAACAGGCAATCCTCCGACGGAAAATGCTGCAAAGCAATAATTTTTGAAGAAGGATAGGAAAGCAAGACGCAAGTTGGTGTCGTTTATAAGCAATTATTGTCTGGGATACGCTCGAGAAAAGAAGACAGCCAAAGAGATGTAGGAGAGTCCTACAATATTGTAAAAGAGCTACTAATTTTGTATGAAACGTAGTCTAGTTTTTTTTTATTGAGACTTGTATAACCGTTAAGGAATTCGAAACGTTACAATGAGGAACATAAAACTATCATATATTTTTTGTTTGGGTATAAACTCATCAGATAAAATGTTTATAAACGAATGTAGGTATTATATTAAAGAAGACACTCTTGCTCCCGGCGTTAACATACCATGGAGAGATGTTCTCCAAAACAATTTTTCTTTAAACTAAAACTTAGATCTAAATTTTATAAAAAACGTTAGCCCCTATGTGTGCCAATCAGAGACTTAGTGTAAAAATGTGGAATAAACGAAAGGGAATTTGTATCTAACTAATTTTCATTAAAACCTAGTGGTAATATATAACACCGGTCAACACGACTTTTGTTTCAACCAAAGTTGTTGTTGTTTCTAAATGAAATCGGCGAGTTATTTTCAAATCCGGTCACGGTTTTCCTCCATCAGCTCTTGTTCTTGAGATATAGCTCAAAATCGGTTTTTACGAGTTTTACCCAGAATTTCGTTATTTTCGGATACAAACAAATATTTTTTGCGGGTTTTTCGGCACTAGTATATTAAGAAGATGTTGTACGCTCGATACAAAACGTTTTTTGAAATAATTATGGCGAATATATATCAAAAAATATAGAAAACATACGTTGGATCTTGTAAAAATTGCATATTTTGAGTACTTTAAGCCGTAATTACGTCATCTGGGGAAGTCATAGAAGCTTCATATGGCACTCCGGATATGCTCAGGGTGTCGACTATATAGTCGTGTATTCAAATATATAATATAAAGTTCATAGCGCCCACTATTCGCCCATAACCATAAAATGAAGCTTCTATGACTTCCCCCGATGACGTAATTACAGCTTAAAGTACTCAAAATATGCAATTTTTACAAGATCCAACGTATGTTTTCTATATTTTTTGATATATATTCGCCATAATTATTTCAAAAAACGTTTTGTATCGAGCGTACAGCATCTTCTTAATATATTAGTGTCGAAAAGCACGTAAAAAATATTTGTTTGTATCCGAAAATAACGAAATTCTGGGTAAAACTCGTAAAAATGGATTTTGAGCTATATCTCAAGAACAAGAGCTGATGGAGAAAAATCGTGACCGGATTTGAAAATAGCTCGCCGATTTCATTTAGAAACAACAACAACTTCGGTTGAAACATTGAACTTTTTCAATTTTGTTGAGCAGTGTAATAGGTGTTTGACCAATTAAACGAGGATTGACTCAATTAGAGGATTAGGGGAAAGAGATAGACGCGAAATGATTGCAGCTAATCCATTCGTAGCAAAAGAAGCAATAAATATATCGGTTGGAATACCGCTTGTTAAAGACTGGAAATTACGATTAAAATAGGGTGAATGCTTACTTTGTATACTAAAATTTTCGTTTCTACTTGAAGATACTTATTATTTAAAAGACATTCCCCAGAGCAAGCCGGGCATGCTGATTAAATTTCATCAATTTTGAAAAGTTAATTCCCAAGTACTAAGGAAAGATAAACCTCCAATGTTTACCTTTTATAACAGCTAAAATATGAAATATTCAAAAATATTTCCCATATATTCCGTAAACTAAATTTAAGAATAAACAAATTACTAAAAGAATCTAATAGCAAATACATATGTGAGGTGCCCAAACTTACCAGCTGTGCTAAGTCCTGGACTCGCTGTGAATTTGGCCACATCGACAATTTTAACGGCAAACTGTTGGTTGGATTCTCTGTGGATGCATCGTCTCACGATTGAAAATGGTCCCCTATAATAATAAAAATGTTTATTTATTCTTAGAAATTATTTAATTAATGCCTTGGAAGAAACAATGTTATGATGTACTGGTCTTCCCGCCAGTTTGACAATAAACATGAATTACTTACTTGCCAATAACTTCACACAGCTCATAGACGTCATCGAAAAGTATCTCATCATCTGCCATTTTAAATTAAAAATAAATACTTCGACCACGATAAGTCAATTACGTATGTAAGACACAGCCACTGGCGGGAGGATAACGTATTACTCAAATCAATATTAATACAGTTTTAACTAGTGTAACCGATGCCGCACCACATACAATAACTCCCACTTGTGATAAATGCCGCTCCACGGCATACACAGTGTTGCCTGCTCCTACTTGGTGATATTATTGATCTTTTCACGACAAAAGGATGCCTTTTAATATTAAGTGAGCATATTGTTATAAATCCAAAAAAATGCTGCACTTCGTGTATTTATTTATTTATAATTATTATTATTTTAGCCCGGTTTCGATGTTTGAAAAGCCTATTTAAAAATCTGCAAAAAATCAAAACATTACAAATAAGTAAATCAATTACTAAATCATTCACTAATTTAATTTAAAAAATTAGATATTAATTCTAAAAATATTATAAACACTGTTAAATATTCGATGTCAAGGATGCTATGTAATGATGGGTGCATTTTCTCTCATGAATTATATACAGTTAGTCAACTATATTATTGCAAACGACGAATTTTTAAAATTTTAGACGTTTAATTAGGAATTACTACAAGAAATTCGTTCAATAATGTGGGACTTTTTGTAAATATCTGTTGATTAACCTGTTAATGACAACATCAAGCCAATAAATCCAGAAATCGGTTGGAAATAACAAAAACAACGGGCAAAAAGTATAGGTACCTGGTTTTCGTGGTGTCATCTAAATAATTGCAAAATGAATGAATGTGCAATAAAATCGTGGGGTTTCCCCGCGATTTTTTGCATTTAAGGATTTTTAAGACTTTTATGGTATGTGGACATGTAGATCCATAATTTTTGATCATAAATTAATTTTTGTGTGTGTAACATAGACGGTATATTCAGAAAAAGAGAAAGTCAGGTAAACGGTTTCGGAAAATATGATACATTTGGTCTATTCCAATTATAATAATGGTAAATCCGAAAGATAAATCCCTAAAATCACCTCTCGTAAGCTGAGAAGTGTATACAACATCATATACCGCACCCAGAAAGAAGCCAGGCTCAAACTGAGGGCGTTACGTGGCAGGTCCAAAATAGTAACCTCACGAATTGACTATAGAATGATTAAAGAAATTAACGAAATAGCCCAAAGCAGCACCAGAAAATAGCTTTTTCTAATTAAAAATGATTTTGGAGTAAGTGTGTCACATGGAAAAATCAGAAAAGTGGTACATAATAACAAGCACCCATCACGCGAGACTAGGTAAAAACCATTGCCCTCCCATCACACTATATAGAAACTATTCCGACTAGTTATAGACAACTTTTCACGCCATCTTTGGTATTGGGATGGCATTATATTTTCTGATGAGACTTAAATTATGTTATACTATCACAATGGACCTCAAAAAGTATTGGGAAAACCCTTGAAAACAAAAATTTAATACATACGGTAAAGTTCGGAAAACTGTAACTTATGGTATGGGGTTGTATACCAAGCAGTGACCTTGGTAAAATCCTGATTTTGGAAGAAACAATGACATAGAAGGTTTATTTAGATGCTTTAAGAAAATATTTAACCAAAAGCGTCAAGAAATTTGGGCCTGTTGACCCTGAAAATTCAAACAAATTGCAATATAAGTACTACCAAGACAACGACCCTAAGCATAAATCTAATTTATGTAAGACTTGGTTGTTATACAACTGTACCAAAGTCATTTACACCCTGTTCCGGTGTCTAGATATTTACCCCATCGAAAATTCATAGGTACACCTGAAGGAAAAAGTCGGGAAAAGTCGCCTACTAACCTGAGGGGACTAAATGAAATGCAATAATGAAGAATGGCTAAAAAATACCATTGGAATATGACATTCCGAAACTTATTTATTAAATTCAGATACGTTTACACGCTGTTTTTGATGCCAAGTGTGGGCATACGAAATATTAGAATCAACCTTTCAAAAATACCGTGAAAGACTGAAAAGTTGTGAATTTTGCAATTCTTTAGTTGACAGTGCAAATAATGAGTTGTACTCATTTTTGTTAATTTTAAGAAAATGTTTAGTGAAATTTAGCTACTTTGTTATTTATTATATTAATAAACATGTGTAAGAATTGCATTGTTAACAAAAATATTAATAATGATATTTATTTATACCAATAAAATGATGTTTTATTTAAAGTTTTGTAATAATTTTGGTTTTGCAATAATTAAGTTGACTAACTGTATGTGGGATGAGAAAATTTGGTATGCTCATACATCACACTCATACTTGAAGTTAGTTCTTACAACAGAGATACACACGAAGAGCATGCTATTGTTGGCAATTGTATGGGAAAGAGAGTTGTGTTTAACGTTTTCGTAAGGGCGCGTGCATGGCTGTCTTCAGCGGTACCAAGTTGGTGGTTTTCCCGCTACTTGTGGTGAGTTTTGGCATAGAAAAACCTCTGTTTAAGCAGGAATGTCAACTGCTTTAAGGTAAAAATCGCTACAGACCTATGGTGCGTATGTGGCTGTAGCGATTTTTATCTCGAAACAGTTGGCGTCCCTGGCTGTCTTACAACGACGCAGAAGAGTAAAGACGTGCTTCGGCAAGACTCGCATTTTAATCATTTCATTTATTCATCATCGATGTTCATTTATTTCATTATCCATTTCATTTTATTAAAATGATTTCGTTTTGTTAATAAACTTTAAACATGAATTCAACTAAATATAATTCCTTTAATTACTTTATTTAAACATAAACCTATGACTTTTAATTTAGAAAGGTAGGAATTAGTGAATAAATTGTAAGACTCTCTCGGGATACAACTACATAAAAACTATACATTTGGGGGCTCAACTCGGAATAAAAGAACCAAACCCCGGTAAAAGAAATAAAACGACGATGGTCAACTCGAAATAACCAGAAAGGAAGCCGCTTATCCCAGAGAAAAAATAACGTAGAAATATGACGAAATAATGTAGCGAACAAAGTAAATGTGTTAATGTAAAAGCAAAAAGAAGTTTTGGAGATGAAATGAATAAAAACGACGAACAGAAAATTATAGATCAAATAATCACTCATCCTCATCATTTATTCACACAATAAATGTAAACGACGTGAACGAAGATTAGAAAAAATGACCGTTTAACGAGAAACCCTCTTCTTGCGAAAATTGTATGAAGTCAGAAGAGAATATAAAAACTTGGAGTGGAAAAAAACGACGCAATAAGAAAAGGAAACAAAATAACCGTTGAAATGGCTGCACTTGGTGACTTTTCTGGAATTCGCAATAATTTGGCTGTTGCCAAACGAGCTGTTGTTTTTGCTTTGGATAAGTTTGTGTATGGTAGCGAAGGAGATCGTGGAAACAGAGGACGTTTGAGATTGTTCGATGAGTTTGAATACGACGAAACGACGGATGAGTATAAGGAGAAGGCAGAATACGTTCGACAGAATTTGAGCGCAGGAGATTTGGTGTCAATCTGCAACATGTTGGGAATTGCATACGACATTAACGACTTGTTCCCACACATCTTCGCAAATTTGAATTGATTACAACGAAGTTTATGACGACTGAGATGAAGCCTGTTTCCAGACGACATCCACTACGAGAAAGGACTATAGTAGAAAGCGATTGTATCTCAACGTTTACGAGCGAGGATTACAAAATTAACTCGACGTATCAAAGGACGCGAATGAGAATAAAAAAGATGAAAATCTGAAGAAGGAAATGTTTTTGTACTACGACGAACAGCGTGATCGGATGCAGAATAAGACCAAGAAATACTACGATCAAAAGCGCAAATCTTTAGGAAAATACGACGTTGGCGTAAAATCTAAACCGAGATATTTAGGCCCTTATAGGGTCTTGATGTTGAACCTAAGGACACCTACGACGTTACAAAGGAGCGGGCCTTCGTTAGCCCGAAACAAACTACATCGTGTGCAGAATTTATGAAGCCGTGCCCAAACGACTATATTACGGAAGAAGACATTGAAGAAATAATAAACCCTGATGACCTGCAGGGTGGCAGAGATGTGGGATGAGAAAATTTGGTATGCTCATACATCGCACTTATACTTGAAGTTAGTTCTTACAACGACGCAGAAGAGTAAAGACGTGCTTCGGCAAAACTCGCATTTTAATAATTTCATTTATTCATCGTCTTTCACGACTTCCTTTGCATGGATTCAAATTCTAATAAAAAGATGAAAGATCACGAGTTCCTCTGAACCAATGCAAAAGATGCGATTAATGGCATCCTATGAACCTTCAAATTTTGCTGGGATACAAAATAGACGACCATTTAAACAAAATTGATATGGGTTTCATATGACCAGAACCTTCGGGCATGTTCTGGAATTCACCGTCCATCCTTTTTCACATCACACATGCACTTCCCGTGTGAAGGCAATGGCGTTTCTGTATTTCACTTGAAAAGAACTTTTGAAAGCGTTATTACAGCATATTTTGTTAAGAAAATTAAACAATTTTTGAATGCTCATAGATAACACAATTTAGTATTATACAGTTTTTTTTTGTGGAAATTTTATAACTTTACAGCTTATTGCAGTGCAATAACGATAATATCAATAGGTAAATGAAGGCATATCTCCTAAGAATTTTCTTCTAATTCATATAAATGCCCGTAGACGTAACCCACAAAATCAAAACTTTACAGGAGAAGCAAAAAACGTTGTAAAATGAAAAACTGTTTTATGGAATATAATTCTTATGAGGCGAGTATTCGGGATATTATCAATCCTATACGAGTGGGAGTAATAAATGAAATGCCATTTCTTTAATAGGATCGATGTTTCTGAACGTAGAAGCTTGAAATATGACGTAAATGAATAAATAATAATAAAAGTTTTCAATAAAAAATGGTTGTTACGAATGTGATATGTATGCAAAAAAATCCTTGTAGTTTATTTTCTGGTGATCCTTTTGACTTTCGTGGGTACAAAATGCTTCCCACTACTACTTCATCACGATGGCCAGATCGAAAACTAAACTTCCACAAACGCCTGCTGGAATGTACGGAACACGAATATTATCATAAGGCTGACTAAGCACAAACTCACAATTAAGACATGGCGACTTTCAACAGAGAACGGGTCTTACAATAAAAGCATCGTTATATTTTAAAACTTTCTTCAAATTCAATAAAGTTAATTAATGGGTTACACCCACGTGTCACTTTATAGATATCGAAATTGTTATTGAAGTCAAAGCAAAGACATATGTAAATATAGTAAGATGGGACATTTTATTCTTATTATACTTCATTGAATGGATATGGAATTTTACATAAGATCTGTACGATAACCCAAACATTTTACAAATTCGTAAAAATATTTTACTGAACAAAATGTTTACGATAACAAAATTGTTAAGTAAAAGAGCGCGAGTTGAGAGAAACAATGTTGGTGTTTTTCATAAATTTTTAGATTTTGAATTTTGTCTGTTAAATTTAATTTATTTCGATTTGTTAGAGATGAGACATATTTTATCGTCGTTCGGAGAGTAATTTAAATTGAACAATGTACAAAAATCGTTCTTGGTTCTCAGAATTTTGTATGGAAAATGAAGTAATTAATACATAATTTGGGGTCGAACAACGAATATAGAGCGAATTACCGTCAGTATGAACAAGGCATTACAAAATGTTGTTCGATAACTTTCTGCAATTTTCTTGTTACACTGTGACACAAAATGGAACTCAAAGTCTGGGGGGGTGGAAAATTTCTTTTGGGCATGAAAGCCCTTGATGAGTATACTAAGAACCCAAAAGGAAATTTTCGCCATAGGTCAAGTTTCTGAGATATCGCGCGATGAAGTTTTTGATTTTTTCCCTATAATACTTGGGAAAATAGCTCCATATCTCTGTTTGGCGTTGTTGTAGCATCGTTTTGAGGTGACATTTCTTCAGTCAAATCGATTGGCGAGTTACAGCGAGTTGGCGATGAATGTCGATGAAGGTAATATGATGAACCCGGAAGGACAGTTTTGCCGTAGGTCTGAACCAAGTCCGAATAAATGTCAAAAATGACAATGAAAACGGGACAAAATCGATTAGTTGTCAAAGAGAACCGTACCTAAAATCTTCTGAGCAACATTTTTGTAGAATATTTGGATGCTGAAAAATCTCATCTTGTTGTACTTTCACTACGGTTCAAGAAATAAAGGACGAAAAGTACATGAAAGGCATCGAGTTAGAAGAATGAAATATTCTACGAAAAGATTCGCCAATCGATTTGACTAAAGACATGTCACCTCAAAACGATGCTACAACAACGCCAAACAGAGATATGGAGCTATTTTCCCAAGTATTATAGGGAAAAAATCAAAAACTTCATCGCGCGATATCTCTGAAACTTCACCTATGGCGAAAATTTCCTTTTGGGTTCTTAGTATACTCATCAAGGGCTTTCATCTCCAAATGAAATTTTCCACCCCCCAAAAATGCTGCTGCATGTAAGGCACCGATATGGGTATAAAACAGTATGTTAATTTTATACGTTTGTACCTACTTGACCAGTGTTAACGATCAATACGAGGGATGCTCGATAACTTTCTGGCCATTTAAATTTTTTTGGAAAGTTTAGACACTTTTTAGCCTAAACGGGCTCACGGCAGTTTGACATACGATCATTTGTTGAGTTGTTTACAGTGGCTTGAAAAAAATCACATTGCAAAAAAAATTGAAATTACTTGTAAACATTTTCGTCCCATCGTTTTTCACAACTCTCTCGCAAGAGTGCATCGTTCAAATTAGATCTTAGTATGTGGCCGACACTCGCTTATAAAAGAGGGTCGTCCAAAAACAAACATTTGAAATTGCATGAACACCTGACCGCGAAATGAGTATAAACCCGAAACAAACTTTCAAGATGACTATAACCTACATAGGAAATTGAAAGAAGCCGCTGGTGTATGTCGTAAAACAACTTCCACTGTACTAGACAATACCCTCAACTTAGAATTCCTGAATTGACGTCGCTTTTGGAACATGCATCCCCAAATTCAGAGTCGTTCATCCCTAAAAATCCCCAAATATATTCCTTTTTTCCCCAGAAAAAATCCCCAAGAAATATTTGGACGAAAATTAGTGAAAATTCGTAATAATTATATTAATATTTCACTTTATTACCGGGTTATTCAAGAAAACGATGATTTCTCCGTCCCCTTCTTTTTGTTACTGGTAGATCTGTCCACGACATTTCTCATTTTTGTCACTACTATCAGGG
The DNA here is from genome assembly GCF_047663935.1 of Musca autumnalis. NCBI lineage: Eukaryota > Metazoa > Arthropoda > Insecta > Diptera > Muscidae > Musca > Musca autumnalis. The sequence continues at coordinate 333,714,891 of NW_027411644.1, read as the reverse complement.
AATGTTTTTGATTTATTGCTTTTGACTCAATGTTAGTGCATCCGGTATGTAAATTTCCTTGCCTCTATCGATTTTAAAAGTGTAAGAAGAAGTGTTAGGAATGTGAACATTCCAAAAGAACTTTAATTATTACGTATATGAGAAAAATTCTTTCGAATTGTCTTGCATACCGACTAATAAATCCCAAAAAGTGCGGCGAATCTAATAAAACCCATCAAATATGGAAATTATACACCTTCTAGAAAAGCTGGAATACCGAATTATTGGGTACTATATTTTTTTTACCAAGCAAAAAAGTATGCAAAATCAGGATCACGGACATAATAATGATTGGGAAGACATCCCCACTGACATCATTAGCAAATATTTAATAGTCATTATTCTGAAAGTCTGTAAAACGGGTCTAAAAAGCTTAAACACCTTCAAATACCACCATACTAAAGGCCAGTTCATGACATATCAATATTATTTCTGTAAGTTGCAAAATTAAGGTGTCGATTATGAATTGCCACTAAACTTGAGTTGCGTTGTCAATTGTCAGCACAACTGATATGAAATTTTGTATTATTAATGTCAACCCAACTGGGTTGTCGATAAACGTGTTATCGATCAGTGTTTTTTTAAACTTGTAAACTCAATATTAAATCCAAAAGGCACAATTCGCAAAAACAAACTTTAAGTTCAGTGGAATTATTTTTGATGATGAAGAAGGGACAAGTCCAATTCATTCGAATTGCCATCTGCACTGCAAGTTGATTACGATTGCCAAAGAATGTCGTAATTTACATTTTGGAAACGTTAAAGGATGACTTTTAAAAGTCCACTTGATAGAGGACAAATTGTGCCAAAATTGGATCGTTTGAAGTTGACGGAGGAAGAAAAGAGACAAAATAATCATTTTTATTCAAAAACGAAATACCCTGGTGTAGGAGGTTGTATAGATGGAATACATGCGCACACTGGATTTGCCATTATTTCCACCATGTTTTTGATACACAAAATCAATTAATGAAGCAAAGGATCAACAATTGTTAAGAAAATGTTTTTTTCGTTTCAATTTTACTTCTTGTTTCTTCGAAAATATTCACTGCAACTGAAAATAACTGGTTGCTGAAAAATATACGCTTCGTCAACTGAGATTCGCAACTTCAGTTGATGGTTGCCCTACATAAAGTAATTTTGACAACTGACAACTACACTCAACGATAATTGGTATCGATAATCGGTCCCTAAACTGATAAATACCTCGGGCCAAACACCTGATATATTTTTTTGGCCCAGTTTAAGGAAAAACGTCCACCAACGAAAGATCAATGGTTCGATTCCGTATTGCGACGCGAGTCGTGTCGCTTTGCCAGTTGCAATTTTCCATTACGTATGGCAAAAGTCGCCCGACGACGTCAAATTCGTCGCCAAAAGTTCATTTTCCAGCGACAACAAATTATATGTCGCCGTGCATTTTTACAAACGAAAAATTTAAACGTAAGTAACATTTTCATTTATTTTAAGTGAATTTGTTTAAAATTATATACGTTTTTTGGTGTTTCAGTACTTACATTGGTCAAATTTACTACAAAACAGCAATTTGCTGCTTAAAGAAATGGAAGCCCACCCAAACGTAGCTTGTGGAGTCAGACTTTTTGGCGAAACTAAAACCACTTTTGATGAAGTGTGGAAGGATGTTGTGGAGCAATTAAATAGTTGTGTGCGTACACCAGATGAATGGCACAGAGTATGGACTCATTTCAAATCCAAACTAAAGAAAAATAATGTTTTAAAATAAGAACATTACAGCTACAGAAGGTGGAGCAACACAAGAAATATCTTGGTCGTCGATGGAGCAAGCGGTAGCAGACTTACTGCAAATTAATATGGTTTCAAATCCTGCGATCTACGGAATTGAAGAGACAGTGAAATTGGACAATTTGCTGAGGTAGAAAATGAAAAACCTCAAAATGAAGTAGAAATTGACAAACGTTTAAACCAAAATATCCTTTTCTATTCAGATATAAATGGCGAACATCTTCCTTTGGTCCCATTATATGTACGTGTGTTCCGTCAATGCATCCGACAACGCCCCGGAAATTTGTTTTTGAATAAAAATAGTTTTTATTTTGACGCTTTTCCTCTTCTGTTCATTTGGAAACAATCCAAATTTTACACAGTTTTTCCTCTATTAACTCCAGAACTTCACTTAATACCTTTGACAATGTGGGCTGAGCTATACCGAGGTTAAAGTCATTGCCATGGGATTTTTGAAAACTTCCTTCTGCAAAAAATCTTGAAGCAGCACACACTTTAAGGAGCGGCTGTATTGCTGTTGATCGGTGGGGTTTTTTTTTTTTGAAGTCATTTTAATGCCGCTACTATATAAATAACAGCGTCTTTTGGAAGCCGAAAATAGGCTTTAAACCTAAAAAAATAATTATTTTGATGAATGTTGGAAACCAAACATACTCACAATACTGATGGCAATTCTAAAGGATTCGATTTAAACTACTTCACTCTCGGAACTAATTGGAACGAAGGAAATAAAAAGAACGGCGGAAGAGAAAGATTCATTGAACTATATCGGTCTCGGAACTATTTGGAAAGAAGGAAACAGAAAGAACGATGAAAGAGAAATATTCATTGAATTATATCGCTCTCGGAACTATATTAAGGAGCTAGTTGCTTTTGGGAAAAGGAACTAGAAAGATCCATCCGATCCAGAACCAAGATTGCCCAACTCTTTGTCTTTGCGAATGATCCTAGAATAACTCGTGGTGGAAATCAAGCTAAGATTTTCAGTCATTTCGTGCTCTACGAGGAGGAGCTCAAAGAGAATTAAATCAGTGACACATCCAGTCTCAATTTAACTTACCTTCACATATCGTGATCTATGGAATTTCAAAACTCAAGGCACAACCTTTTGTGCCCTTAGCACAGCGCTACAATCGTTATAGGTTCAATCATTTTGCCAAACATTGCGACTGGAGTTGTCAACTTCCCGAAACAGTTTCACAGTTCATGCGAAGGAGGAACATTGTTCAGGAGAGCCAATTAAGAAATACTAAGATTTTTCATCAACTGTCTTTAATTTTTCAAGGGAGATACTTTTGGAGGAAAACGCAATAATAGAATCATGGCAGCGATTTTTGCAACACAAGAAGATGCAAATCACATTATTGCCCCAAATGACTTCCCATAAGAAACCCAATTGATTCGCTGGCAGAATTTATAAATAATTTTGATTTAGAGAAAATGCCAGTGATAACTGACTTCCTGGATAACTCTAATCTGGTATTATTGGCTTTGCCAATATCCACGAAGGTGTCTCTAGGAGCAGCCAACAACTTTTCAGGAGATTGGTTGTCCTTCGTTGCAGTCAAAAAGTACAAACATTGTAATTGACATAATATTGGGATGACGATCTACCACACTTTTTGCTGCTTCTACATCGACCTCATTAATGAATACAACAAAGGCATTAAACTTCTAAATGCATGTATTTCCAAGTTTTTGTAGGCAGTTCTTTCATTTGAAAGGCTCAAATGTAGAGTGAACAGACAACTACAAGATGTTTTTGTTCTTTGATATTGTCACTCATTCTTTTACATATCGTCACCATAAATGCCGGAAGACGTAACCCACAAAAATAAAACTTTATAGGAGAAGCAAAAAACGTTATAAAATGAAAACGGTGTTATAAAATATCGAAAATTTTTAGAATCGTGTTTTAAGACAGATAAGAAATATATGTTAGAAGCTGTGTGGGTTACGTCTTTTGGTATTGTATTTTTCTGAAATGCTAAATACGTAACCCACAATTTATTGAGTATACATGTAAAGAAACTAGTATAAATGAAAAATTATAATCAAATTAGAACTGACTTATTGGCCTACGCGGTTAAACGAACTTTAAACTAGCAATCTGAAGGTGTTGGGTGCAATTCCCAGTCTTCACGGTGATATTTCAATGGACCACAATTAGGTGAACTGTCTATTCTAACCAGCACCACAATTACTTATAATTTCATGTGTATTTATTTATGTCAATTTATGGACAAAATATAGTTAATATAAGTCAAGTGATATGAAACAATTTAAATTTAACTTTTAATTCGCATTAGGAATGTTGCCATAAATGTAATGACAATCACTTGGAATTAAGTGTTTTAAGTCTAGCAGGTACTGAAATTCCTTTTTTGGAAATTATAGCCTCAGTGCGTACATCTAAGGAGGACCCACTGCCCCAAAATCTCCGGAAATTGTCTGTTGTAGAGTATGGCAGTTATCTTCCCAGCAAAATTAAATGGAAGTGATTCCATGTGAAATCATGATTTCACTGGTTCTTTTGCATGAGTGCGAAAGGAGTCGTGAAAGATCCCATCTTTTTCATCGAATTTTCATGAGTGCAATTGAAGTCGTGAAAGGTCCGATCTTTTTCATCGAATTTTCATGAGTGCAATCGAAGTCATGAAAGATCAGATTTTTTTCTTCGAATTTTCATGAGTGCAATTGAAGTCGTGAAAGATCCGATCTTTGTCACAATATTATCATGAGTTTAAATAAATTGATAAGTAACCGCACAATAAATTATCAAATACTCATATACCCGAATAATTGTGTACTTGCAAAAGTAATTGTTAAAATGAAAATAAAAGTCAGATGAAAGTGGTCGATAGTGGCAAAATTTATATATTTTAATTAAAAATACAATGTAAATTGATATAAAACAAAAGAAAAATATATTTTGTGTTTGGAAACCTGTTTCGTTTTGTGGATATTAAAAAGAAGTATGAAAAAGACCCGGTCTATAAACCACGAGCTTCCCCAGCCGACCAACACCGATATAGTAAAACATATCGAGCTGCAATTATTGGGTTGGTTGGGCCATGTTAACAGGATGGATAAAGATGCCACCGGCATGTGAATACGAGCCATTTGACGTTATGCGACCCGAGGGAACAAAACTCCAATGGAAAGATCACGATATCACAAGCATGGCATGCAAAGTGAGAGAAGCAAAGTAGGAGATCGGTAAAATAAGTATAAAAGAGACCATAACGTGGTAACTATTACAGGATAAGCTTTTTCTTTTGAAATAAAATAACAGAATTCAGAGATTGACACATAATTTATCGAATATTGGAAAAACGGAACCCCCAAGTTGAAAGAAGTATCTTGCAGCCATCGGAAGAGATAAATATGATATTGCAGATTGATATAATATATAATTTTGAAAATTACATACAAAATAAAGAAAAATAACATCTGGCGATACAAATCATCTGCGCATTGTATTCTTATTAATTCAACAAATTACATAATTGTATTGCGAATTTTATTTCTGATTGGCAAAAATCCGGATCCAAAGCATTGGTGCAAGAAGCCATGACGATGAACTGGTGCAAGAAGCCATGACAATGAACTGGTGCAAGAAGCCATGACAATGAACCGGTGCAAGATGCTATGACAATGAACTGGTGCAAGATGCCGTGACAATGAACTGGTGCAAAATGCCGTGGCAATGAACTGGTGCAAAATGCCGTGACAATGAACTGGTGCAAAATGTCATGACAATGAACTGGTGCAAAATGCCATGACAATGAACAGGTGAAATCAGATGTCACTCCCTTGTAAATTTCATCGGTGATTCACCTAAATTTGCACCTATGACAAGTCACTTGCACCTATGATTCAACTCATGATCTGTCATCGAACATTTTGCTGGGCTTTTATATCACTTTAAAAATAGATCATACCGCTAAGATCAAACGCCAATGTTTGCACTTTATTGGATCTCCTGTCCATTTGCATAAGTAAACAATACAGAAAAGTTGCGTTTTTCTCTGGGCCTATTTGAACATCATTAAAATCAATCTCAAGCCATTATATATGTTATACCAGGGGTTGATAAGAACATTGTTCGGCAAACTTACACTATAACCGTAGTTGTCTTTAAAAAACATCTTTGTGTTAGACCGACGAGAATTTTGAGAATATACACGTTTTCGGGCGAACGTCTCATAAGGCTTGTCACGTACATAAGTTTTTGTTGCCATTTGTCTTCAAAATAATCACTTACTTTTGTCCGTTTACTTTATATTGTTTTCACGTTTTCTGTTGTTCTTGGGAGGTTTATTCAAATCAGGCCATTCATTGGTCGGTCTTCAGACATCACATTCAATTAGACACTTCAATCACTTTTTTATTAAAACTTTCGACATTTTACCAAACCTGGGTTTTGGCTATGACATGCGTATAAGGGGAAATATCAAAAATTCCCACAAATATGAATTTTGGTGCAAAAAGTTATTCGGGTTACAAAAACCGCCTAAAGTAAAAGTTGTAGATTTAAAAATTAGCAACATGAATGGTCTTTATAATTCCACCATTCATGAGATATCGTCACCTGAGAGTCAAATTAAACATATGGAGAAATAAGCCGCATAAGAGGCGAACCGGTTAAATAACCACGCCATGAGATAGGTATTTCTTTAAGCTTTCAAACGACACCCACTTTGTAGTAATAGGTTCAGTAGAACCGGGTCTAACACGGTTTTTGAATTTGGACTTCGGGTCAAATAACCGGATAACCGTATCCGCCTCAAAGGAAATTATACGTTTCCGTAATCAGCTCAATATACCCTCGCTCTGGCATTATAATTGCTACAAAAATCAAGGACTAAGTTGTTTGTACTGCTGTTTTATTTTCAAATAATGTGGGTTACGCCTTTTGTGTTTTATGAATATTACATTATGCTGTTACGTCTTTTGGCATTTCTAAAACAGGATAGTTATTCTTAAACGTAGACGCTTGAAATTTTGCCAGAGCATGTATTTTAGCTTAATGTATCAGATTCCACCAAAAAACGAATTTCGATTTTCATGTCGGTTACGTCTTCCGGCATTTATGGTGACGATATGTATCATCCATACATGTTAAAGTCAATGACGAAGATGTAACACGCAAAATAAGAACAACTTAAAAACAATCATTTCCATTTTGGCACCAGCTAAATGTCTTCTAAAAATAGCTGGACAAGAAGAATTGTTATTTTTCTAAAATTAATACCAATTTTATATGTTTATTTGGAAATATGAAAAAATATTGCAACATTCAGACGTTGAACATACGTTTTCCAAAGGGTATATACATAAGTTGTATAAGTTGTATGTGGGGTTAGCTAGATCCTCCATCGGGACCCTGCCATTGGCGAATTGGGGACGCTCTGGCCGAAAGGTGGAGTACCAGGGAAATAAAATACCTGGGGGTGACCAAAATCTAGCTTAAGGAGTGGCAGCTGGCTCCTTAATATCTTTGGATGGCGGAGGTTGAGTCAACCGGTACGGCAATCATCGAGGAACAATCGGCGCACAGAAAACTAATAAGCGGCGATTGTACAGCGAAAAGCGGATGTCTGTTTTGGATCAAGCGATTCGCTATACAAATGTGTTTACCTTAAAGGCGGGATGGTGTCTTTAGTTGGCAGCCCCAACACCATCATAGGATACAGAGGGCCGATCACCCACTTATCTGAAACTCAACGATTAACGAAACAACTACAAGAGAAAATGATAATCCCAACCTGATGACGAATATTGGAATACGAACACGGCTACGAATAGGACAATGGAACGTTAGGACGCTACGAGAAACGTCAAGGCTCGCTCAGCTAGAGGCCCAAACCAAAAAATTTAACATCGACATTCTGGGTATAAGCGAAATGAGATGGTGTGGAAAAAGTGACCTCATATCAGGAAATGGAAATATTGTGCTGTATAGTGGAAAAGACAAAAGAGCGGAAAGCGGAGTGGGATTCATAATTTCAAAACACCTACGGAAGACACTTGCTGATGTTATGCCCCCACAAAGGACACAGAGGATATAGAAAAAGATGAGTTCTATGAGCAACTATATGCAACCTTACGCAAAACACCAAACCGCGACATAATGATGCTAACAGGGGATTTCAACGCAAAAATTGGCACTGATAACCACAACCTTTCACACATAATGGGTAAACATGGAATGGGTTCAAAAATAGCAATGGAGATCGTTTCATTGAAACGTGTCAGACTTTTGATTTAGTCATTGGTGGATCAATATTTCCACATAAGACAATCCACAAATATACCCGGACATCACCTAACGGGAATACGCATAACCAAATATACCATGTGTGTATTCGACGAAAATGGAGAGGAAGCTTGGAAGACGTGCGCACTAAAAGAAGTGCCGATATGGACAGCGATCACGAGCTATTAGTAGCAACAATAAGAATCAAATTAAAGAAAATACACCAAGCTGGCTCAACAGAAGGCATCAGGCGCCTGGATCTCCAATCACTCAGAGATGAAACAAAGAGAAGATTAGTTGATCAAAAGATCTTAGAATATTCGCAATCAAGCGTAGAAAGAACATCATGGGAAGACACATGCAAAACACTACAGGATATCGGAAGAGACATAATCGGTTATAAACAAAAGGAAAATCGAAAAGCATGGATATCAGAAGATACGTGGACACTTATACAGGAAAGAAATGAATGGAAAAAGCGCAAACTTGACAGTGATGAAGGGTTACAAAGATACAAAACTGTAGCCAAATTTGTGAAAAAATCTGCCAGAAAAGATAAAAGAAATTATTTTAAAAATATAGCCAATGATGCAGAAGCTGCTGCAGGAGCAAACAACATGAGGGATTTGCATAAACTTATCGCGCGACTAAGTAATCAAAATAGAAATCGTGATCACATTGTGAAAGATAAAAACGGCCAACCCATTACCCAAGTTGAGGAACAAACGCACCGATGGAAACAACACTTTGAGTTTATAAGCAACGTAAACGAAGATAATCTATCGAACCCAGAACCGTTAATGGAGCACCACATAAACAATTCAATATCCACAGAAACACCAAATCCGAACGAAATAAAACAAGCCATTTTAAGACTGAAAAGAAACAAGGCACCAGGTGAAGATGGAATCCCACCAGAACTCCTACAAGCTAATCCAGCAACTTCAGCAGAGATGTTATATCCCCATATTCGAAACGCATGGATAAACGAGCAACTACCCAACTCGTGGAACAAAGGCCTTATAATTAAGCTGCCCAAGAAAAATGACCTATCTGAATGTGATAACTGGAGAGGTATCACACTACTCAACACCATCTACACGCTCAGAGACGAACAAGATGGATTTCGCCCCCATAGAAGCTGCCTGGACCAAACAAACACTCTACGGATAATTATTAAACAGACGCTAGAATGGAGAACACCTCTTTATTTAGTTTTCGTAGACTTCAAAAAAGCCTTTGACTCAATAAGAAGGTCTGAAATTTGGAACGCACTAAAAGCGAAAGGCGTGCCTATGAAATTAATTAAAATAATCCAAGGCCTATACAATAATGCAGAAACTTGCGTTCTACACAGAGGCAGAAAAAGCGAATACTTTTATACCAATGCAGGGGTAAAACAAGGATGCCCTCTCTCACCTCTCTTATTTGCAGTAGTTCTTGATGAAATTATGATTAAAATATGCGAAAAGAAACGTGGCATTGTATGGGGTTTCAACAATCGCCTTGAAGACCTGGACTTCGCGGACGATATACAGTCGGACCTCGATTATCCGTGATGGTCGGGACCGGAGGCATTACGGATAATCGATTTTCCCGGATAATGGAGGCAATGCTTTTACGCAGTTTTTGAACATATTTTTTAAGTTAAAATGACATAATATTGTACAATAATATGAAAATGTGAAATTTTTATTAAATTCTTTACGGTAATCCACCAAATTTTAGAAGGATACATAATATAATGTGTGTTCGTTTACTCAAAATTTGTACAAATTGTTACTGAATGTTGTTCGTTTACTCTACAGGTATAATGCAAAAGACCTTAGCCGATTACAAGAAGTTACTGAACTTATACAAATTTGTACAAATTGTTGAGTAAACGAACACACCTATAATCATCATCAGATTTATCTGAATGGAATACGGGAGAATTTCCAGTTTTCGTTTGTTTACCTTCTGTTTGCTTAATCAGATTAATTGGAAAGTGTGTTTTAACTCCAGGGCAATGAAGTTTATAACGAAAAATAGAAGAAATGGAAAAAAGTCCAACTTTTCTTTTCTATCACGGATAATGGAGGTTTCCGGATAATCGATTCACGGATAATCGAGGTTCAACTGTATGTCTCTTGTCCCATAAATTCAGCGATATGCAAAGTAAGCTGGGCGACCTGACTGTGCTTGCAAACAAAGCTGGACTGGAAATAAACATTGATAAAACAGAGGCAATGCGAATAAACACCACCAGCGACAACGCATTTAATATCAAAAACAAAACCTTAAAATATGTAGACAATTTTTGCTACCTCGGGGTTACTATGTCATCAGAAAATGGTGTAGAAGAGGATGTTGACAATAGACTTAAGAAAGCTAGATCCGCATTCGGAAGACTCAGCAAAACTTGGCGATCAAACCAAATATCGTATAAAACAAAACTGCGTTTGTTTAATGCATGTGTGAAATCCACATTGCTTTACGGAAGCGAAACTTGGCCCATAACAAACTCCATAACACAAAAACTCCAGGTATTCGTCAACAAATGCCTCCGGATAATAAGCAAAATATTTTGGCCGAACAAAATCTCAAACCCAGCACTATACCAGATGGCAAATGAAGAACCAATCGCCCGGCAGATTGCAAGGAGAAAATGGAAATGGATAGGGCATACGTTGCGAAAACCACACAATAGCATTTCCAGGATGGCTTTAGAATGGAACCCACAAGGAAGCAGACGCCCTGGCCGCCCAAAAATTACATGGCGCAGAACCATACTCAATGAGCTGAAGAAAGCAAACACAACTTTAGATGATATCAAAATATTATGTAACGATAGAATAAGTTGGAACAATCTTGTAGAAGCCCTATGTTCCCAAGTGGAATAATAAAGGAAAAAAATATATATATTTACATAAGTAATTTATATATTTAAACCGCTGTTAATTAAGGAATTGAAGGTAAATTTGAAATTATCCCTATTCTTTTATAGATTGCTGCACGTAAAATACTTCAATTTTTGAGCGCAACTTAAGAGAAAAATTGGAAAATGAATTCACAATCCAACCAATTGCCTCATTCTAATTCTGTGCTAATTTCAGCCATCCATTCAACAAACCATGCCTTATAAAAACTACATAACCATATTACATATTACCTTAAAGATGAAGTATGCAAGTAGAAAATCTCATTAGACATACAGAAGGCATTCGATTCAGTTTACCACAAAGGTATAGTTTACAAGCTAATTGGAAAAGTCGGAATTTTACAAACTCATTTAACAATGTCATGTTAAATTTTGGCGTGGTGTCGCCCAGGTCTTTTGTCATCTTTTCTTTTTAACCTGTTCCTGTATGATTTTCTTCATGTATCCGACAAGTCCAGTGCAAAATTGTACGGAGATGATTGCCTTATTTACAGCCACAATAATTCACAAATACATACTTTTAATTACGAAGCATTTCACCTTATAGAATCAACTAACAAAGTACTACAAACATGGAAAATTAAAATAAATGCCTCTAAATGAATGGCGATATGTTTTAGAAATGCATCTGAGAAGTACCACATGAGTGTGGTAATCCAAAATTCTTAACCTCGCGCTGTATGCAAATTCCATTTGGGAGCAGTCTATAATACCTAGATGTACGCATTAACAAGTTGCTGAAATTTAATGATCACACAAAAAAAACTAAAATGACCGCTGACCGAATTCTGACTCAAACACATCTCCCAGACAGAACAAAATTGTTTTTATTGAATATTCGGTAACCCATATTCAATTATGGTTTACAATAACAATTGCTGAGCAAATAGAAAAGCTCGAAAGATATATTCTAAGAAAATGTGTAAGGAAAAACTCCAGTAATGCGATTCTCACACATTTTTTGACTTACCGACAAAAATCGGTAAAATTTAAACGAAAAATTATGAATGAAATGTTCAAATATTTTTATTTTTATTCGTCGCTAACTTCCCGAAAAACATCGGTGAAATGGTCAGGATCGTCTTACCTTAACCTGATAGGCATTATTAACGAGGATTTTGAAAACTTTCTTGACATGTACTCATTGTCTGACTTCTACAAGACTCTTCTAGGAGTGCATGGGGAACAGATTTTATATAGCAGTATTCAATATTCATCTTTCGCATCAGGAAAACTACTTTAAGTCGACAAATTTGAGTAGCATGAGTGCAACTACCTTCTAATGTGGTACAGGTCCGTACACACGGTAACGTTTAAACAACAAACTTACCAAACTAACTCCAGAAGCTTTAAGGTTACGCCCTATGTAGCCACAATTAAAACCCTAAAGATTTAAACAGGGGCTGATTAAACAGAAGTAAAATGGATTGCATCCTAAGCGCATACTGCCCCAAATTAGCGATAAAGATATGACGACTGTTAAATAGCGTAATATATTTTTTGTACTGGCAGTAGAGGTCTTACTGTTTTTATGACCAATTTAGGCAAATTGAATAAATCCAACGAAATACAAACGTCTGGCAACATTATTATTTAAATAATTTTTAGATAACATACCAGAAGAGAACCTGCAAAATTAAGAGTATGCGTTGTTCGATGATGCGTCGTTGTTCGCAGAAGAGAGCAAAGCAACAAGGACAAGACAACATCAATAATAACTAAATAATCTTACGCCTGTGTATGTAATTAGTCCAATAAGAAGGATATTGACAAATTCCAAGTTGACACGTCTTTTTTGATAGTTTATTCCTTTGACAAGCGTTTTTATTTAATGCGATTATATGGGGTTTTTGATGCAGTTATTTTTGTAATAATTCTTTCGAATTTGTCTTTCACCTTCTTTGGTCAACGTCCCATGGCATAAAAAGGAGAGTAAATATGGGCGGATGCCTTGCAAAGTCACAATAGAAACAATACCACTTTCGAACATAATTTAACACAAACACAACAAACACACTAAATGTTAAAACACATCTGCCAGACTGTCCAAAATGATGAGATGACGAAAAGGAAATGCACTGATTAAATGCTTCCTTAACCGTTAACCGCGCCAGAATAATACCCAAAGCGCCAACCATCATACTTGCCCAGCCTCACTCCCTTTTTCCTCTCTCAGGGTCTTTGAGTAGATGCTCGCTCTTACAACTGCTTACAAAGTGTACGTTAAAAGGACAGACACACTGACTTTGGAGTAATTTCGTCGGCTTGTTAAGGGCGGTGACGGGTCCTTGACTATCTTTTTAGATTAGTTTACAACTATTTCATTGTCCTTCGACGAACAACACAATCACAATGAATAGAATGTCATTAATGAATGGCTCTTTCCGTTCTTACACATGTATATGCAAAATATGTGGGATTTAGAACAAAGTCCTTTTATATCGCCAGGATAAGCATCCAGATTTTCCTTTTTCTCATGCAGACAATACCACAAATAACTGAAGACACAAAAGCCCGAAAAGCATCCAAGTATTCGTTGTCGGATCACATTAAATTAATGATTAATCAATCACCTTCATTCGTAATGGTTTTATGGTTTTATTTCAAGTAAAGCACATCTTTCTGTAACAACATTTACTATTTAGCACTGTCAATCGCGTATCTTCGTCAAAATTTTACTGTCCTTTTTCTTATTCTGAAAAATGTTTCACTGTCTTCCATTCCTCTCATTCGTAAAATTTCACTGTTCTTTCATTTTCTTATTCTAAACAAGTTCATAGCAACAATTTCGTGGAATGAACTATCGGAACTACAACCAAATATTTTGTTGTTCATTTTATGTCATGTTCATACTTTGCTTGAATTACTTTACCCTTCAGCTGTGTTCCTTTACTTACCTGAGGTCACCATTTTTACCATTTTTAACCTGCAAAGCGTTCCTTAACCCCGAAAAGTGGCAAAAATGGAAGCAATTTTTAAGAGTGAGAGAGGAGAGAGACCGAAAATTGCTTTCTCTTCTACCACAGGCTACCAAACAAATGTTTTTCTTTTGTTTGACGATTATTTCACAATGAAGAAGAAAATCGACGAAAAAACAGAAGAAGAGGTCGAACGCTGACAAAACTAAATTAAAAACTGTGAAATAAAAAACGAAAATTGATTTTTTATGTTTCTTTTTGACATTGCTGCCAGATCTACCATTTTCCGTTCCTTTATTTTTTCTGGTAAAAATCATGGTACAATAATTTGGAAGGTAGGTCAGGTTCGAACAAATTGTGAAAAACAAGGCCTGGGTGTATTTGCTTATTCTGTCAGAATTACCATAACTGTACATGCAACAGGCTGTACTGTTTATTTGATATTTTGGATCATTAACTAAAAACGCGAAAAATGAATGGGAGGCTAAGTTTTCTTTACACAATCAGCTTCTGTGTATGATCAAAAATTTGTTTCAACACAATGTTGTAATAAATATTAATAATAAATGTTGTAATAACAATTTTCATTTCGACTGAATTTTAATGTGTATAAAATATAATTTTATAATCATAATTTTCAAAACCATACAAATACATACACAATTTGTGTATACTGATTTGAAAGAATAAGCAAACCAATAGAAAAATTGTAATCAGCTGTTTGCTATGCCCTACCTTGTAATGATTCTACCACGGTAAAAATGTTCATGAGAGAGCAATTTTGACACTTTTCTCTTTTACCACTCTTACCATTAAAAAAGTAAAGGAACAAAGTTTCGTTTACACATGACAGGACAGTTGATTTCATGTATTGGTTATCAAAATCCCAAAACTTGCCTGAGTGACGTAGGCGTCCCGACAACTGAATGAAGAATCATCAATTTCGTTTTGTTTTTCGTTCATGTTCTTTTGTTTTCAATACATTTCAATTATTTGTCTGTTCCAGAACCAGCATGGTAGAACAAACCAGGTAAAGTAAGTACTACAAATACAACTCAACAACAACCACATAGAAATTTGTTTTTGTTTGTAAACGTTAGTGTCAACGTACATGTAAACAAAATAAGGAAATGTCTATAAATTATTGGAATTTAAAAAAACTAATAATTTTTCCCCGTGTGGGGTTTGCTAGATCCTCCATCGGGACCCTCCCATTGGCGAATTGGGGAACGTTCATCATAAATTTCTATGGCGGACATCGGGGAAATAAAATACCCGGGGGTGACCAAAATCTAGCCTAAGGGTCGGCAGCTGGTCCCTTAGTACAAATGGCAGGCAGAGGCTGAGACAGCTGGAATGGCTGCATTTGAAATACAGAAGGCGCTGTGGGATCCACAACTTCGGCTTCTGCACAGCGAAAAACTTACA
Organism: Musca autumnalis; assembly: GCF_047663935.1. NCBI lineage: Eukaryota > Metazoa > Arthropoda > Insecta > Diptera > Muscidae > Musca > Musca autumnalis. The sequence continues at coordinate 333,699,560 of NW_027411644.1, read as the reverse complement.
CAACAGCGACTGTATCCACATTGGGCGGCTGTAAACAGCGTCTGACCCGAATCGAGCGGCTGAACACAGAAGGAAAACTATAAACCCTTCAGAAGGCAACGGGAAACCACTGAAGTACTCTTCCTTGAAAATCATACATTATGAAGCCTACAATACATAACACACGGCCCTCAGTCTCCGGCCAAACGAGGGTGCTAAGAATCCCCGGAGGTAAAACCAAACATAACCTAAAAATCGGAACCTGGAATGTAAGGAGTCTTTTTGAAATCGGAAAGCTTAATAACACCATAAGTGAGATGAAAAGACTCAATATAGATATACTTGGAATAAGTGAAACATGGTGGGAAGAATGTGGAGATTTCAAGTCACAAAATACTCATGTAGTATACCACTCAGGGAATTTAGATGGACATCACCGAAAAGGCGTTGCAGTAATTATGAAAGACGGTATAGCTGCATGTGTTGCTGGATATGTTCCGATATCAGACAGAGCTATGCTTGTTAAAATTGATGCTAGCCCACTTAATATAAATATTATACAAGTTTATGCCCCAACAAGTGATTCAAGTTCGGAGGAAATTGAGCAATTCTACCAAGAACTAGAACAGCTATTAAAAATGACAAAACCGCACGAAATAACCATAATACAAGGTGATTTCAATGCAAAAGTCGGAAATGATGAAATACGTGGCATTACAGGAAGATATGGACTGGGAACAAGAAACGATAGAGGGGACAGACTAGTTGAATTCTGCCAAGCACACAAAATGACAGTAACAAATACCCTTTTTCACCTACATCCAAGAAGGCTATATACTTGGAAATCTCCAAGAGACAATAAGGACAACATTATACGGAATCAAATCGATTATATAATAATAAACAGCCGATATTGCACAAGTGTAACAAAATGCTCGACGTTCCCAGGAGCAGACGTTCCGTCTGACCACAACCTATTGTTGGCCAATTTAAAAATTAAAATCTCTGCCGTCCGAAAGACGAGAAAAAATCGAAGGCCAAAAATTAACGTAGAAAAACTTAAAGACCCCTTAGTAAAAAGAGATATAAAAGAGCGAGTAAATTCCACACTGGAGAACATCGATAGAGGCGACCTTGAAAATATTTGGAATAATATAAAATGCAAAATTAATTCAATTACAAGAAATAATTTAGGAAATCAACCCCAACAAAAACAAGAAGAATGGATTACTGACGAAATTAGGGAGCTTCGTCTAGAACGTAGTAAATATCGAAACACTAATTTTGAAAGATACTGGGAAATTAATAAGGAAATTCGCAATGCAACCAGAACAGCAAAAAATGCAATCTTACAACAGAAATGCCAAGAGATTGAAATGCTACAAAACATGCACGATGACTTTAACTTACACAAAAAGTTAAAAGAAGCTGCTGGAATATACAGGAATTCATCATCAGGAGTATTATTAGATGAAAATAATGAAGCTGCATTTGAAATATCCGACAGAAAACGAATTTGGAAAGATTACGTCACTAGGATGTTTACAGATGACGAGAGGTCAACATATGATTTTAATCAACCCACTCTGAACGGAACTCATATAGAAAAGAACGAGGTCGAATACGCAATTGCTTCACTTAAAGATAGAAAAGCAGTTGGTCCCGACGAAATTCCCTCAGAAATTTTAAAGTTAATAGATGGAGAAAACATAGACATGTTAGTCACACTTTTTAACCACATATATGACAGTGGCCAATATCCACAAGACTGGCTAAAATCGATTTTCATAACCATACCAAAGAAAAAGAATGCAAAGAAATGCGATGAATATAGGCTTATAAGTCTAATGAACCACGCCCTAAAAATCTTCCTGAGAATTATCCATAGAAGAATTTATGCAAAATGCGAACTTCATATGGGCAAGTCACAATTTGGTTTCAAAGAAGGAATGGGTACCAGAGAAGCGCTACTAAGCATACTTTCGCTGATCCAAAACTGTCGTGAAGTGCAAAAAGACGTTTTTATATGTTTCATAGATTATGCGAAAGCTTTCGATACTGTCCAGCACCACAAGTTAATCGATATACTACTATCAATTGGGATAGATGGGAAAGAAATTCAATGTATAAAAAATCTATACTGGAACCAAAATGCATGCATTGATGTTAACGGCGAACTCACCGACGAAATCGCAATATCAATGGGCGTCAGGCAGGGCTGTATATTATCGCCTCTTTTATTCAATATTTACTCCCAAAAAATATTCACGGAGGCCTTGCAAAATGAGAAAATGGGAATACGAACCAATGGTGTTCTTATAAATAACATACGATATGCAGACGATACGACAATTCTAGCAAGCAGTCTAAATGGCCTACAAAAAGCAATAGACAAACTTACAACGGTAAGCGAATTATATGGGCTTAAAATTAACATCACAAAAACAAAATACATGATTATCAGTAGAAAGAACACATATAACAACACATCGCTGACAATCCATAACACAGAAATTGAAAAAGTAACTACATTCAAATATTTGGGAGTATTGATAAATGACAAATGGGACATATCACATGAAATTCGATGTCGAATAGAGATGGCCAGAGGAGCATTTTATAAATACAATAAATTACTAACAAGTCATGATATCGGTCTTCAAACAAAAGTTAGATTTGTGAAATGTTACGTATGGTCTGTACTACTATATGCAGCAGAGACATGGACAATTAAAGCCAAAGATGAAAAAAAACTAGAGGCATTTGAACTATGGATCTATAGAAGAATCTTAAAAATACCCTGGACCGATCGAGTAACTAACAATGAAGGTTTAAGAAGAATGAACGTGGATCGACAATTGATTAAAACGATAAAAAATAGGAAAATCTCATATTTCGGCCACATAATGAGAAATGATAAGTACCAACTCATCCAAACAATTCTCAAAGGGAAAATTGAAGGAAGACCCAGTAGAGGAAGAAGAGAACTCTCCTGGCTTAAAAATATTCAAGATTGGACTGGCTACGATGACGAAAGGAACTTGTTTAGGGCGGCCAAAAATAGAGAACTGCCGACAATATAAATAACAGAAATATATACAAGAAAATATTTATATATTCTGAAATGTAATATAATTATTGTAAAACGATTTAATGTATGATCGCTTATATCCGAACAACGGATGGGCAAATAAAAGAAGAGAATAATTTTTCACATTTGATTGAATATTTTGAAAAACATGAATGAAAACTCGTTAGATTTTCAATTTCAATGTTTCCATATCATTCCACTAAATGCATCATTTCTCGAGGAAAGTAGAATTCTTGCAAAAATGTTTGGGGTCGCTGGTAATTCATTGAAAAAAGAGAAACTGTTTCAATCGTTTGCTTTGTCCCGGTCCACACTAGCGTGAATTTCATTAAAAAATTTCATGAAATTAGCTGTTCTTAAATCGAATTCCCCACTACAGCAATTTTATGATTTTACTCTAATCTAGAGAAGCATAATTTCATATCAAAATTTCAATGAAATTACTGTAGTGTGGCCCGGGACTCTTGTAAACAAAAAACCAAATGTTTATTAGGGCTTTACTCTTTTCAAGTTTAACAAAATACCACACATATTAACAAACCGCCTCTATAAGCGGTGTTTTAGTGTGCGGCATGTCGTTCGGACATGGAGGAGGTTGCATGCCAATGATATGAAGGAGTCTTTATGGGAAATAGTTTTTTTTTTCTGATGAATAAATTTGTTCTTCAAAAAAATATATATCCCTAATATACATCGAACATAGAAATAAATATATAAAATATCGTATGGAATTTGACACTAACACTACAGCCCAGTTCAGTCAGCTGGGTATTGCTGCTACCTTTTCTTGTTCTACCATGCAGAACCAGCAAGAAGCTACTAACTTTTACTACGATAAAATTGTTTCTTTTATGTTATCGGAAAAAATAGTCAAAATTAGTAGATTCTAGGTGTGTTCGTTTACTCGACAATTTGTACAAGTCCAGTAACTTCTTGTAGTCGACTAAGTTCTTTTGCATTATACTGTAGAGTAAACGAACAACATCCAGTAACAATTCGTACAAATTTTCTTGCAGTTCTGAAACAAACCAATTATCTCAGTTATTTTTACAAAAATTTCACAAATTTGAGAAATTCATGCTTATCCAATGCTATGTTTACATTTACGAAATCCACTCGATTTCATCTGGCAAATCCATAGGTTAAACGTCAAATGAAATCCAATGGATTTCAGATGAGATTTCATTTGACGTTTGAGCTATGGAATTGACAGATGAAATCGAGTGGATTTCGTAAATGTAAACTTAGCACAAGCATGAATTTGTATAGAAGAATAAAAAAAATCCAAAATCGCATTTGAATTAGGTAGTACCTGGCCTTTAAGGCCTGCGTACATAAGCTGCTCTGCCTGATTGCCTTGCTTTCCTGCTTCATTTTTGACATAATAAAAATAAAATAATAAAGAAGGCCGAGGAAATTTTGAACTAGGTTGCCCTTTTCTTTTTTATTCTTTTATCAGAAGTAAGCAAGGTAAGCAGGCAAGGCAGCTTATGTACGCAGGCCTTTATTCCTCTACATGATACTGAGCGTGAAATGTGAAGGAAATTGTTGAACTGAAGCAGACTGTTCACGTTCAAGAAGAGCTCCGTACTGGAGCTGAAACAAAGAGAGATGGTTCTGGAGACAGCGCTGATGAGTCAAATATTCATTATATGTCGCCAGGAAATTAATTATAAATTGAAATCTAAATTATCTTTATTATTATACTATGAATTCCCATTTTAACTAATTATCTTTTGAAGAATATTATATGAATCTAAAAAATAATTACTTCAATATCTTGTCAATCAATATGAGAAGCATTTCTTCGATTAATACGTTTAACCGGTTTAAAAATATGATTACTCAATTTCCAAAACTTCCAAATATTATATGTGTTCAAGAGACTTGGTTCAACGAAGAATTAATGCAATTGTATAAGATATCTGGATACAATTCAATTAATTGTTGTCGAAATGATTGCTACGGAGGAACGACAATATATATATATATATATATATATATATATATAACAAATAATATACAGTATACTGTTGATATGTGCGACAGCAACAACTTCATTGACGCAATAGCCATAACACTAAGAGATAAGAGAATGTATGGAAGTGCACTGCAGATCTTGTCATTCTACAGATCCCAAAAATTCACATTAAATTCTTTTTTTCTATTCCTAGAAAACGCACTTAACCGTTTTGGTCTTTCTTCATGCATTGTTGTAGGGGATTCAAACTTGTATATAAAGCAAAATGGTATGTTTCCAGAATTGAAAAGTCTGTGATTTTTCCGACCACAATCTTATTTTTTGCAGTTTCGAATGTGTCTGGCGCAGCCCCCAACACACTTTTGTAAAAAAAACATATAGTGACTATCAAAAAGTTTAAGAACATATTCGCCTAAACCTTAACTTGTCTGACTTGGTATCTAATCCATCTGATGATATGGCCCTTGTTGTTTCAAGACTATCCGATGCCATTGAAACTGCGACAAGGGAATATACAAAAAAATTAATATGAAACATAATGTCTCTCCCTGGATTAATAAAAATTTACAAAATCTTATTGATTGGAAAAACAAACTTCTAAAGCTTAGAAAAAAGAAATCGAATTTCAATTTGGAGGAAAATATCAAACGTTTGAGCAAGGTAATAAAATATGCTTCAAAATGTGTATGAATCAATATTATGAATCTAATTTGAGTAAAGTGCAACATGATACAAAGAAATGCTGGAAATTCAGAACCGGATGTGGAACAGAAGAAGCGGTTATCAACGTTGTAAATTTTATATGTAGTAGTCTTGATCAAGGCTATTCAAGAGTAGGAGGAATTTTTTATGACTTCTCCAAGGCATTTGACCTTGTAGATCATTCTATTTTATGTGAAAAATTGACGTTTTATGGCATTTGTGGCAAAGAGCTTAAACTGTTCAAAGATTATTTGGCAAATCGTACACAATATGTTAACATAAATGATGCCCAAAGCAGTATAAGTGATGTCAATTGTGGAGTTCCTCAAGGAAGCGTGTTGGGTCCGCTACTTTTTAAGATATATTTGAACGACATAAATAATCTACAGCTATCAGGAAAACTTTTTATGTATGCTGATGACCTCTGCGTTCTTTATTCGTATAAACACGAAGTTGCATTTAAGGCTTATGCTGAAAGAGAAGCTGCACTTATTATTGAATTTGCTTTAGTAAACATGTTGGTTGTTAATGCCAGTAAAACGAAGTTTATCAACTTTTCGTCAAATCATATTCTTCGAGCAAGAAAATTTCGCCAGTTATTGGCATCTTATACAAAATGAAGAATAAACATAATACACATTGCAAAAAAGCAATATTTCAATCCTTATACTATGTTTACATTAACGAAATCCACTCGATTTCATCTGTCAAACCCTTTGTGTATACGTCAAATGAAAACTCATCTGAAATCGATTGGATTTCATTTGACGTTTGAGCAATGGAATTGACAGTTGAAATCGAGTGGATTTCGTAAATGTAAACATAGTCTTAGTCCAAAGTAATTTAAATTACATGGCCATAATTTATGGATATAAACGTAATCAAGATCTGAAATCGCTACGGATTCTGCAGAATAGAGCATTAAAAATTATATACAATTTGCCAAATACGTTTTCTACTATTGAGTTGTACAGAGACATTGGAATCAATATTTTGCCGATATACGGAATGTATAAAATACAATTACTCAAATACATATACAAAGTCGTACACAATATTGGGCATCATAGCATAGTTCTACGGCCTCTAGAACACGGTCATAATACTAGAAACCACAACAATCTTCTGGTAGCTAGATGTCGTTTAGAGCTGATCAATCAACGAATTGAACATACAGGTTGTATCGAGTTCAATAGCTTACCGCCATTTATTAAAGAAAGTAATGCTAAGTTTACATTTACGAAATCCACTCGATTTCAACTGTCAAATCCATAGGATAAACGTCAAATGAAATCCAGATGAGGTTTCATTTGACGTTTGAGCTATGGAAGTGACAGTTGAAATCGAGTGGATTTCGTAAATGTAAACTTAGCATAATTCGTTGTCAATATTTAAATCAAGGATACAACAATTTTTAATGAATAACATAGAAATGCTTCTCCTATAATGAATTGAATTAAAAGCTAACATTTTCTTATATTTATATTTTACTATATATCACTGTATTGAATACAATATAAAGTAAATTTGTTTCATTGTTGCCAGATAACCTCAACAAAGCCCCTGAGGCGCTGAGGTATACTTTTAATGTATGAATTTATTATTGTAAATTGAATAAATAAAAAATAAAAAACAAGCAACAAAGTTCAATGTATTTTAACCTTTAACGCTTCAACATTTGTTATGTTCTGTATGAGAATTTAATTTACAATAACCTATTTTGGCAGTTAAAGTTCGATCAGCTGGAATTTTCTGTTATGTCAGCAAATACGGCCTTGGGCCCTAAACACACAATTCCAACCGTAAAGCACAGATGAGACTCTGTTATGGTATGGGCATGGTATAATAAAGTAGAGGTAGGCCAGGTATGAAAATCACTGAAAAATACAACCCTGTAGCCATGGCTTAAAACGTCAAATGACATGGAGCAATAATAAAGGTAGATGTATATGCACATGTAATTTAGAACTTCATTGTTTATGTTAAAAGTATCAAATAGAGTAAAAAATAAAAATCACTTCAGTTATGCTCCAGAATATAATTGCTAGATAAGTGTTCCAAAAATAGCAAAAGTTGTACCCAAAACTTAATATAGTGAAAACTTGTTTATCTTCTACCTGAAAAGTTTGGCTGATCTAACATCGTGGTTGTTGGCAACCGATTTGCAGATGAAATTTCAGCTAGAAATTTTACAATATTTTTCCGTTCGCGTACTTTTAGAATAAATTTCTTCTTCTTTATTTGCCAATTCGTTTTCCGAATGTTAGCGACCAATGCAATTATAAATAGATTTGTTTTTATAAATACGTATATATACAATATTTGTTTAAAGATTGCTTAGTATGTCTGCAAACGCATTTCTATCTCTAGCCCTTGATAATAGGGTTGTAGTATCTCGGATGCCCGTCCATTCTGTAATATTATCCATCCATGTTGTCTCCTTTCTTCCTCTAACAGGTCTTCCTTCTATCTTTATGTGGATTATATTTTGTATATTGAATAAATTTCAATAAACAACAATACTTGACAAATCGTTCATTCGCAAGTATTACTACATACATATGTACATATTAAAAAAATAAAAATTTAATGTAGCCACGCGAATAAAATTTCTTGTCCTTGTTTTCAATTTAACCCATGGGAGCGAAATTTCCCATTCCCACGTTTTCCATATTCTCAACGACGCACAGTGCAAAATATGAGCACTTTAGCGGACCTTTACTAATAACATTTAAAGGAAAAGGTGTAGCTTCCTAATATATATTAGTTGACAGTGTGGGGCTCAAATTGGGTCACATAGACCCGCGGTTTCCGGTAGCGCTCATGTAACGGTGGCTGCCATTTTTATGTTTTACATTCATTTTTCAATCGATTTTGATGCAAATTGGTATATTGAGTTTTCAGCCGATAGAAAACTTATGTACAAAATATTTTCAATATAGGTTCGCGTTTTGGAATAGCCCCCACATGCCTCATATTGGGTATTTTAAAGGTTAAAGACAAAGATGTTAGCGAATAAAAACCTCCTCACACAAAAGCTGTCAACATAGGTCCACTTCTGGTTGAAGCCCCACAACCCTACACATCTATTAAGGAGTAAAATGTCAATATTTTTTGTTTTCATTTGTATCTATAATGTTTATTGGTCCATTCAGCAGGTTTGCACCATTAATTTTGTTAATAATGTATTTCAGATCATGTTCAGGTCTGCACTGCATTACAATTTTTAACGTATTTTGGTATTTGCACCGCACTATATGTAAATCACCAACATTTAGAGGTCAAAACTATGAAAAATTGCGAGAGGTTTCTTAATTTTACAGAAATTATCATTGTTAGAATTAGTGAGTCCATTTCTTCAAAACACAGTCAACAATGGCGTTCATTGTCGCGTTTACCTTCCACTTTTGGAAAATGCAACTGAATGAAATTCCCGAAGTCTTTTTAGAAAATCTTGAATATCTCCAAAGACCGCGCGATACCGCACCAGTTTTATAGCTTTGCGAACAGAGGAGAATCCAATCTTTCAGATTATATATATCTTAACACGTGAATGTACGGAACTCGCTTTGAAATGTCCACGGAAAGTAAAAAATTATAATTTTGAAAACTTCAAAAAATCACTTCTTTCCGACTAAAATTGCACGAAAACAATAAGGATTTTTTGCATTTTTTTAAGTGTAAAATATCATAATTGTTTTGTAAAATATTAAGAAAAATAAATCATGGCATACTGACTTACCACTTGTCCGCGCCACCCCATTTTTTAATGAATCAAAAATACATTTCTTACAAAAAAAAAAAATAATAATAATAAACAAAAGTGCAACTTTAAGTGCATTTTTAAGTCGTTTCGTGAAGTAAATCGGCAAATTGAGTATGGACCATTTGCAGTGGAATACTTAGTCCCGGTCCACACTAGAGTGATTTCATTGAAAAAATTGCATGAAATTATGCGTCTCTAGATCGACTTCCATAGAAGAGTAAAATCATAAAATTGCTGTAGTGGGGAATTCGATTTAAGAACGACTAATTTCATGAAATTTTTTAATGAAATTCACGCTAGTGTGGACCGGGACTTAGCTAACGAATTCAATAAAAGTTTAATAATTTCATGTACTTTGAAAATCCCTTTAAAGTTCCACTAAACTTCCCAAATTTCGCACTGTGCGACGTGGGAACAGCATGGGATCTGAAATTTCGAAATTAGTTACACCTTTTAGTATTATAGCATACTTTTGGGGGCTGCAATTATGTTTTGTAATACAAAATGCCTATTTGCATTGAATTCGCGGTTTTTGAATTAGATTAGCAAAAGCACAACTCACTTAATTCAACAACCGTGCATTGATTTGGATGGATTTTTTAAAGCTGTGTTCCAGAACTAAAAAGTTTTTACAATTTTTACGACTTTTACACATTTTACTCCAAAAACCGTTCCCGTACACAAAAAAATTGTAAAGTGTTCACTTCTCTTTAAACAAAAATGGCGCTGAATGACGCTCTCTTTAAAAACTTATTACACGACAAATTTGGGCGAGTAAAAAAATAGTAACATGGTTGCCGGCGTCTGATTGGCTGATACACCGACTTTGACATTTGTTCCAGTTTTTTGACGTATATTCCATTTTTCCGTTCCCGAACTATTTCAAAAAACTTGTGTGTGACAACAAATTTTTTGCAGTTCTCTCTTTTACGAGTTTTACTATTAAAAAGTACGGGAACGAAGCTTAAGTGAATGGAGTCAACGATGTGTGATGTTGTTCTAATAAGCACATTTTCTTCAGAATGTGCGAATTGGTGTAAGCATTTTTTTATTAGTAGGCAAACATAATTTTTGTGTATAAAGTAATATGAACTTTTTATGTTTGTAACGAATTTAAAAATTGTATGTTGATACGGATTAATTTTAGATAGGGGTTTAACGAGTATATCGCTAGTTTTACTTATTCCTAATGATTGCTAGAACTCGTATTTTGGATATTTAAAAAAAAGATAAATTCGGATATTTTTCTCGATTATTACATATTTTTGCGTGTTATTACATATCGTCACCATAAATTTCCTAAGACGTATTTCAAAAAAAAAATAAATAAATAAAATACGTTTTGATTGAATCAAAAACTAAAACACATGCCCTTGCAAAATTTCAAGCTTCTACGTTCAAAAATAACGATCCTATTCAAGAAAAGGCATTTCGGAAAATGGAATAGCATTGCAATAATTTGGCATATATGTATGTACGTTTGTGTGATCGTTGTCGTGTCGTTGAGTAGACTAACAAGTTTTCAATAGAACGTAATACCCCGTTTATATATAACCGGATTTAACAAACCGACTGAGTTTTTAATGTCAATTCCATTGCTTATATTTCAAACAAATCCACTCAAAGAAGGTTAACCCTGCAAAAAGCTCTAATATAAACAGCATATTAGTCGTCTGATTTAAAAAAACCCCGAAGGTTATATTACGAAAATGAATAACAGTTGTAAAGATTGTATATAGTATGCATGGTAGAACAAATATAAGGTAAAGTAAATACTACAACAAATTCAACTCGAACAACAACCATAAAGGAATTTGTTTTTGTTTGTAACGTTACTGCCAGTTGTATTTGTAAACAAAACAAGGAAATGTCTATAAATTATTGGATTTTAAAAAACTAATAATTTTTCACATTTGATTGACTATTTTGAAAAACATGAATGAAAACTCGTTAGATTTTCAATTTGAATGTTTCTCTATCATTCCACTAAATGCATAAATTCTCGCAGAAAGTAGAATTCTTGCAGAAAAGTTTGGGGTCGCTGGAAATTCATAAATTTTAACAAAATACCTCACATATTAACAAAGGTTGTATCGCCTCTACAAGCGGGGATTTACTGCGCGGCTTATCGTTCGAACTTGGAGGATGTTACATATCATTGATATGAAGAAGGTCTTTCTGGGAAATGGTTTTTTCCGAATGATATATATTTTTTTTCTCAAAAAAACAGCTGTGTATTGCTGCTACCTTTTCTTATTCTACCATGTATAGTATGGTTATTTTCCAATATATTTTAATAATTATTGCCAAAAATTCTTTTGAAATTGATTTGTTTTTACTTGCTGTGCTGCGTTAATAGAATCAACCATGACTCTTTTTCTCGTATTTCAATACATATGGTCTGTTCCAGAACTGCAAAAATCTACTAATTTTTACTACTTTTTTTTTGTTTTATTCGATAACATAAAGGAAAAATTTTTATCGGTGTAAAGTGCAGTACACATTGTCAGTTGTGAATGTCGATTTTTCGCAATTATCGATAACTGTCCAACCGTCCAGCAACCACAAAATATTTACCTGCGTGAAGTTAGCGACGTCGCCAACTTTCGATAACACAGAGTTATCGAAATTCACAGGGTGACACAGAACGTCAAAAATTCACATTTAGTACTATTTTTGCAACCCTGCTGACGAAAAAAGTTAGCGACGAATATTATAATTAATTAATTTTATAAAATTATGAATGAAAAACTCTAAAAACAATCCATCTTATTATAAATAATAAAATATAAGTAATTTTCAAGAGTTAAATGTACGTCAATGTTACCAAACCACATCAAATAACGCATTGTTTTGAACCTAAAATTGACCGGTGGTCAGGACAGAGAATCACCTCTGGTATCTTTCCTATACAAACCTCGTCCAAACTGAATGCATGGAATGAAAGATAGAGTCCCAGAGAACATTTCCTCATACTAGGAATATTCAATTTCAGTTTTTTGTAGAACAAAGTTGTCCATTTTCCGTTTTCCAACTGGTGGTCAGGACATAGAATCGCCTCTGGAATCTCCCCTATACAAACCTCGTCCAAACTGAATACATGGAATGAAAGATAGAGTCCCAGAGAACATTTCCTCATACTAGGAATATTCAATTTCAGTTTTTTGTAGAACAAAGTTGTCCATTTTCCGTTTTCCAACTGGTGGTCAGGACAGAGAATCGCCTCTGGAATCTTCAATATACAAACCTCGTCCAAACTGAATACATGGAATGAAAGATAGAGTCCCAGAGAACATTTCCTCATACTAGGAATATTCAATTTCAGTTTTTTGTAGAACAAAGTTGTCCATTTTCCGTTTTCCAACTGGTGGTCAGGACATAGAATCGCCTCTGGAATCTCCCCTATACAAACCTCGTCCAAACTGAATACATGGAATGAAAGATAGAGTCCCAGAGAACATTTCCTCATACTAGGAATATTCAATTTCAGTTTTTTGTAGAACAAAGTTGTCCATTTTCCGTTTTCCAACTGGTGGTCAGGACATAGAATCGCCTCTGGAATCTCCCCTATACAAACCTCGTCCGAACTGAATGCATGGAATGAAAGAAAGAGTCCCAGAGAACATTTCCTCATACTAGGAATATTCAATTTCAGTTTTTTGTAGAACAAAGTTGTCGATTTTCCGTTTTCCAACTGGTGGTCAGGACAGAGAATCGCCTCTGGAATCTTCAATATACAAACCTCGTCCAAACTGAATGCATGGAATGAAAGATAGAGTCCCAGAGAACATTTCCTCATACTAGGAATATTCAATTTCAGTTTTTTGTAGAACAAAGTTGTCGATTTTCCGTTTTCCAACTGGTGGTCAGGACAGAGAATCGCCTCTGGAATCTTCAATATACAAACCTCGTCCAAACTGAATGCATGGAATGAAAGATAGAGTCCCAGAGAACATTTCCTCATACTAGGAATATTCAATTTCAGTTTTTTGTAGAACAAAGTTGTCCATTTTCCGTTTTCCAACTGGTGGTCAGGACATAGAATCGCCTCTGGAATCTCCCCTATACAAACCTCGTCCAAACTGAATACATGGAATGAAAGATAGAGTCCCAGAGAACATTTCCTCATACTAGGAATATTCAATTTCAGTTTTTTGTAGAACAAAGTTGTCGATTTTCCGTTTTCCAACTGGTGGTCAGGACAGAGAATCGCCTCTGGAATCTTCAATATACAAACCTCGTCCAAACTGAATGCATGGAATGAAAGATAGAGTCCCAGAGAACATTTCCTCATACTAGGAATATTCAATTTCAGTTTTTTGTAGAACAAAGTTGTCCATTTTCCGTTTTCCAACTGGTGGTCAGGACAGAGAATCGCCTCTGGAATCTTCAATATACAAACCTCGTCCAAACTGAATACATGGAATGAAAGATAGAGTCCCAGAGAACATTTCCTCATACTAGGAATATTCAATTTCAGTTTTTTGTAGAACAAAGTTGCCCATTTTCCGTTTTCCAACTGGTGGTCAGGACATAGAATCGCCTCTGGAATCTCCCCTATACAAACCTCGTCCAAACTGAATGCATGGAATGAAAGAAAGAGTCCCAGAGAACATTTCCTCATACTAGGAATATTCAATTTCAGTTTTTTGTAGAACAAAGTTGTCGATTTTCCGTTTTCCAACTGGTGGTCAGGACAGAGAATCGCCTCTGGAATCTTCAATATACAAACCTCGTCCAAACTGAATGCATGGAATGAAAGATAGAGTCCCAGAGAACATTTCCTCATACTAGGAATATTCAATTTCAGTTTTTTGTAGAACAAAGTTGTCCATTTTCCGTTTTCCAACTGGTGGTCAGGACAGAGAATCGCCTCTGGAATCTTCAATATACAAACCTCGTCCAAACTGAATACATGGAATGAAAGATAGAGTCCCAGAGAACATTTCCTCATACTAGGAATATTCAATTTCAGTTTTTTGTAGAACAAAGTTGTCCATTTTCCGTTTTCCAACTGGTGGTCAGGACATAGAATCGCCTCTGGAATCTCCCCTATACAAACCTCGTCCGAACTGAATGCATGGAATGAAAGAAAGAGTCCCAGAGAACATTTCCTCATACTAGGAATATTCAATTTCAGTTTTTTGTAGAACAAAGTTGTCGATTTTCCGTTTTCCAACTGGTGGTCAGGACAGAGAATCGCCTCTGGAATCTTCAATATACAAACCTCGTCCAAACTGAATGCATGGAATGAAAGATAGAGTCCCAGAGAACATTTCCTCATACTAGGAATATTCAATTTCAGTTTTTTGTAGAACAAAGTTGTCGATTTTCCGTTTTCCAACTGGTGGTCAGGACAGAGAATCGCCTCTGGAATCTTCAATATACAAACCTCGTCCAAACTGAATGCATGGAATGAAAGATAGAGTCCCAGAGAACATTTCCTCATACTAGGAATATTCAATTTCAGTTTTTTGTAGAACAAAGTTGTCCATTTTCCGTTTTCCAACTGGTGGTCAGGACATAGAATCGCCTCTGGAATCTCCCCTATACAAACCTCGTCCAAACTGAATACATGGAATGAAAGATAGAGTCCCAGAGAACATTTCCTCATACTAGGAATATTCAATTTCAGTTTTTTGTAGAACAAAGTTGTCGATTTTCCGTTTTCCAACTGGTGGTCAGGACAGAGAATCGCCTCTGGAATCTTCAATATACAAACCTCGTCCAAACTGAATGCATGGAATGAAAGATAGAGTCCCAGAGAACATTTCCTCATACTAGGAATATTCAATTTCAGTTTTTTGTAGAACAAAGTTGTCCATTTTCCGTTTTCCAACTGGTGGTCAGGACAGAGAATCGCCTCTGGAATCTTCAATATACAAACCTCGTCCAAACTGAATACATGGAATGAAAGATAGAGTCCCAGAGAACATTTCCTCATACTAGGAATATTCAATTTCAGTTTTTTGTAGAACAAAGTTGCCCATTTTCCGTTTTCCAACTGGTGGTCAGGACATAGAATCGCCTCTGGAATCTCCCCTATACAAACCTCGTCCAAACTGAATGCATGGAATGAAAGAAAGAGTCCCAGAGAACATTTCCTCATACTAGGAATATTCAATTTCAGTTTTTTGTAGAACAAAGTTGTCGATTTTCCGTTTTCCAACTGGTGGTCAGGACAGAGAATCGCCTCTGGAATCTTCAATATACAAACCTCGTCCAAACTGAATGCATGGAATGAAAGATAGAGTCCCAGAGAACATTTCCTCATACTAGGAATATTCAATTTCAGTTTTTTGTAGAACAAAGTTGTCCATTTTCCGTTTTCCAACTGGTGGTCAGGACAGAGAATCGCCTCTGGAATCTTCAATATACAAACCTCGTCCAAACTGAATACATGGAATGAAAGATAGAGTCCCAGAGAACATTTCCTCATACGAGGAATATTCAATTTCAGTTTTTTGTAGAACAAAGTTGTCCATTTTCCGTTTTCCAACTGGTGGTCAGGACAGAGAATCGCCTCTGGAATCTTCAATATACAAACCTCGTCCAAACTGAATGCATGGAATGAAAGATAGAGTCCCAGAGAACATTTCCTCATACTAGGAATATTCAATTTCAGTTTTTTGTAGAACAAAGTTGTCCATTTTCCGTTTTCCAACTGGTGGTCAGGACAGAGAATCGCCTCTGGAATCTTCAATATACAAACCTCGTCCAAACTGAATACATGGAATGAAAGATAGAGTCCCAGAGAACATTTCCTCATACTAGGAATATTCAATTTCAGTTTTTTGTAGAACAAAGTTGTCCATTTTCCGTTTTCCAACTGGTGGTCAGGACAGAGAATCGCCTCTGGAATCTTCAATATACAAACCTCGTCCAAACTGAATGCATGGAATGAAAGATAGAGTCCCAGAGAACATTTCCTCATACTAGGAATATTCAATTTCAGTTTTTTGTAGAACAAAGTTGTCCATTTTCCGTTTTCCAACTGGTGGTCAGGACAGAGAATCGCCTCTGGAATCTTCAATATACAAACCTCGTCCAAACTGAATGCATGGAATGAAAGATAGAGTCCCAGAGAACATTTCCTCATACTAGGAATATTCAATTTCAGTTTTTTGTAGAACAAAGTTGTCCATTTTCCGTTTTCCAACTGGTGGTCAGGACAGAGAATCGCCTCTGGAATCTTCAATATACAAACCTCGTCCAAACTGAATACATGGAATGAAAGATAGAGTCCCAGAGAACATTTCCTCATACTAGGAATATTCAATTTCAGTTTTTTGTAGAACAAAGTTGTCCATTTTCCGTTTTCCAACTGGTGGTCAGGACAGGGAATCGCCTCTGGAATCTTCAATATACAAACCTCGTCCAAACTGAATGCATGGAATGAAAGATAGAGTCCCAGAGAACATTTCCTCATACTAGGAATATTCAATTTCAGTTTTTTGTAGAACAAAGTTGTCCATTTTCCGTTTTCCAACTGGTGGTCAGGACAGAAAATTTGCTCTGGAAGCCACAATATAAAAACGTACACAAAAGTCTCAACGGAATATGAAAGAGGGAGTCCTTATGAGCATTTTGGCATACTCCATATGTTCCAGGTCAGTTTTTTGTAGAACAAAGTTTCCAATTTTCTGTTTTCCAACTGGTGGTCAGGACAGAAAATTGGCTCTGGAAGCCACAATATAAAAACGTACACAAAAGTCTCAACGGAATATGAAAGAGGGAGTCCTTATGAGCATTTTGGCATACTCCATATGTTCCAGGTCAGTTTTTTGTAGAACAAAGTTTCCAATTTTCTGGTTTCCAACTGGTGGTCAACATTTGCGCCAAATTCTTCTTCTTCGCCATCCACTTTGTGCTGTTAACTTCTTCTTATTGATAATCTGTGCATACACAATTTGCGACAAAACACCGCACTTTCTTCTATTCTTGTATTCTAGTTCCTCTTTTAAAAAAATAATATACATATATTTATAAAATGGAAATAAATTAGTGAACGTTTTAGCATGTGGCATAAGTCGTGTTTACATTAGAACTTCTGCAGGATTTACTAAATGCAGTACAATGTAAAACCGAAAGCACAATAAACAAAAAAGTTTTGCGTCATTTAAGGCTTGTATTTTGGTGAAAAGATAAAAAGTTATTTTTTCACCTAAATACAAGGTCTATAGCAAGAAATCGGAATTCGCGTTCAAAATGGTTTATATTCTTCTAATAGTTTGTAATTAAATTATGAAAAATGTACAAAAATGCCTTTATAGCACGGTCACATTTTTTGCCATGTTAACCCACTTCATGAAGGTTTATTTGACCTTTGCGCTATCGAGTTGACATTTGAAACCCAGTGGGTTTATTAAATCCTGTTAAGTGTAACCGGGGTATTAGCTTGAACTGTAAAACGCGTTTTACACTTTTAATGTAGGTGTTTTGGAAATATAAACGCTTTTTACATTTAACACGTTTTATAAAACATGCATCATTTAAGTTGTCAATTCTATACAATAACTGTGAAATAAATGACGTAAACTCCCAAAACACCTGTTTTAAGTGCAAGTGTAAAAGGCGTTTTGCGTCATTTATTTGAAAGATATGCTTTTTATACTACGTTTACATTTACGAAATCCACTCGACTTCAACTGTCAATTCCATTGCTCAAACGTCAGATGAGTTTTCATTTGTATACATCAAAGCCCAGTGAGTTTGTTAAATCCGGTTATATATAAACGTACTTTAATGCACTTAATCATGGTAATAGTAAGTTTACATTTGCGAAGTCCACTCGATTTAAACTGTCAATTCCATTGCTTAAACGTCAAATGAAATCAATGGATTTCAGATGAGTTTTTATTTGACGTATACGCAAAGGAAATGACAGTTGAAATCGAGTAGATTTCGTAAATGTAAACGGAGCATATAAGTGTTTAGTCTAAACCAATATTAATACTACATTTACTACATTTACGAAATCCGCTCGATTTCAACTGTCATTTCCTTTGCGTATACGTCAAATAAAAACTCATCTGAAATCCATTGATTTCATTTGACGTTTAAGCAATGGAATTGACAGTTTAAATCGAGTGGACTTCGCAAATGTAAACTTACTATTACCATGATTAAGTGCATTAAAGTACGTTTATATATAACCGGATTTAACAAACTCACTGGGCTTTGATGTATACAAATGAAAACTCATCTGACGTTTGAGCAATGGAATTGACAGTTGAAGTCGAGTGGATTTCGTAAATGTAAACGTAGTATAAAAAGCATATCTTTCAAATAAATGACGCAAAACGCCTTTTACACTTGCACTTAAAACAGGTGTTTTGGGAGTTTACGTCATTTATTTCACAGTTATTGTATAGAATTGACAACTTAAATGATGCATGTTTTATAAAACGTGTTAAATGTAAAAAGCGTTTATATTTCCAAAACACCTACATTAAAAGTGTAAAACGCGTTTTACAGTTCAAGCTAATACCCCGGTTACACTTAACAGGATTTAATAAACCCACTGGGTTTCAAATGTCAACTCGATAGCGCAAAGGTCAAATAAACCTTCATGAAGTGGGTTAACATGGCAAAAAATGTGACCGTGCTATAAAGGCATTTTTGTACATTTTTCATAATTTAATTACAAACTATTAGAAGAATATAAACCATTTTGAACGCGAATTCCGATTTCTTGCTATAGACCTTGTATTTAGGTGAAAAAATAACTTTTTATCTTTTCACCAAAATACAAGCCTTAAATGACGCAAAACTTTTTTGTTTATTGTGCTTTCGGTTTTACATTGTACTGCATTTAGTAAATCCTGCAGAAGTTCTAATGTAAACACGACTTATGCCACATGCTAAAACGTTCACTAATTTATTTCCATTTTATAAATATATGTATATTATTTTTTTAAAAGAGGAACTAGAATACAAGAATAGAAGAAAGTGCGGTGTTTTGTCGCAAATTGTGTATGCACAGATTATCAATAAGAAGAAGTTAACAGCACAAAGTGGATGGCGAAGAAGAAGAATTTGGCGCAAATTTTGACCACCAGTTGGAAACCAGAAAATTGGAAACTTTGTTCTACAAAAAACTGACCTGGAACATATGGAGTATGCCAAAATGCTCATAAGGACTCCCTCTTTCATATTCCGTTGAGACTTTTGTGTACGTTTTTATATTGTGGCTTCCAGAGCCAATTTTCTGTCCTGACCACCAGTTGGAAAACAGAAAATTGGAAACTTTGTTCTACAAAAAACTGACCTGGAACATATGGAGTATGCCAAAATGCTCATAAGGACTCCCTCTTTCATATTCCGTTGAGATTTTTGTGTACGTTTTTATATTGTGGCTTCCAGAGCAAATTTTCTGTCCTGACCACCAGTTGGAAAACGGAAAATGGACAACTTTGTTCTACAAAAAACTGAAATTGAATATTCCTAGTATGAGGAAATGTTCTCTGGGACTCTATCTTTCATTCCATGCATTCAGTTTGGACGAGGTTTGTATATTGAAGATTCCAGAGGCGATTCTCTGTCCTGACCACCAGTTGGAAAACGGAAAATGGACAACTTTGTTCTACAAAAAACTGAAATTGAATATTCCTAGTATGAGGAAATGTTCTCTGGGACTCTATCTTTCATTCCATGCATTCAGTTTGGACGAGGTTTGTATATTGAAGATTCCAGAGGCGATTCTCTGTCCTGACCACCAGTTGGAAAACGGAAAATCGACAACTTTGTTCTACAAAAAACTGAAATTGAATATTCCTAGTATGAGGAAATGTTCTCTGGGACTCTATCTTTCATTCCATGTATTCAGTTTGGACGAGGTTTGTATAGGGGAGATTCCAGAGGCGATTCTATGCCCTGACCACCAGTTGGAAAACGGAAAATGGACAACTTTGTTCTACAAAAAACTGAAATTGAATATTCCTAGTATGAGGAAATGTTCTCTGGGACTCTATCTTTCATTCCATGCATTCAGTTTGGACGAGGTTTGTATAGGAAAGATACCAGAGGTGATTCTCTGTCCTGACCACCGGTCAATTTTAGGTTCAAAACAATGCGTTATTTGATATGGTTTGGTAACATTGACGTACATTTAACTCTTGAAAATTACTTATATTTTATTATTTATAATAAGATGGATTGTTTTTAGAGTTTTTCATTCATAATTTTATAAAATTAATTAATTATAATATTCGTCGCTAACTTTTTTCGTCAGCAGGGTTGCAAAAATAGTACTAAATGTGAATTTTTGACGTTCTGTGTCACCCTGTGAATTTCGATAACTCTGTGTTATCGAAAGTTGGCGACGTCGCTAACTTCACGCAGGTAAATATTTTGTGGTTGCATGATGAATGACAAAAATGAACGACCACACTAGCAAGCACCAACAAAGCTGTCATTCAAAAACATGTAATGCCATGTTCACACCAGCATTTGAATCACGTTGTTCGCTCTCATAATTATGTACACGAATTAACCCGTTCATACGACATGGTACACAATTCAAAGCAACATGATTCATATTTTCATACTTTTTATTTACTGAATTTAATGAAAGTTTCAGTCAAAAGACGAGTAATATTAATTGATATAAACTGAAAAAATATTTGTCCTTCTTTCAGATATCTATTTAATAATAAATAATATTACTTTCATTCATCTTTTCTATTTTTCTCACAATATTGGTGTTTTCAGTATATTTTCAAATTTTTCTATTTTAAAAATTAACGAGTGAGAGACCTGCCAAAATAACTTTTTGGTATACAGACTTTCCAGCAGGCATTTGGTTTTTGTTTGAAACGATGGACAAAAAATGCAAGTGTAATGAAAGAGAAGACACAATTTCCTATGATTTGAATATATACTAGTCGTTAAACCGTTTCGTCGTTTTCTAAAAATGTCTGAGTTTTTAATAAATTTTTAAATTTTGTATTTTTCCTGTCATAATTAATTTATTTCGATAAATTCTCTCATTTGTTAGAGATGGGACATATTTTATCGTCGTTCTGAGAGTAATTTAAATTGAACAATGTACAAAAATCGTTGTTCGTTCTCAAAAATTTGAATGGGAAATGAAGTAATTATATCGTAATTTGGGTTCGAACAACGAATAGAGAGCGAATTACCGTCAGTCTGAACAAGGCATTAGATCCTTGACATGGTACAATAATACAGGTAAAAGCAAATCCCAGCTGATTAGGTTCACCCGCAATACTAGTGTCAAATACAATATGAAGTTTATGAAGTTCTTTTCGTTAATTGTCAATTAATATTTATATTTTTTACTTTCTGATAAACAAACATTAAACACATATTTTTGAAGTTATAGACTTCACGAGTAATATGTGCGAACTTCGAATAAATAGATCCACAGGATGCAACTTTCGAATAGTTTAGCAATCTGTAAGGATGGTGTAAGAGAAGAAAAGGCCGTGTAAAATGGTGTGTCAAGCATTGGCGGATATAGGTCAGTGCTATATTTATTTAGGGTCAAGTGGGTATTTATGCACTTAAATATCTCATTGCAGACAAGGATCTGATGGAAAACCATATGAACGAAATCTCAATATATTGGATGCACTGTGAATTATACGGAATAAGATAATTGCAGAGTATGGTTAAATTTCTATTATGGAACCTCAGTCGTGTTTTTTGGTTATGACGAAGCAGATTTGTTCAAAATATCCCTAGTAGGCCCCTCTTGCTAAGGAAGAGCAGTTTCGTCTCAAGTGTTGCTGTGCTTGGTATCACGAAACCAGTCCTATGTGGTTGTTGTTTTTAGCTACAAAAAACGTCAAGCCATGGATTAAACAGAACATAAACCCACGTGAACTTACTATAAGGAACGTTGAAATTCTCCTTTCGTTACACCTGTAGGATGAAAATAGTGAACCCATTTTGCAAGGGTTTAAAAGTCAGCATCTAAAAACATTAGCATTAGCTGTACACTTCAACTGCTACACAATATTCACACACACGGCTAAATAAGCAACCGAACGCATAGCTTATTTCATTTTTTACACCTAATCTTTTTTTCGTTAGGCATAATCGACAACCACGCTACATATTTAGCATACGGCTGACCATTCGTCGCAGCGAATTAGCCAGAGAGGGTGTTTTTTGTCATTCGAGTTGCCAACGCAGTAATAAAAAAGATGTCATTTAATGTCAAAATGCTCCCATCATATAAAGAATACTAATTATTATTGTTATATTTTGAACGGCTTCACCAAAAATTCACATGTCCTTTGAACGAAAAAATTGAATTATTTATATCGTGATTTTTAATGCATTACACTGGTAACCCTGATCTCAAAAACAAACAACTAAGCCGTTGAAACTTTGTTGCTTATTCTCTTTTCAGATGTGTTGATCATGTGTGCTGCAAAATATGAGCATCGCTAGCAATATTTTTTGTTGCTACATGTTGCCGTTGTTTATTGTTGCTAAACATTGGCCTGTTCCCGTACTTTATAATGTGGTAAAAGTTGTAAAAGTCGTAAACGATTTTCATATAAATTTTGTGTACAGGAACGCAAAATGTGTAAAAGTGGTAAAAATTGTAAAAACTTTTTAGTTCTGGAACAGAGCTCATATGTTGAAGAAATTTTAGGGGTAGTTTACACTATATGTAAATGTCATATGACATGAAATTTTCCATCGTTATATATTCGCTAATATTTGCAATATTGGAAATTTTCCTTACGCCATTTACTCTGTGGGCCCACACCAGCGAAAATGTAAAAAACTACGTCTCCACATTGCCTCCGTGGGTAGATATGGAATGGTTTTTTTCGTGTCATATGACATTGATAGATAGTGTAAACTACCTCTTAGCAGGCAAAGCTGCTGCATTACCATTTTTCTTCTCGCATTTCCATAATTCCGGAATAGATAAATCGTGTAACGGAGAGAGAGACAGGAATAGTTATATATGGGAATTGGAAATTGAAATCAACGAATTTAAGTTTCGTTGCTTCCAGACGTTGTTCCGTTTTGTGTTTCCATTCGTCGAGTGTGTTGAAAATAGGGATGTCAATACTGAGCATTGCTGAATAGGAAAATAGGGATGTCAATACTGATTTTTATATATATATATATATATATATATATATATATATATGTATATATATATATATATAATATTTCGAATATTACTCTCTGCGACTTCCCTCTCTCTCTCACTCAGCTATCTTTCAGAGTAATTGATAACCACAAGTCATGGCACATTAATCACGGTCGATGACAAAGATTTGACAAAAACTTCTATCTATTTGGACCAACCCAGTGGGAAAATGTAATCGATGGGAATCGAACGGGTAATACAGAGCCACTATGTTTTATTGATTACCGAATACATTATTCGTAACACGGTGCATGTCCTAGGAAAATAATATATTCCTTTATAGTATCCATAGAAAGCATCGTGTAATCAATGGGTATATTCTTTTATAGTTCTTTAGTAATATATAATGGAATTCATATACTGGAATGCATCGTATTATGTATGTATTCTCTTTTTATAAGTAATTTATTCCTCCGTATGCCTTAAGTAATTTATTGGATTAAAATATTTAGAAAACCATTAAATTTAATTCATTTTTTATTTATATTTAGAAATATAAAGATTATAGCCCTGTTCCTTTACGTGCAAGAATCTTCAAGTTTTACCACTTTTTACTCGAAAAGCGTTCCTTTACTTCTGACACCACACAATTGATATGAGAACAGTTCACAACTTTTGCTACTTTTGCCGGTTTTACCATTTTCAAAAGTAAAGGAACAGACCATTTATGTAGTTAAAAAAGTATTCATAGAATACAAAAAAAGAATATTCATTCATTGAAAACCGAAATTAAAATAGTTCATTACATTTTTTTTTACAAAATTACGTCTTTATTGTTACACGACACAAACAAAACTGGCAAATTTATGATGCGACTTAAAGGCGTCGGCAGATAACGGGATTACAAAAAAAAAAAACAAAAAAAAATACAAAAAGAAACATTGCATTCCCTTGTATCCAGTGGGAATGTAAGAGGTAATTAATATGATTTTTTGTCAAGTGGAATTACTCGTTCGATTCTTTACGGTATATTATATAACGTATCTTCTATAATATATTTAATAATTTAACTTTTTGTCCAATTATATTCTTTTCTCGATTCTTACGGATACGTTTTGGAACGTATTGCTTATAATGCGTTAATTAATATATTTTCAATGTAATATGTTCCCAATTTTCCCACTGGGAACAAACAATTATAAATTGCAAAAAAATGTTTACAATCTCTCCTCTCCCCTCCCTCTCTTTATCAGTCATCAACGAGTAGTTGATAACCACAAATAAGGGCACAAAAGTTAAGGTAGATGAACGTTTAATCAGCAAACTTCATGAAAATCTTTTATTGAACGGATTTGTTAAAAAAAACATTTTAAATACATTAAAAACATCCGAAGACTTGAATAGCAAATTTGAGAACATGGTACAAATACACAGGTAGCCGCATCGGCAACTGTTGATAACATAAGATGTCAAAATTTGATATTAATTCAATGCAATTGACACATTATGTTACCATCAGCTGGAATGATAATGCTACCTGTATTATTGTACCATGTTTGAGAATGACAACAAAACAGAATACAACGTCGAAGCCAGTCGTCTGAAAATCGGCGGCGCCGCCGCACATTTTTTACGATTCGAACCGCCACCGATAAATCGCCGTCAAATCGGGGGTAAAACGGCGCTACGACATTTTTTCAGCAAAAATGCATGAAGTTTCATGGCATACATATCCAGCAAAATGTTTCGAACTAGTGCAATGCAGAGTTAGGGATACGCAGTGAAATGCAATAATCGGTTTTTCGATTATACGGTTTTCGTGAAAAACTTAAAACTCGATTTTCGGTTAGTCGATTATTTGAGAGTGTACTAAAAGTCGAGTTTCGATTATTCGTTAACCGCGGAAAACCGATCATAATCGAATATAATCGATCATTTTCGTTGATGCAATCTGTGATGTACATATGTACAAAAAAGTACCGTCCATTACACGGTTTTAGCACACCCCATAGTCAACTACGACTAATAGTCGTCCACGATTAATAGTCGACTACGAATAATAATTGACTACGACTTTCGAAAGTTGATTAAGAATAATCGATTATACAGTTTTCGCACAGTCAATAGTCGACTACGATTTTTAGAGATTTTACGGCTAATAACCGATTAATCGATTAACCGAAATCGGTTTTACGTATCCCTATGCAGAGTTAAGATTTCACTACATCCTTCGATGCAGTCCACACTGAGTGCTTAAATATTTTACCTTACATATGCCCTGTTCCAGAACCTGCAAGAAGCTACTATTTTTTTACTACGATTACGATAATGCTACGTTTATTTTTACGAAATCCACTCGATTTCAACTGTCAATCGCGTATCTTCGTCAAAAATTTTACTGTCCTTTTTCTTATTCTGAAAAATGTTTCACTGTCTTCCATAAAATTTCACAGTTCTTTCATTTTCTTATTCTAAACAAGTTCATAGCAACGATTTAGTGGAATGAACTAGCGGAACTACAACCAAATATTTTGTTGTTCATTTTATGCCATGTTCATACTTTGTTTGAATTACTTTACCCTTCGTTTACACATGACAGGACAGTTGACTTCATGTATTGGTTATCAAAATCCCAAAATTTGCCTGAGTGACGTATGCGTCCCGACAACTGAATGAAGAATCATCAATTTCGTTTTGTTTTTCGTTCAACACATGTTTTCAACACATTTCAATTATTTGCTCTGGGGCTCAATTCTTGTTTTATGAAAATTTGAAATGAAAACTTTTATAAAGGAAATAAATGTGAAATGAAAAATGTTATAAAGGAAATATTTTTCATTTCAATTTTTCATAGAACAAGAATCCAGCCCCTGTTCTGGAACCAGCAAGAAGCTATTAACTTTTAGTACGATAAAATTTTTTCTTTTATGTTATCGGAAAAATAGTAAAAATTAGTAGATTCTAGGTGTGTTCGTTTACTCAACAATTTGTAAAAAATTGTACAAGTCCAGTAACTTCTTGTAAACGACTAAGGTCTTTTGCATTGAACTTTAGAGTAAACGAACGACATCCAGTAACAATTCGTACAAATTTTGAGTAAACGAACACACATATTGTTATAGCTTACTTTTTTTATTTTGTTTTTTTTTTTTTAATTTTTTTGAAGTGAAGTTTTTAAGGCCTGCGTACATAAACTGCCTTGCCTGCTTACCTCGGCCTTCTTTATTCTTTTATTTTTATTCTGTCAGAAATGAAGCAGGAAAGCAAGGTAATCAGGCAAGGCAGCTTATGTACGCAGGCCTTTATACCCCCAGCCATTAGGCTAGAAAGGGTATATACACTTTCATACTGGCAAAATGTGCCCCATCGAAATAATGGTTTTAGACCGCAAGTATGTTTTTACGAAATGTGTTTCAGACAATTTGGAGTTGATTTAGCAATGTCCGTCCGTCCGTCTGTCTGTCTGGCTGGTGCGCACGATAACTCTCGAACGGATGAACCGATTCGGTTCAAATTTTGGCTTTCGTAATATTTTGTCCAAACTTAGTTTAAGTTCGAAGATGAGCTATATCGGTCCACTCCTTCCGGTACCTTCCCCACAAAAGTTCGAAAATTTTCGGAAAATTTGTGCGCACCATAACTCTTGAAGGGAGTTACCGATTTGGTCCATACTTTGCTCATCGTGAAATGTGTACCAGACTTAAATAAGGTTTTAATATGGACTCAGTCGGTCCACTACCTCGGGTACCTCCCACACAAAATTTGGGATAAGTTCGGTTTAGGACCTGCTCTCGAATCGCTTTGATTTTTGTTTTAGCAACTTGTATTCACTTCTCCCCATACGACGGTACAAGTTTCATCAGGGGTAAGTCCACATTTCCTGAGTAAATAGCCTGAAAGTTGCAAAAACCCTCATGACACCGTTTGGGGTGGTTGGAACGCAAGATAACTCTCGAACGGATCTGCCGATTCGGTCCAAAATTTGGCCATAGTTATATTTTGTCCAAACATAGTTTAAGTTTGAAGATGAGCTGTATCGGTCCACTCCTTCCGGTACTTCCCTCACAAAAGTTCCAAAATGTTCAGAAAATTTATGGGCATGATAACTCTTGACGGGAGCAACCGATTTGGTCTATACTTTGCACATCGTGAAATTTCTACCAGACTTAGATGAGGTTCCAATATGGACTCAAGTGGCCCACTCCTTCGGGTACCTCCCACACAAAATTTCGGATAAGTTCAGTTTAGGACCTGCTCTTGAATCGATTTGATTTTTGTTGCAATAACTTGTATTCACTTCCCCCCATACGAAGGTACAAGTTTCATCAGGAGCAAGTCCATACTTCCTGAGAAAATGGCCGGAAAGGTGCAAAAAGCCCCTATGACACCTTGTGTTGTGGTTGGAGCGCAAGATAACTCTAGAAACGGATCTGTAGATACGGTTCAAAATTTGGCCTTCGTAATATTTTATCAAACCATAGTTTAAATTCGAAGATGGGCTATATCGGTCCACTCCTTCAGGTAAATCACCCACAAATCTTCAAAAATGTTCGGAAAAAGTTTGTGCACGATAACTCTTGAAAGGAGTGACCGATGTAATCCATACTTTGCACATCCTAATATATCTACCAGATATAGATCAGGTTCGAATATGGACTATATTTGTCTACTCCTTCTGGTACCTCTCACACAAAATTTCGGATAAGTTCACTTTATTTTTTCAGATTTGCAATTTTAGTTGGAGCCGGCAGGGGTTTTTCAAACTTCTGGAATATTATCTCAGGAAGTATGACTTACCCCGGAAAAGGGAATTGGGGTTATTCTGAACGAAAATTCCCCGTGAGTTTTTCACTTTCTCCCTTAAGTTGTGGTCAAGTCCATATTGGTCCAAAAGCTTTAAAATGTCAATAAATGAAAGGAGTGAACGACACTAGCAACCTTTGCACATTGCAATATTTCTCTCAAACATGGGTAAGTCCTTGCTTCCTGATATAATCACCAAAACCTCAATAAATCCTACGGTAACCCAACTAAATGGCTGTTTGGCACGAAAACTATTGAGAGAACATCCAGTTCCAAGATGGACTACGGCGTTTAATTAATAATACTTAATTTAATACAACTACATATTTTTACGCAAGGAAATGTCCAATGTAGATGATATGTATTAACGCATCATTGATGTTTATCAATAAAATAAATCGAAAGTAGTCATTGCTACAACATTTTATTTATTTTTTTGCTGGGGAAAACAACTTTCGGAGGTATGGACCCCGAAATGACACAATATTTATGCTGTTTATTTTCAATTTAATTAGGGAAGTGTTGTTAGCACATTTAGGTTAACCGATCCGTTTATTGTATTTTGTACAGTCACAGAAGTCAACTTTGTTCTTGAGACGACGGACACGAGGGAAGACCTTGTTGGGTGGATCACGGACAAGCTTTCTAATATCTTCATTTTATTAAGGCCAGAAAAAGATGTGTTAGCTATTTTTGGTTGAGGAAGGTTGGATCCCTTCGTTAAGGCAAACGACTGCATATTCGACAGATGACAAAACGACTAACATGGCCACCAGGAGCTAATTTCAATATGTTCCGCTTGTCAACACCCTCATTGGTGAGTTCCGCCACCACGGACACGGGGAATTCAGCAAAGGTTTGGTGACCTGTAACAATCATCACACATTTAATGTTTCACATGTTGATCACATGCCGGATCATGGCATCAATTTGGGTGGCTGCATCGTCCGGAACAGTGTAGTGTTTTCCTTGGCAGCTGGCTTTCGGCGTTCTTCTGCTGCAATGGATATTTGACAACTTACTTTTACACAGGTAATAACCAACCGAAATGATTGAAATTTGGTGTTTAGTCTTCGGCAGAGGTATGAAACATTTCAACAGAGAATTGTGGGTGTAAGTCCACGTTTTGATATAGCCTATATAACGGTACCTCCCCATTTTCGGTATTTTGAAGATTTTAGCCTCATTATCACACCGAAATTGCTGAAATTTGGTATTAATTCTTCGTAGGGGGTATAAAACTTTCCCCTTGAAATTTGTCGGTATATGTCCACGCCTTCATATAGCCATCAAAGGACGGTACCGATTTTCGGTATTCTGATGGATTTAGCCTCATTATCACACCGAAATGGCTGAAAATTGGTATTTAGTCTTCGTTGGGGGTATATAACTCTCCACCTGAAATCTGTCCGAGTAGGCACTCGCCTACCGATTTTCAATATTTTGAATGTTGTGCCCTCAATATTCACCCGAAATGTCTGAAATTTGGTGTTCAGTCTTAATATTTTTGTGGGCTTATTGAATACATCGAACTCTTGTCTTCAAAATGAGAATTTTTCTTTAAAAACGTTTTTTGACCGATTAGTGGTCAAAAATGGGTACTATATAGGGTACTATATATAATAACTGTTTACACTTTTTTGCAAATATCAAAAATACCACCACAGCCCTGTAGAGCATGAAAAACTGTTTTGAAATAAGGTGTAATTTTTTCTCTATCGCGAAAAAGGTTTCCGCACCAAATGCATTGAAGTTCAGTAACTGTCAAAATCCGCAACATTAGTAATAATTAGGTGTGTCTTTTTACTTACTAAATGTTGCTGAAACATTTTTTTCAGCAACTTTTCCTTTATACAATTGTCAAAATTAGCAACATTAGTAATAATTATTACAAATTATCACGTAAAAAGACACCCCTATTATTACAAATTATCACGTAAAAAGACACAGCTATTGTCGCTTTAATAAAATAGCATCGGGCACGCATACTCATATTTTGCAGCACACATGATCAACACATGTCAAAGAGAATAAGCAACAAAGTTTAAACGGCTTAGTTGTTTGTTTTTGAGATCACGGTTACCAGTGTAATGCATTAAAAATCACAATATAATTAATTCCACTTTTTCGTTCAAAGGACATGTGCAGTTTTTGTGAAGCTGTTCAATATATATATATTTATTTTTAAACAATAATAATTAGTATTGGTAAACAAATTTAGGAGTTAAAAGATGTCGTTTGGAACAAAACAACGTATTGAACATAGTGGATGCTTAGAATTTAACCATTTGCCCAATCACATTAAGAATCATCCACAAATATCTAACTTTAAAACTGAACTAAAGTCTTTCTTGTCAACAAATGTAGGAATACTTCTGACGTAAGTCAAAGACATAAATACAACTAAGACTAGACAAAATGCATGCAACAAAAAATGTTTACGAAACTTTGTATAGAAACATTACCCTTAACAGGTTGCAGTTAATTCAAAATCGCAACCAAAGAGGAACATTTCATGTAATGGTATCAGAAACGAAATTTATGAATTCAAGGATCTATTCAAGAATAATTCTATGTCAATTGGATCGGTAAATTCGGTTAAATACGTAAAAATGTATAAAAGAAAAAAATGTTATATCACCATATCGTGATATAACATTATGTTAAATTTAAAAGCCATTCACTGAAGAATGATAGCAAACAAAATGTCTTATCTTGTTGTATTTAGCCCTGTTACTTTACGTTCAAGAATCTTCAAGTTTTACAACTTTTTACTCGAAAAGCGTTCCTTTACTTCAGACACAATACAATTCATATGGGAGCAGTTTTCAACTTTTACTACTTTTGCCGGTTTTACCATTTTCAGAAGTAAAGGAGCAGACCATATGTCTTTGCGTAAGTCATCTGAAATCATATAAATAATACCATTTTTGTTTTCAATATCTTTTGATGTAATTAAAGTAATGCTAACCGTTCTTTAAAAACAAAATGAAATATTAATATAAAATAAGCCTCAATAATGCCTCAATGGCGCTGGGGCAATATTTAAGTAATGTAGATAAATAAAAATGAATTTAATAAAATAAAAAAATAGTATTCTTTAGGTTCTACCATATGATGGAGGCATTTCGACATTAAATTACACATTGTTTATTACTGCGTTGGCAACTCTAATAAAAAAACCACTCTCGGATGCTAATTCGTTCTTACGAATGGTCAGTCGACTGCTAAATATGTAGCGTGGTTGTCGATTATGCCTAACGCAAAAAAGATTAGGCGTAAAAAACGAAATAAGCAAAAATGTAAAAAAATAAATATGCGTTGGCTTTTAAACCCTGGTTATAACCCAGGTGTAAATCTAATTTAAAATCAATATCAAACCATTTGTTATCAAATCGCGGCATTTCAAAGCATATTAGGAAATTTTGACAATATTGCAATTTTGTTGTTTTTTTTATAAACTCGCGAATTTTATGTTTATATTTATTGTACCTATAGGACAAGAGAATATGGTGTCATTTGCAACAAATTCGCGAATGTTACAGACCGTTTTTAATGTCTTTGCCTGTGAGAATTGTATTTATCTATATACATATATATATATATATATATTCACTATCCTGGCAAGAATAGAAAAGGATCAAAGTGCGAAATTAAATATGTTACATGCCGTGTTATTGTTAGATGAATTGTCAGATGCGTGTCTAGCTGTAGAAACTCTCCAAAAATTATTAACTCAGAAGATGTTACAAGCCTAAAATGTGTTTTGGAACCCCTTTCAAAACTCAGGTCTGAGTAAATTAAAAACTTATATTGGAATTCAAGAGCACAAACTAAAATAACAGATTATTTTAAATAGAACATATCCTATATTAATATATCCGCTGAAGAATGAATTTAATATCGTTATTTTTTATTATTTTGCTTTAAGTAATTTTTACGAATGTATGTACATAGACTGAAAAAATAGAAAAATTTAATTAAACCCATTTTAATTAACCCAAAAATTACTTAACATTGGTTCACAAAAAATGGTTCACAAAAAATGGCAAAACTGTACAAAAAATATGAACAAAGATTTAAACGGTGAGAATGATGTATACACAATCAAATATTGTGAAGTCCCTTGTATGTTCAGGGGGCAATTACAGTAACGGAGTGCGGATAAATGTATTTTATGGGTTTTTAATTCACCACTTAATACTTAAAACTGTTACATTTATATGTTACACATATATTAGTCCTTTACAAAGCAATAAAGGAACCCACTTAAATGTCAGACAGTAGACACTGGGTATAAAAAGTTTCTTGTTGAAAAACAAGGGAACTGATGAAGATCTGTGGCGATATCTGAAACTATAGTCTTCCCTGCGTTACCCCTTGGTAAACATCGCAAATTTTTCCCACTAATAAATTAAAGTAGTTTAAATAAAATATTAAAACAACGACTATGGGATTAAGCCTGACTATTTTGAAAAACAAAATTACGCATTAATTTCCAATGCAATGTGTGTCGATCATATTGGTTACTTACTTCTTTACTTTTGTTGTTGGAAAAGGCAATGTAATTAGAAGCAGAGAAAAAAACTCGAAGGAAAAACGAGTCGCCAAATATTCCAACGTGAAGTAGTGAACACCATCAAGATACATAACACGAGAGCAAAAGATAAAAGCAAGTACTGTCGGTGATACTACCTTTTGATTCTGAGATAACCTCCTGTCGCGTAAAGCTAATCATACATTTTTTTCAATCTCGAATACCGAAACAATCGTTCCCCATTGCAACATGTTGTTCATGAGTCAGTTTTTGTTTTTTTCAGAAAGAAGCAGAATATCATCGCAGGAATGTTTATAGAAATGTCTAAACAAATTCCACCACCTGAAGGTAAAATAAAAAATAATCAAAGCGAAAAAACATTCGTGGTGTTAATTCCATCCCAATGTAAAAATTGGCCAAGTGAGTCACTTTAATATTGATAGACAGAAAAACTTTGGCAAGAACAAAGAAGAGATGAGACAGAAAAGGAACAGTGCTTTTGCGATATTACCAGCCAAACAAAGACAATGGGAATACTCAATAATACCGGACCGGAAGTATGCATGGATTACTGAATTACTCACATGTTTGTATTTCCCCCCTTAGGGAGATGCAGGAACCATACAGTAAAGTGTTATCTTTCCACTGAGAAAGTAAGAACAAAGAATCAACCACAGCTATTTTCATGCACAGTGAGTGTCATGAGGTTTACCGTATGCTAATTTCAACGGTCAGTGATATTCGGACTATAGCTTTTTGCTTAAGGAAAACATTTTTCACTTATATCCGCTTGTCTAACGACCAAAGTACATACTTACATACACATATAATGCTCCACAATAAGTTCTACGCTTCAAAAGCTCCTTGATACTCCACTGATTTAGTGTGGTACACAGAAAAAAATTGCATACATATTATGAAGAGTGTTCAAAAAGTTTTGCCAGCGCTAAGATTTTACATAATATGTATCCTGTTCCTAAAGCGAAAACTGCTGTCTTTTGCGAGAGATACAGAAAAGCAATTTTAGTGATTTTCAATTTTATGACAGATTGAGGAGCTTTGTTTTTCACTATTTCGTTGGCAGCAACCCAGAGAGACAAGCAAGTTTTATTTTATGGTTTGTTAGGGAAAGGGTGTAATTCGTAAACGTTTCCGAATTTCTCTATTACACTGTGCGACAACAAAAGATGACAAGGAAAACTGAGCAGCTACGGCTATGTTCTAGTGAATATGAAGATGTCATATGGGTCCTAACATGAACGAGTTCGTCGTGGTCCTAAATAATATAATGTATAATAATTAGATTTTCAAATATTTTCGAAAAAGGACCAAACAGGCCTCTTTAATGAACCGCATGAGGGTTAACATGTTTAACATCCTCATCAGTGTAATTGCTGACGACTCTATTTACCTAAAATGAAAGGATTCCAAGTTATCTTAACCCGAATATTTCGAAAAAAAAGTAGAAAAGGGCGGAACTTGTCCCGCCTACTTTGGTTAATTCCGATGTAAACTTCAAAAACGCCGATACACGTGCCTCATATTTGTAGCTCTACTTTCATATCTACTCGCTTTTTGTGATAATTTTGAAAAATGTTGAATTTTGTTGCACAGTATTATTGTTGTTGTTGATAAAAAAAAAAGTTTAATTTTTTCGGTTTCCTGATCTTTTTCTGTGTGCTCTTTAATACGACTTGATAGTCAAAAGTGTGCTGTAATTATGTTTATTCGTTTACTCAAAACTTGTACTAATTGTTACTGGATGTTGTTTGTTTACCCTACAATGCAAAGACCTTAGTCAATTGCAAGAAATTACTGGACTTGTATAAATGTGTACAAATTATTGAGTAAACGAACACACCTATTGTTACGGTTCAAAGGTCGTAGCACTAACCCAATTGTGTTGAGTGAGTTGATGTATCAAGATGTCGCGCTTCGATGATCATGACTGGAAATTGGCTGATGTACTCCCTCTTCCCATGACTGTTAGCTATTAAAGCATTGGCACCGATTTTCTATTCCTTCTGTAATTACAAATTTACATGTGAAAAGAAATGCTAACAAAGTCGAGGGAAGTTACGAATTCTGATTATTTAAAAATGCAATTCCCATTTATAATTGGCCAAGCTTGGCTTTGTTTTATTTAAAGTTGTGTGGGTTATAAAATAATAATAAACAGGCTATTACATTATGGAGTTTTATTTTAGTTTTGCTATTCTGTTTGCTACATCCCAGACGGTGACCTCATAAAATACGTACTTGTACATGTTGTGGACAAATTGCTTGCTATCAATAAAATAATTTAATAAAATAACACTGTTCCACATTGTGCAAACCACTTCTACTGAGGGTTTTAAGAAAGTAGCCAAAAGACAAAAACCTAGTTGGGTTTATTTTGGGGTTTCTGTGTAAGTTGAAGTCAGATAAATGGCGGTGATTAAAGAGAGAGGGATAGAGAGAGAGTAAGATATTTGCTTTAAACAAGTCCTTACATATTATATATTCCTACAACATCCCGGAAGGCACAAGGGAGACTTCTCCCATATCAATGAGTGCACAGCGATTCATATTGATTAAAGTGATTACTCCAGAAAGACAGTCATGGCTATATAGGCGTAGAAGCACGCTGATCAAGAATATATGGCGAATAACAAAAATGTTTTGCAATCGATGAATCCGAGTTTCACCCTATCAGAATTCGCGAACTGTTAATATATTCTATAAAGTATGACTACAATTCTTTAAAATGAAGTGTTTTAGGAGGGATCCCATAATGTCGACCATTAAAATTAATTTTCGTGGAAGCTGTGTTGGCATCAATGTAGAAAAATGAGTAAAAATGGGTTGACGCCAACAAGTTTTTTTATGTTCCCATACGATTTTTGGCTTAACCTTACATTTTATAGACCTATCCCCAAAGAAAGAATCACAGAATACTCCATGGGCAACAAGATTGTAGTGTATGATTTTTCGATATATCCACTGCATCCACCTAAAATTGATGCTGACATTTTGAAGCCGGAATTTCGGGGTTTTTTGAATTTTTTTAATAATCCGGACGCGCAAGAAGATAATATTTCAAACTCTTAACACGATTATAGACTCGTGATTTTACGTCGTTTGATGCATATCTCATGAGTGTGCTCCTTACAGCATCCTAGTAATTGGAGTCGAAAGGCCAAAATTTGATGCGTGAATTTTCTTACAAAACCTATTTTTTGCGTGTAAAATTTACAACTGTCATTCCATTTCCTTTGAAACCCGCGTAAATTTAGTTTTTTTACGCGACGGTTCTAATGAAGCCTTCCGCGATAGAGTCCATCTACTAAAACCGCGGATATAGATACCTTGAAAATCGGAAAATCAGCAAAAATATATTTTGACAAATCCGCGGACTAAAACGCGATTTTCTTTAAAATTTTTTACATAAATGGAATCCTTTACTTGCAATTATAATATTTGCGAAAACGCGTGTCATAAAAGAAAAGAGATACGCGAGTAATATGGGTCTTTCACAAAGAATTGAATATGGAGGCACATCCGCGGTTCTTGAAGAATCTAATTAAAATTGTTATATTTTGACGTATTTTTGATAGGCGCTGATGAAACCGGATGCGCATCAAAATCGTATGCACATTGCGCGACTTTTACCAACTTTAAGGTTTTTTGCAGTGTATGATGCAACTGGCGGCACACAATGGCCCCTGAGTGAAACATCGAAATATGCATAAATTTTGAAAGAGATTGATTCGCTGTATCCAAAAACGAATGCGCATCAACCGACTTTAACTAATTCGCGAATAACGGGCTTTTTAATTTTAATATTAATTGAATGATTGTAATTTCAATATTACTCTTAATTTCCTACACATATAATTTATCACAGTAATCAGTTAAACTCTCGCGATTGTAAACCATATTTTTTGATGAAGTTTTAACAGTATACATTCATTATTCTATGGGATTTTAGCAAAATAGTTGAAGAACTCCCAAATATTTTTTTCGAATTTTTAGAATCAAACCAAAAAAATATTTGCAACAATATTTTCCAACAATAAGTTTTTCTCTTTTGTTGTTGCTATAATATGCAATTTATGTACCCAATCTTCATAAATTTGGTATCATATTTTTCTACGCATTGTCTAGATTCCGCATATATTTTTTAATTTATTTTTTGAGGGTTTGTGCGGATTCTGGGAAAGGATAATTTGGATTTACTTCAAAATTTTTTTATTATTTGTTGATTTTCCGCGAAAATAATAATAAATTTAATAACTTTTTAAACATCCACGAATAGATATGGAATGCTGTTAACGATTTATGCATACATTTTCTCATAACAACAAAAAAGATATTTTTAAATATTTTTTCTTTATATGAGAATAAAAACCGCTATAACTTTTGCGCGCATTGGCCAATTTCGTGAACGCGAGTAGATTTGAAACCGGATTTTTTTCCTTTACCTCTATACCAAAAATCGTAGATGTGCTCGCAAAAAAATTTTTTAATTTTTTTCAAATGGAATTGTAAAGGAATTTTGTTATTCGCCATATACACTTGAAATGATCTTAAATCATTATTTCGAAGAGTTACAAACAGAATGAAAAACTTAATATACCCTCCATTACAAATTTAACGATGTTGTTGTTCCTAATGCTTTGCATAATGCAGAATTTGTTATTGGTCCAGGTAATGACTCTGAAGAAATTCGAAATTCACATTTTTGATTTGATTTGTAGTACCAAAAAACAAAGATAAAAATATGACCTATGACCATGAATAAGTTTATTTGCACGCATGGGATCGACAGAGAATTTTAGGACCTTATTTGTAATGACAAATACTACATCTCCATCAAAATTCAGGTCTGTGGGAATTTTTCTATTTCAATGTTTATTATGTTTGGGCTACATACAAAAAATTCTTATTGTATCGACACCAATATCCATTTATATCCGTTTGTGCAAACCAGATGTAAACAAATATATTCCTTTTTTCTGTCTATACCAACTCATATCATACCTGTTTGAAAAGTATCAATAACAACTTGTAACTGAAACTACATTCTACATATCTATACTCACAATGTTGAAAAATGTCGGAACTGATATATTCAGTTGTATCTGTGCAGGGGCTCAATTTTTTTTCTATGAAAATTTGAAATGAAAAGTTTTATATGGCAAATATTTTTCATTTCAAATTTTCATAGAACAAGAATCCAGCCCCAGGTGTTTACAATCTACTAAAAGACGAAATACGCAATAAATAAATAAATTTCTGTTTTGGGAGTTTATTTGGGTAAATAAAATATTATTTGACATCAAAATTTGGTTTTCTGTCAGACAGAAAATCCAAAAGAATACCAGAAAAGCGGTTTAACAGCGCGGACAACACGTTTTATATGTTAAATCCGTCGTTGGAGTTGCTTGTGCAAAAAAATTGAAGAAGAATGCAAAAATTATAAATTTGTCGAGGAGGACTTAAATCTCAAGATTATCCTGTGAAATTGTGGGTTGATCCATCTGATATATCATAAAGTTTGAATCTCGATCGAGCATATATGTTTTTCTGCATTGAGAACTACAACAAACCGCTCTAAAAGCCCCAAATATCAAAACTATTCTCTCACAATGTATTTACCAAAATATGGACCAAATTGGTCATATTTTAACAAGGGCTGCGGAGTCGAGCCATTTTTCCTTCGACTCCGACTCCAGGCCAGTTTTTTTCACGACTCCGACTCCGGAGTCGACTCCGAGGGTAATAACATGCAAGGAGAGATCATCACGAAGTAATAGCATTTCTCTGCATACATATTTCATCAAAATATTAACGCTTGTATAAGAGGTTCTGCAGTAGAAAAACTTTGTTCAAGAATGTGGGATATGACAACAAAATCTTCCTCGGACAGTTTAAAGGGGATGATCATGTGATATCGTACACCACTACTCCTGCACAAACTTTCCACGAAATGTTTTGAATTACATTAAAAGTAGATTTTAAATGCTTTATATTTCTAAGTTAGATCTGAAAGAACAAACATTTGGATCCCAATATATTGTCCACATAATGTCAATGTTATGTAGGAAGATATATAACAAAATCTAATAAAGGACACACAGTCCAAAAAGGTGCCTGAAAACTTTATATAATATTTTAAGCACATGCCCTAGCTTGCAAACAGGTAAACTTTACATAAAGCTGCAATCTATATCCTGACGGAAAAAATCTATAATTTTCCTCTCGTATGAAAGATTTTTTCCTGTTAAAATCAGAATTACAATATAACAAAATAACGTATATATTCCAGGAGCAGAATACAAATTTGCCGCTTAGTATTCGTCTGGATCTCTGAGTTGTTCAGTTCCCTCTAAATATAATAAAGTTTTGGTTAATATGAGTTAAATTCGCTATTAACAATTAAAAAAGTATCAATCGGCTTTGCCTACAGAGATATACCCTCAGCCTATGCGAATTAAAACTTTCATCTACGGACCGATCGACACAATTGTTGAACTTTTGTGGGACAGGTAACATAAAGAGAAGATCGATATCGGCCATTTTAGAAGTAAAACTAAATTTAGACAAAACAAGTAAAAAAGTATCAGCCGACAGAGATATACCCTCAGCATGTGTATATTGAAACAATTTTTTCCCAAAATACGAATGTATTTAGGGGGTTTTAAAAATTTTAGGCGTATGAACAGACAAAAATGTTGATTAGGATTAAAGATCAAAAGTTTTGCGGAGGAGATACTAAAAGGAATGGTTCGGCATTGACCGTTATGGAAGTGGATCTCCAGCCGCAACATATGGTGCCACAGGGGGTTTTTACACTCTTCGGGCTGTTTGCTCAAGAAGTATGGACTTGCCCCTAAAAAAACTTTTAAAATCGTAAATGAGGCAGCGAATGCAAGTTGCTTCAACAAAAATCAAAGTGATTCGATATCAGGTCTTAAAGTGAACTTATCCGAAATTTTGTGTGGGAGGTACCGGATAGAGTGGACATATTTTATTTTTTTATTTTTTTTTTTTTTTTTTTTTTTAGACCAATTCGGTCACTCCCTTCAAGAGTTACCGTACGAACAATTTTTCCGAACATTTTTGAACTTTTGTGGGGGAGGTACCTGAAGGAGTGGACCGATATGGCTTATCTTCAAACTTAAAATATGTATGGACAAAATATTACTAAGACCATATTTTGGACCGAATCGGCAGATCCGTTCGAGAGTTATCGTGCGCTCCAACCACCTTACACGGTGTCATAGGGGTTTTTTGCAACTTTCATGCTATTTTCTCAAGAAGTATGGACTTGCCCCTGATGAAACTTGTACCGTCGTATGGAGGGCAGTGAATACATGTTGCTAAAACAAAAATCAAAGCGATTCGAGAGATGGCCCTAAACTGAATTTTTCCGAAATTTTGTGTGGGAGGTACCCGAAGGAGTGGACCTATTGAGACCATATTGGAACCTCATATTACTCTGGTAGGAAGTTTACACTATACAAAGTATGGACCAAATCGGTCACTGCCTTCAAGAGTTATCGTGCGCACAAACTTTCCGAACATTTTCGAACTTTTGTGGGGGAGGTACCGGAAGGGGTGGACCGATGTAGCTCATCTTCGAACTTAAACTAAGTTTGGACAAAATATTACGAAAGCCAAATTATGAACCGAATCGGTTCATCCGTTCGAGAGTTATCGTGCGCTCCAGCCAGCAGGACAGACAGACAGACAGACGGACGGACATGGCTAGATCGACTCCAAATTGTCTGAAACACATTTCGTCCAAACATACTTGGGGTCTAAAACCATTATTTCGATGAGGCACATTTTCATCGTATCAAAGTGTATATACCCTCCTTAGCCTAAAGGCTGAGGGTATAATAATAGGAGATCCAACGTTTGGATAAATTTGGTTGCCCCGTTCAAGGATATCGTGCAAACCATTTTAGTGAAATTTTTTAAATATTTTAAACTAGCTGACCCGGTCCGCGTTGCTGGCCCGTTCTTTGGGTTCTCCGTGTAAACTTTAGTCATCTATCCATCATTGATACAGCCATAATTAGGCATCCCTCTAGAAACTTCATAATATAAATCAATGTTTTGACATAAATTCCATGTAAAGGTATCCCCCAAATTTAAGATATAAAATCTCTTTTATTATACCCTTCACCATAAATTGAAAGTTTAAAGCACTTTGTGACCCACATATAATGATCGGTGCACGTCAATTAACATTGCTATATATTGGATTGTTGGTCTCGGTTGGGGTCGTAATTATTACTGCAGAGAATTGTCAGTATAGGTCCACGTTTTGACATAGCTCCCATAGAACGGTACCGGCGGATTTTCGCTATTTTTGAGGATTTAACATCATTATCACACCGAAATGGCTTAAAGTTGGTTTTAATTTAATTTAAAGAGAAGAGCATAAATATTCGTATCGACCGGAATACACGCCTTTTTATTATGCAACAGTTATAGGTTCACGTTTTTATATATGTAGCTCCCATAAAGCAGTACCTCCCGATTTTCAATAGTTGGAGATATAGTCACTTTTGGGGGTCGTAAACAATCTTGCAGAGAATTTTCAGTATACGTCCTCGTTTTGATATAGCTCCCACAGAAGGGTGGCGCCTGATTTTCGCTAATTTTGGTGGATTTAACCTCTGGATAGTGACATCTCAAGTTATCCGGACTTTACTGTATTCCAAAATGTGGAGTTGATCGCGCTATCCCACTTATTGTTTACTGTTCACCGTTTATTGCATTTTTTAGGCACGCAAAATTATGTATATTATCTGAAATAATAAATGTTTGAACATTTTGTGACGACCGCGATATTTCACTTCCGCGAAGACCATTCAGGGTCAAGACGGTAATTACAGTAGTATTGCAAACAATCTGTGAACAATACGTTCAAAAATATCATGGACTTTAAAAAAATTGAAGGAGAACCTCCGGTCACTACACTTAGCCATATTAAAATAGCTCACGACGGCGCTATCCCACTTGTTCAAGCTAGTGTTCATATCATTTTTGTGTCACGCTTACTAAAATTATGTATATTAATTGAAATAATACATTTTTGAAAACTTTGTGATGACCGCGATCATTCAGGAAAACAATCTGTAAACAATACGTTCAAAAATATCAAAGATTTCTGATTTTCTTAAAAACATTGTGGGGAGGACCACCGGTCACTATTCTTAGCAGTAAGAAACAGCTTACGACCGTTCTCATTAATTGAAATAATACATTTTTGAAAATTTTGGGATTAACGCGATATTTCACTTCTGCAACGACCATTCAGGGTCAAGACAGTAACCATAGCAATGCAAAGAATTTGTAAACAATATATTAAAAAGTATCTTGAATTTCGCGGTTTTCTTAAACAATTTGTGGGGAGGACTACCGGTCACTACACTTAGCCGGATAAAAAAGTAGATTACGACCTATTCTCAGACCTAAAAACTCCACATACAAAATTTCATAAGATTTCCCAATCGATTTTTCGGAATTTCTATATAGTGACATCTCATGTTATCGGGATTTTACTGTATTCCAAACTATGGCGTTGACCGCATTATCCCACATATTGAAGCCAGTGTTATAGCGGTTTTGTAGTCACGCTTACGTATATTATCTGAAATAATACATTTTTGAATAATTTGGGATGACCGCGATATCCCACTTCCGCGACGACCATTCAAAAAAATATATAGCCTATTTTCACCACCGGTGTTCCCAGTACATTATCTGAAAATTTCAAGAAAATCTATTCAGCCGTTTTTGAGTCTATTCGGAACATACAAACATACTAACATACACACATTGCCTTTTATATATTAGAAGATCATTCGAACATTGTATATACGAATTTATTTATTTAATCCAAACTTTTCCTATAGTCCGACTTGGGTGGCTACCCTATTTTTCAACGCTTTATTACAAATACTATGGCAGTTTTTTTCCACCTTTAATTGTATTTGTCCTTCTGTATCAGAAGATTTGATAAGACGAAGGTCACACTAGAGTGGTTTCATTGAAACTTTTAGGTATTTATAGATCGAGTTCCCTACTACAACAACTTTATGATATCACTCTACTGTGAAACTCGACCTAGGAACCCTTGTTTTCATGAAATTGTTTTAATGAAACATTCTAGTGTGACCAAGGACTAATGAATATTTGTCATCGGAAGCTTTGACAACTTGATGGTGGTTTGAGGCTAATACCCCGGCATTCATAAATAAAACACTGTAACATATTTTTTATTTATTTTATCTTTTTAGTAATTATAATATATTTATTTTTGTCCTTTATTCAGTTTTTTCATAGGGCGTCAATCATTCCTCTCCATGAGCTTCGGTTTCTTGGTAATAACTTCACTTCATTCCAGGATTTGTTTATTAGCTGACATTCTCTCCTGATATTTATCTGCCAAGTTGTTTTTGGGCGGCCAGGTCTTCTGTGCCCCTGAGGATTCCAATCCAAAGCTATTTTGGTAATATCTTCTGATGACCAATTTGTTGAATGATTAGATATTAATGTAAACTAATATGTTGGCATTGATGGTCAAATATCAGAGTTATACCCCCAGGGAAGAAACATTGTTTTTGGAAAAAAAAACGTATCAGCCAATCAGACGCCGCCAACCATGTTACTATTTTTACACGCTCAAATTTGTCGAGTAAAAAGTTTTTAAGGAGAGCGTCAGTCTTTAATCATATTTTTCAGAGGACTTTCATCTTTAATTAAAACGGATTGTGCCGATGTTATTGACCCACTTCTTTGAGTGTTCCATAGGACATAGCTTCAAAGTAATCGATGCACATTTATAATAAAATATAATTAAAAAAAATTAAGTTTAAGTATTTTATTTATAAATCGAAAATGTAGATAAAAACTTCTGAAATTGGGTTGTATCGTTAATGCCCGTTATTTCTACGCGTAGTTATGAGTTCATAGATATCCCCCGTGTAAGCAAAATTTCATAATTTCAATCCATAGGTAACGTTACCGGATCGAAAACGGCCGTGTTACTAAAACCAAGGATTTTGCCTGGTCGATCGTTGCCAATGTGTTCAAAATTGTAAAACTCTTATATGAGGCGCTCAGCGCCAAAACGGCCTAACCCACATAGAAATGGTTCTGAGAAAAACGAAGTTGAAAGAAAACAGGTTTTTTAAAATATTTTTATAATTTTTTTTATTAATCATAAATACATATTAGTTGTAATATTTGTTTTAGGTTAATCATTAGGTATTAGTTTACATAGATAAAGACTGTTTTAATCAGTTGATAAAAAAATTAAAGTGGCTTAGGCCGTTTTGGCATCCATTTAAAAAAAAAAAAATATATTGATAGGAACTGAGGGTTAGGCCATTTTGTCTCCATTTATTAAAACAAAAGTTATGCAGATGAATAATAAAAATAACTGTGAGCGTTTTAATTGATACATATTAATAAAAAATATTGGTCTTCTTCCTGGATATCTTCATCTTCGGCTCTCGAATTTGTTTTTAAATTATTATAAAATTCATGATTTACCCTTTGAGTTTCTGTAAATTCTTAAACTTTGCAGCTTTAATGAATCTTCCTCCCGGATAAAGCGATATTATATATTATTATCGGCCTTTTTGT
The DNA here is from genome assembly GCF_047663935.1 of Musca autumnalis. Taxonomy (NCBI): domain Eukaryota; kingdom Metazoa; phylum Arthropoda; class Insecta; order Diptera; family Muscidae; genus Musca; species Musca autumnalis. Next base: position 333,654,969 of record NW_027411644.1, on the reverse strand, counting down.
AGAAAATTTACTTCTGTTGAAACTGAGGTATGAGGTATTGTATCTCGCGAATTGTTGTAATATACCATAACTTTTGAACGCATTTAGGTAAAATAAACTGTTTTAGCACGATTCACCGATGGATTTCTTAAAATTATAATTTGAGCGGAAGCTGTGGTCATATTAATGTAAAAAAATAGGAAAAAATCGTTGAAGGAAACGAGTTTTTTTAAGTCAATTTTCAATTAGTGGCTTTAAAATACAATGTAGAGTATTATGTTCAAAGAAGAAGTTAAAGAATACACTTCAGAGATGAAGTTTCTAATGTATGATTTTTTAATGTAACCACCGCATCAATCACAAACAGATGCTGACATTTTGAAGACTGAAAAATTGGGTTTTTTGAATTTTTGCTCTAATCGGGACGCGCAACTGTACTCGTTTAAAAACTGATTATGAGATTGTAGTACTCGCGATTACGCATTTTTTGATGTATAACTCGGGCGTGTAGCCTTCAAAGGTTCACAACAATCTCAGCTTAAAGTCGAAATTTTTGTGCGTAAATTTTTCTAAAAAACCAGTGTTTTGGATTCAAAATTTACAAATGCCATTCGATTTCAGTGGAAACCCGCGTGAATTTAGTTTTTTTTTTACGTTTTGAATCTAACAAGCCTTTGCGCGTCTAAATCTATCCACTAGATCGGCGGATATGATACCCCTCAAATTTCGAAAATCTGTAAAAAATAATTTTGAAAATATCACGTATTTAGACGCGTTTTAGATGTGTTATTCCTACTTAGATAAATAGAGCGAAACGCATATTTAAAATGTGCGAAAACAGATTTTGAAAAACGTTCGCGAATCCGGAGATATAATAGCTTTTTTCTAAAAACTGAGTGCGATGCTACATCCACGGTTCTTGATGGATCGCATTGAAATGACATAGGATGATGTATTTTTTAATGGTGATCATTGAAATCGGATTCGCATAAAATGCAAATGTACTTCGTGGAAATTATGCGCATTTTACTGTTTTTTGCAGCCTAACATGCAACTGATGCTACATCGTGGTCGCCAAATGGAATTTCACAAAGTGTATATCAAATAAGAGGGATTGATTCGCTGTTTTGGAAAATCGGATGCGCATCTTGTGATTTCCACTATTACGCGGTTTATATGCGTTTCAAATGTTGTAATATTCAATATAACATTATTTTAATGTTATGCCACAATTGGAATTCCTTGTGATTTAATATAAGGTTCTAATAATATTCGCCAATAGGAAAACTATAAGCGAAAAATTTGTTGCAACGGAATATTTTCATTATTGCGAGGAATTTAAACGAAAATGACGAAGAACTCAAATATTTTTTCTTCAACCTTTCCTATAAAACCATAAAAAAATAAAATTAGAATAACATGATTTTTTTTTTTCGTCACATTTGCTTTGTATTTTTGCAAATAACATGAATACTATAGCTCCAAACTTCACGACTTAAGTTTCATTTTATTCCTCACAATGTCTGGATGCTGCTATAATTTTCTATATATATTTTTTTGTAAGTATAAGCGCTATTATTTCAAAAATAGGTTTGTAAATACGTGAAATTATTTAACAAATTTAATTTTTCGCGAAACTTTTCGAATTTTTTTTTGCATCATCGCAAAGGGTGGGAATTCAGTTAACGATAATAGGATATAACAGCTTACTATATTAAGCCGCGATTTTTTTAGAATTTTTCCTAATTAGCATAACTAAAACGGTCATATCTTTTGCGCGCAACGATCATAGTTGGTAACGAAAACAGATTTGGAATGACGATTTTTTCTTAATCTATGTACCAAAAATCATAGATGTAGTATCAACATTTTTTTTTTGATTTTTTTGAAATGGAAAAGACGATTTTAGAAATTTTTGTCGATATGTTATTTGAATATTTGTATTGAATTATAAATGGCTTCGCATTTTGGAATCGAAGGCACTGAATCTTAAGCCATTCAACTTTTGAAGTCTTGTCTTCGGAGATTTTTCTGTTTGATACTAGTTTCTCAATTGAGGATATGCTTTTTATTTCATCTGTCGCCATCTTTACCAAGAGACATGGTTCCCTTTTTGCCGTGAGGATTACACGATCCCAATCATCAGGCGTAAAAATGCCCTTATAATATTTATTTCCTTTTCAATGAGACCAAAATCTTGATCGCATGGAAGGCATGAATGGCCAGACACTAAAAATTTGTGGTCTATCTGTTCCACTGAAAAGGCCGAATTATTGACCATGTATGTGCAAATAGTGCTCATTCTTATGTTACGGTTTTGGCCACCACATTATAACCTTACATAACCTTTGGTTTTTACTTACAAATTATTCTCGAAAATTTATTTTTATCTATTTTTTCAAATATACTCCTGACTAAAACGTAACATGCGTTTTTGGCCTAACCCACACGCATTTTTTATTTCCAATATTCGATTTTGCCTATGTGGCTTAGGCCATTTTGGCGTCCACATTTTTTCAAACTTTCAGTAAAGGAAAAACAGTTTACGGCATGTAGAATAACATAGGGTTAACCTATGCAATTGGGGATTTTTTAAGTATATATTACAAAAGGTTCCGGTTCATCCAGCATAGTCAGTTTAATTTTGTTGAAAATGTGGGTTAGGCCGTTTTGGCGCTGAGCGCCTCATATGTGGCAATGTTTTTACGAAATCATGAATGAAAATCACCAATGTTACCACATGTTTTCAAAATTTACTCGCCTCGGTAAATTGCACGTAGAAATTACCAAACGCGTAGGTAGGTAGCTACCTACCTACACCAAAATCTGACCAATGTCCACAATTTTTGATGGGAACTCAAAATGCCAAGTTACAGCCAATTCGGACTAAAAATGAAGACAAAATCCTCAAAACACCTTAAATCGGGTGGTACCGCTATATGGGGCTAAAAATTTACCCATTTTGGTTTTGGTTTCATATTCATGTATTGCCATTCAAATCTGAAAAGAGTGCAAAGTTTTAGTTCGATTGGTCAACCGCAACTGTGCTAAAAATGAGTTACCAGATTTGAACTAAACGGACACAAAAGCAATTTAAATAAAACACTGTAACACTTCGTAAGAAGTGTAAATATGCAATTGAAAAAATAAGTAGTGGGTATTGGACTGCATTGGATGTTAGTATAACTAAAACATTGTAATAAAAACAGATTTTATAAATTGTTTGAATTATCGATCATTAATTTTAATTTTGACGATTTTTTGGCTCGAAATATCAAAAAAAAAATATATCAATCCAAATAATGCCATTGTACACTCATATCTGACTATGAATGCGTTTGCATGATTCGATTTAATCCTGATTAAAACTATTTTTAAAGTACATTAAATAAAAACTTAAATAGATACTACAATACACTCTGATACGATAAAAATTTGTCTCATCGAAATAACCACAAGTATCTTTGGACGAAATCAATTTCAGACAATTTGGAGTCGACTTAGCCATGTCTTAGTCTGTCTGGCTAGAGCGCACGATAAATCTCGAACTGATTTAGTCCAAAAAACTTATATCTTCGGTTACCTCCCACACAACATTTTAAAATTTTTCGCAAATGTGCAGTTAAGCGACATGCCTACGATCGTTCTGAAATTTTTACAAGAGGCTAGTACTCGCGACTCCTTTTAAGCGATATAATTTGTATCGAGGAAAAGTCCATACTGACTGGGACTTACCCTGTAAAAACCCTACTGCCATCAACTATGGCTCTTATCGAATCGGGCGAATTCTTGCACATCGTAATTGTTCTTCTAAACTAACGTCACAGTTCAAGATGGATCATATCGGTCTGCTTCTTGTAGACGGAAAACGCATTTTTAAGTAAATATTGAAAAATGGTTAAAAGTTTAAAAACTTTTTAGTTCTGGAACACAATACGCATTATTATTTTCCTGTTAGTGCTGAATTATAACAACACAATGATTTGTCCGCTTTTTTCCCTCAGATAGGATTTTTATTAAATATGTATCTTGAAAAACATTAAATAAAAAACATTTCCGCCAAATTATCTCTCTTAGTACTTCTAAGGAAAACGCAGTCTTTTTTTTTAAATGTAGCAAATTCTCTAAAATGTAACGTTTAAAATTTTTCCGTGTTGAGATGACGATTTTTTGACGATTTTCGGCAAAATTTAGTCGGCAACGCTAGAGCTATATCCAAATCTGAACCGATTCTCACTAAAATCAAGAGCGCTCGCTCTTTGGACAAAAAATGACATGTACAAATCGACTCAGAAAGTGATTATATCATCTTCTTTGATAGGCCTATGTCATGACTTGTTAGAACTTGACTGTATTTGAAGAAAGAATTGCGGTCATGTTCTATGTGACATTTTATTTCGGTTAATGTACTCCATTCTTCATTTAGCATTGCTCCCAGGTATTTAATTTTGTTTACACGTTCAATTTCAGAATTGTAAATCAGCAACGATGTGTTGATTAGTCGTGAGTTTTTCCTGCTGACACTCATATATTTGGTATTTTTCGAATTTTTTCAAGCCGTTCTTTTCACTACATTGAGTTAGGTCACTCGTATCTATTAATTTTTGTGAGCCAGACATTGACAACACACGCCGTTATTAATTCTCCATTAATTCTGACACCAATTTTTTTCGTTATTGACCACCGACTCTATGAATATCCGTAGATGTTAAATAATAGCCCGATAAAATGCAGCGTTATCTTCCTACTATTAATATGGGAACTTTATCTGTCGTTTGTTGATTCTATAGATGTCCTAGATGTCCTTTACTTTGGCATGTTACATACAAATACATAATATCTTTATCGTAATGCGGTGTAGGATATAAAAACTAATGGCTATATCACACCATATGCTTTTTCACATGTATGACATCAGCTGGTCTGTATATTAGTATACCCAAATTGTGGATATGTGGCGAAACCCAAACCTATAGTCTCTCTGCCTTTCCAGGAAGAAAATCAATTTTAACTACGTTCACTATAAAAAATTGTCGTTTTTTAAAATTTAAATCAATAACACTGACATTAAACTGAATTACTTTCATAATATGTAATACATATCTCAACATATGTGACAATGTTTTTCAAATATACTTCCGCAAACTTTAGTTTTTTTTTGTTTAACATGCATTTTTATACACGAACAGGGCATGTGCAGAGGTAGAAGTGCATAATGTTGCGCGTTCGACCCACCCTGACTTTAGCTTTTGCCTATATATGCACATATTTTAGAGTGGTTTTAAAAAATCGATGTCGGATGTTTCTAAAATGTTTAATTTTCTTAAAAATTAAGATAGCCAAATTTTGAGCTCAATCGGAATATGTTAACACGTGCCACTGGGGCCTCAAAGTTTCCATGGGCCCTTTATATAGCTAATATTAAAATCTAACCCGATTTTCAAATTTTTTTATATACATATCTGTCTATTTTTAATTGTGTTTTATTTTCACCATTTTTGTTTTTGTGAACATTTTTATTCTTCTCACAGGAATTGTCAAATTTTGTAGATCGATTTACTCGCCTTAGCACAAATGTAGAGCGCTGATTTTTAAATAAGAAACTCTTAACTCTATATGGAACTTATCTACGAAAAATTAAGTCTGTATGTCATCTGTGGGCTGAGTTATGGCCTAAATTATTATAGGGGTAAGCGTTTCATAAAAATAATCGTATAATATTAAAAACTATAAACATAATTATTATTTATTTTAACTTTAAATTTAGAGTCGATTATTTCTAAAAATGTTTAGAAACTGCTTTTGTCAATAACACTCTGTCGGTGCTGGATGTGATATCCTACACCACTATTCTTGGCCAGATAAAGAATCCAATAATTGCGACATTTATTGGCCCAGACAACAACACAAAGTACATAAACATATGTATACAACAATGTCTAATTTCATGGAATGTCGCTGGATACAAAATTATACCTAGAGTCGACCAATCAAGATTCTAAAATACACTCCCGCTCATCTGAATAGGTTTGAACTTTTTTCTTTTTATATGTTAAGGTGTCTTCTGCTTTGTTTGGATAACAGGTACAGAAACTTGCGCCGAAATACCAACTATTTTCAATGAACTTTGGTGTTTATCAATCCTAATTATATTATTGGTCTGTTCCTTTACTTTTGAAAGTGGTAAAACCGGCAAAAGTAGCAAAACTTGTAATCTGCTTCCATATGAATTGTATGGTGTCTGAAGTAAAGGAACACTTTTCGAGTAAGAAGTTGTAAAACTTGAAGATTCTTGCACGTAAAGGAACAGAGCTTATGGCTAACACTTGGTATTTGCTCTCAAATAATATTAGAATCTTAGAAGGAGTCTTGCGAAATCAAAGCCATTTAAAGCAGGATTATAAAAGTCTTTGTTAGAATATTTCTTGATTTTATGTAAACGTTCTTGGTAAATTTTCCAGGTTGAGACTTGAACCCACGTTCCAAATAAAGTGGGTCAAACTATTTGCAGGATTTACAGAAATGTTCTATTTTACCAAATTAAATTATGTGTTACCGTTTTCAATTTTATTTGATTCAAACCTATTCTGATGATCCAAAGAATTAAGCTGTTTTTTGTACATTTTTATTATAATAAATATATAATATGAGCATGTAATTCAAAACCAGCGGAAAATACCTTAACATATAAAAAGTGTCAAACCTATTCAGTTGAGCGGGAGTGTATGTACAACTTGCATTCATACGTATCTACGTTTCACTCGTACTTCCCTTTTCCCTTTTATTAATCTAGAATTAAAGTTGTTTCTGCTTTCTTGTAATTACGCAAAAATTGTTAACAATTATGATGAAATAAAAATTACAGAAAATTATAGGAGCCAACAGATGGCCAAGCTAATAAGATGGCTATAAATAATCCATGGCCAAACACAAGAAAAATTAAAAAAAAGGATCGAAGCTAAAAATTTCTTTGAACTTAAAAAAATTCTTAAAAATTCAACAAATGGTGATGAGGTGTCCGACTGTTTCAAATTAATCAACTGCAAAGCGAATAAAGCAAGTCGATATGAAAGGTAAACGTATATGATGGACCGATTATTTGTGCGATATGATTTGTACAGAAGTTTTTCATGTCTGAAATGCTCGGGAAATAAAATAACCACAAAATAATCGGAGATTTGAAATTGTGAATCTCTCAGGGCAAGGTGAGCATGGAAACCACTAGACAGTGATTGAGCCCATGGACAAAAATAAAATTCCATGTATTCATTTTAATATCTTAAAGAAACAAGTCGCTTCTAAACATGTCAAATTTTCGAAAACTTAGTGGTATTATGCTAAAAAAATCCTTAAATGGCACATATCGTCACCATAAATGCCCGAAGACGTAACCCACATGAAAATCGAAATTAGTTTTTTGATGGAATCTGATACATAAAGCTAAAATATATGCTCTGGCGAAATTGCAAGCTTCTACGTTCAAAAATAACGAACCTATTCAAGAGATTGCATTTCGGAAAATGGGATAACATTTCAGATTTTGTTGTAATGGAGGATCCCAAAACTAAGCACTTTAGTGGTTTTGGTTTCACTACTTATTACCACTCGTACATGATTGATAATACTCCAAATACTCGCCATCATAACATTGACATTCCATAAAACAGTTTTTCATTTTATAAGGTTTTTTGCTTCTCCTGTAAAGTTTTGGGTTTGTGGGTTACGTCTTCAGGCATTTACGGCGACGATATATATGGTAATATTAAAAAAAGTTTTACAATCGTTGAAGTTGAGGTTTACCACTGTAAACAAGGCTCATTGAATAAGGTAGCCGATTCGACGAAAAGCAACAACAAAAAACCTCTTGTTGTACTCTATAAATGTCAACATTTGTTATGTTTTAGTATGAAGAGTTGTTGTTGTTGTTGTTGTTTACAACAACTTTTTTGACATTTCATGTGCAATAAGCTTATTCAATGTGCCTTGATTGTATGTAAATATATTTTATACTTACATTGGCAACCCTATGCCTGAGTAAACGTCTGTTCGGTTTGCAGCTGATCGCTTAATTGTTTTTTATCTTAAATATCAACTGTGCCTTTTGTAAACAATCGAATACTTTTGTGGAAAGATTATTTTGTACCGGCAAATTGAAATTCAAACAATATCTCAGTCAAATACTTTGGTTTCAAAATATTAATTTTTACTGCGTTACGCAATTATTTTATTCTTTGCTATTCTGCTGTTTCTCTTTCCTTTGACTGGAAGTGCCTTGCTGTTGTTGCTGTTTTTTTTTCCTGTCATTCTCGTTTGTGTTGTTAAACATTATGCCTGCAACAAAGAAACAAACATTGTGTGGTAAATGTAATGAACCTGTGACAAGAACCCCAGGCTCCCCAGGCTCTATTCAATGCAACATTTGTGGTAAATGGGTGCATGGACCCTGTGCAAACTTAAGTGAAAAGGAACTTGCTGCACTTAAGGCAATTAGAGTCAGTGCCTTTATCTGCACCACTTGTGAATCCAACCTCGATAAAAACCGTAATAGCCATGTTGCAACGTCCGATGACTTACAAAATATCAACAAGAAACTGGATTCATTCACTGCTGTGCATCAGGGAGAGCTGGGCTCAATTAAGAAAGCGATTGAAAACATGAGTGCGCAAATGACGTCCTGCCTTAATGAAATTAAGAATGATATTGCAAGGTGCAATGAGAAAGTTGCTGCTGTTGAAACGTCGGTTAAAGCACTGGAGGATGAGAATAAACTCCTAAAAGCCGAGAATAATGCCTTGCATCGTAGATTGAATCGGGCAGATTTTCTCATCAGTGGACTTCCTGACGGTTTAAATGATTTGGTTGAAATTGTGATTTCTATTGCAGCTTTTTTTAATGTGAATTTGGAACGTCGTGATGTCGGTTTAGCTTGCTACATTAATAACAGGAAGCATATTTTAGTGAAGCTTAACTGTGCAGAACTTCGGGATGAAATCATGCGACAATATTTTAAGAGTCGATCCTTAAAGGTCTCTGACATTCTGCCAGCTGATGGTGGAGATATTACGAGAAGGGTGTACTTGAATGACCACTTTTCTCCTGAGGCTAGTAGCTTGAATGCAGTCTGTAATAAGCTTCGTCGACAGAATGTTATTTCGAAGTACAGAATCGTTAATGTCTCCATTAAGCTAGAGCGAAAATTACACTGCCTGATGGTAAACAAATTGAACGTGATGCTTCTGGTTGTTCTTTATTACTCACAAGTCATAATTGATTGATTGAACTATTTTTTCTATATGTATTTTTTTCCATATTGTGAAACCTGGATACAACTGTAGCTAGTTTGCAATTTCGATTTTACCTCTATGAGGTTTTTTTTTCTTTTTCAGTTGGATCCGGGTTCAATTATTTCATTCACAGTTGTATACATATGCATATGTTGATATTTTATTGTTGGATCTCTTTTTTTTAATTTATGCGATGAGCTGTATTATTGATTGAATTTTTGTTTATAATGAATCGTAGTGTTTACAAAAATTTCTCGCATTTATATTTCTTTACTTGGCTCCCTATCTGCTATGTTTTTGATGTCTTTTAACGATAATCTCGGTCCAATAGTGTGTGGTAACTCCTACATAAACAGTTTATTGCATCCATATAAAAATAATTTTAAAATTGCTCACTTGAATTGTAGAAGCATAAAACCAACTACTAAATTGGATGAGATAAAATGTATTTTAAAGGACAATACCTTTGATATTTTTGCGATTTCTGAGACATGGCTCTCATCTGATATATTAAATTCTGCTGTTTCTATTCCAGGCTTTAACATGTGTCGTAATGACCGTCAGATATCTGCTAGAGGTGGTGGTGTTGCAATATATGTTTCTAAGGGTCTTCAATACAAGTGTGTTTTTAAAACCCCAGTTCAACATTGTGAGTCTATTTTCATAGAGTTGCAATTTTCTAGTACAAAACTTCTTTTTGGTGTTGTATATTTGCCTTCGGGTAATATAGATGTTTTTGAGAGCCGTCATTGTGACATTTTTTCTGAATATACTAATATATTGACTGTTGGTGACTTTAATTGCAATTTGTATAATCCTTCGAGGGCGAATATGTTTCGGTCACTATGCACTAGAATGAATCTGAGTATCGCTCATAACTCGAGTCCTACACACTTTGATTTAGCTAATCGGACAACATCTCTGATTGACTTCATCTTAGTTAGTGACTGCGCTCTTTTAGACTACACAAATCAAGTTCAGTGTCCTGCGATTTCCGACCATGCGCTTATATTTGCTTCCCTCTCTTTTAATTATAATTCTTTGCCAGATTTTATTGAACTCCGTGATTATAGGAACATTGATTGGAATGGGTTACTTTCTTTCCTTGTGTCTTTTGATAAAAACTTAATTATTGGAAATGCTGTTGTGGATGTTAAATGTTCCTACGTTGGCTCACTCTTTGATCGCCTTTTTTCCTTTGTTCCTGTAGTGAGGAAAGAAATAAGGTATTCTGGTGATCCTTGGATGGGGTCTAGAGAAGTCAGGTTTGCTACTTCGATGAGGGATTTGTCCTTCTTATCATTCCAAAGAGACCCAACTCAGCAAAACTGGCGAATCTATTGCAAATATAGGAATAAGGCTAAATCTGTAATTCGCAAGAGAGAGACTTCATTATACAAAGCTTTACGGTAGTATGGATTCTACTAGGATTTGGAGGATTCTTAAGACTCATGGTTGTGCGGGAAATGAGAGCGAGTGTATCAATATGGATGTAAATACCATCAATGAGTTCTTTGCTAGTGCTACTGATGAGTCTAATGGTGCATTAGTTAATGTTAATGACTTCATTGATTTTGATTCCTCATTTTCATTTCGATGTATTAATGAAGATGAGCTCATTGAAGCAATGAGTAAGGTTAGATCTAAATCTGTTGGTATTGATGGCATACCGATATATTTCATTAAACTGGTTTTTCCGTATATCTCGGATCTTATTTTGAATCTTGTGAATACTATATTAACTACTTCAGTCTTCCCATCTGTGTGGAATTTAGCTCGAGTAGTGCCATTTCCCAAATCCAGATCTGTTAGGGATTTGGATGACTTAAGGCCCATTTCAATTTTACCAGCCATATCTAAGATTATGGAACATGTCATTAAGAATCAAATGCTGGAAGTCTGTTCAAGTCGGATAAATGACTGTCAATTTGCTTTTCGCCAGGGACATAACACTACCCACTTGTTGCTTCAGCTAACCGACTCTATTGGTGAATCCATCAATGATGGTATGTTAAGTGTTCTTATATCTTTGGATTTGTCCAAAGCCTTCAATTCTATTGATTTCTCCTCTCTTGTAATAAAATTAAAGGATGAGTTTAACTTCTCTAAATCTGCCTGCAAACTTATTTTTATACCCTCCACCATAGGATGGGGGTATACTAAGTTTGTCACTACGTTTGTAACTACTCGAAATAATCATTGTAGACCCCACAAAGTATATATATTCTTGATCAGCGTGCAATTCTACATCGATATAGCCATGTCCGTCCGTCTGTCCGTCTGTGGAAATCACTCTAGCGTCCGAACGGATTGACCTAGGTTGATGAAATTTTGGGAAAATATGTTATATTTACGTAGGACTTTTGGTATTGAAAGCGGGCTATGTATGTCCACGCTTTCGTATAGCCCCCATACAAAATGAAGCGTGACGCGTCGTCGTTTTAAGGAATTTTTAAGATATTTGGCCCATTTTACGACCGAATTGGTTGTAATTTGGTACTTTGTGTCTCCAGAGGCCAAAAAATATTCCTACCAAAGTTGGGTTATATAGGTCCACGTTTTGGTATAGCCCCCATATAAGGCCCCATATAAAGTACGCGTCATCTATATATATAAAAGAGCAGTGAGGTGAGGTATTCACTGACTGACTGACTGACTGACTGATTCATCACCGCCCAGACGAAACCGCTGTAGCTAGAAAGTTGAAATTTTGGGTGTAGGTTGCTGTTGGTGTGTAGGGGTGAGATAAGGCTGGGTTTTTGGAAATTCGACCCAGAAGTGTACGAAAAGTACTAAAAGGTACTAAATATGGTACCCTTTGTATTAGGGAAACGGTAAGAGCTAGAATTCTGAAATTTGGAACGAGGGTGACTGATGGAGATCTAGAAAGATGTACCAAAGGGTTTTTGGAAAATCGATCTCTAAGTGTACGAAAAGTACTAAAATTTACAAAATGTAGTACCAATTGTATATTTTGAACGGATATAGCTAGAATCATGGAATTTGGTATGGAAATCAGGGTAGGGAAGTGGTGTTGATGTAATTAAATGTTTTTGGAAAATCGTACTAATGTGTACGAAAAGTACTAAATGATACTAAATTTAGTACAAATTATATTTGGGTGAACGGATAGAACTAAAATCCTGAAATTTGGAATTAAGATTACTGTTGAAGTGTATGATTGAGACATGAGGGTGATTTGGGAAATTCGTACTTATGTGTACGAAAATTACTAAATAGTACTAAATTTAGTACAATTTGGATTTGTATGAACGGATGGAGCTGGAATCCTGAAATTTGAAATTACGGTCAATTGTGGAGAGTAACAAAGAAAGGTTTTTAGAAATTCGAACTATAAGTGCACGAAAAGTACTAAATGGTACTAAATTTAGTACAATTTGGGTTTGGGTGAACGGATAGAGAGGGAATACAAACAATTGGAATGAGGGTCACTGATGAAGAGTAACAATGAAAGGTTTTTGGAAATTCGAACTGTAAGGATACGAAAAGTACTAAATGGTACTAAATTTAGTACAATTTGGATTTGGGTGAACGGATAGAGCTGGAATCCTGAAATTTGTAATGAGGGTCACTGATGGAGAGTAACAAAGAAAGGTTTTTAGAAATTCGAACTATAAGTGCATGAAAAGTACTAAATGGTACTAAATTTAGTACAATTTGGGTTTGGGTGAACGGATAGAGCGGGAATACAAACATTTGGAATGAGGGTCACTGATGAAGAGTAACAATGAAAGGTTTTTGGAAATTCGAACTATAAGGATACGAAAAGTACTATATGGTACTAAATTTAGTACAATTTTGATTTGGGTGAACGGATTGAACTGGAATACAGACATTTGGAATGAGTGTCACTGATGAAGAGTAACAATGAAGGTTTTTGTAAACTCGAACTATAAGGGTACGAAAAGTACTAAATGGTACTAAATTTTGTACAATTTGGATTTGGATGAACGGATAAAGCTGGAATCCTGCAATTTAAAATTAGGGTCAGTGGTGGATAGTAACAAAGAAAGGTTTTTGTAAATTCGAACTATAAGTGCACGAAAAGTTCTAAATGGTACTAAATTTAATACAATTTGGATTTGGGTGAACGGATTGAGCTTGAATCCTGAAATTTGTAATGAGGGTCACTGATGGAGAGTAACAAAGAAAGGTTTTTAGAAATTCGAGCTATAAGTGCACGAAAAGTACTAAATGATACTAAATTTAGTACAATTTGGATTTGGGTGAACGGATAGATTTGGAATCCTGAAATTTGGAATGAGAATCACTGTTGAAGAGAATTCGAACTAAACTTATACGAAAAGTACTAAATAGTATTAATATAGTACAATTTAGATATGGGTTAACGAATAGGGCCCGAATCCTGAAATTTGGAATGGGGGTCACTGATTAAGAGTAGGAAAGATGTACCAAAGGTCGAAAAGTCCTAAATGGTAGTGAGTTTAGTATGATTTGGATTTGAAGAGCTGGAATCCTGAAATTTGCAATTAAGGTTACTGTTAGAATATAGAATTGAGATATGGAGGAAGCTTTGGAAAATGGTACTAATGTGAATGAAGCAGTACTAACTGGCACGGAATTTGCTGTATTTGCGTGAACAGATTACTGTTGGAGTGAGGTAGTTTTGGAAATTCATACTTATGGAAACGTGCTAAATGAAACTACATTGGCTATAAATTGGGGTTAGGTGAACGGATAGAGCTGAGATATGAAAGTACATTTTGAAAAATCGTGTACGAAAAGTGCTAAATGGTACAAAATTTGGTACCTTTTGGTATTTGCTATATGGTAGAGAATTTTGTACAATTTGTGACTTTGTAAAGGGTAGAACTGGAATTTTGAAATTCGGTACTAGATTAGCAATTGGTGTTTAGAGTGGAGGTAGGGAGGAGGTTTTGAAAATTCGTACTTATTTATACAAAAAGTACTAAATAGTACTATAATGGGTTTCAGGAGAACAGATAAAGCTGGAAAAGTGAATTGGGGTTAGGATATATGTTGAATATAAGGAAGTAATCTTTTAAAATACACTAAGTCGAGAGGTACCGGTTTATGGGGATATACGAAAACGTGAATTTTTATGGTCATTTTGGATTTTTATGGCCATTTTGAATGCCGAAAATTTAACGGACCTATTCGGGTTCTGGGCGAAACCGCTATAGCTAGAACCTTGCATTGTAAATGTGCGTGATTATTGTTGTGAAGGCGTGAGATAAAGTTTAGTGTTTGGAAATTCGTACTGGAAGGGAATGCTGTGTTAGTGAAGGGTTAAAACCAGGAGTCAAATCTGAAATGTGCAATATGATACGTAGTTTTGGAAATTCGAAAAAAATATGGTAGTTGTGTAGGGATGCGACTACAATCGAAAAAAATATTGGTAATAAAAATAGGTCTTAGTACAACAGAATCTCCAGTATTCACCATTCCCGTATTAAATATTGTTTATATATATTTTGTTCCCTTTCCGCATACGAAGTAGCGGGCATTTGCTAGTTTTAATATATTTTGAATGTATTAGACCCATTTGACCACAGAATTGGTTGTAATTTGGTATTTTGTGTTTTCAGAGGCCAGAAAACATTCTTACCAAAGTTGGGTTATATAGGTCCACGTTTTGGTATAGCCCCCACATAAGGCCCCTTATAAAGTACGCGTCATTTTAATATATTTTGAATGTATTAGACCCATTTGACCAAAGAATCGATTGTAACTTTGTATTTTGTGTTTCCAGAGGCTAAACAAACATTTCTACCATAAAATGTTTATATAGGTCCACGTGTTGATATAGCCCCCATAATACAATATATCCCGATTTTCGATATTTTGAACGTTTTAGCCTCATTATCACACCGAGATGGAAATTTGGTATTTAGTCTTCTTTAGGCGTATAAAACTTTCCCCCAGAAATTTGTAGGTATAGGTCCACGCCATCATATAGCCCCCATAGAACGGTACCTTCCGAATTTTGATATTTTAAAGGTTGTGGCCACATTAATCCACCGAAAAAGCTGAAATTTGTGGTGGAGGGTATAAAAAGTTCGGCCCGACCGAACTTAACGCTTTTCTTACTTGTTTCTTACTTGTATGGTAGAAGTCAGTTTGTTGTAGTGGATGGTTGTGAGTCTAGTTGCCTTCCCCTGTCCTCTGGAGTGCCGCAAGGGTCTGTTCTAGGCCCACTTCTATTTATTTTATACATGAATGACCTTCCTCTTCACACGAATTCGTCATGTTGTTCAACTTTTATTTTTGCAGATGATATATTCTTGCTTTTTAGTGGTACACGTGATGCTTCCAACATACTTGAATGTAATATTGATTCAAACTTAGATTGTTTTGTTCGTTGGGCTACAAGGAACTTATTGAAAGTCAATCCTTCTAAGACCAAGGCTTTAGCTTTTTGCAATAATAACTGTTCTTTACCACCCATTGATATCTTCTTGGGTCACACTAAAATTGACTTCGTACAGCAACATAAATGCTTGGGAGTAATTATCGATTCTGATCTTTCATTCAAAAGCCACATTGATTCTTTGTAAAGTTTGGGGCATATTGCGTAGGATTTATGGTTCTAATTTATATCTTTCTCACCAAATAAAGTTATTGCTGGCTAATTCTCTTTTGATGTCCCAAGTATTGTATGGACTTGAGGTGTATTCTGGTACTATTGGCGCCAATATTGACAAATTGAGGTGTATTGTCAATACTATTACACGTTTTTTGTTTAATCTTCCTCGAAGTAGTCATGTATCAGGTCATGTCATTCGGTTTCTAGGTTGCTCCTTCGATATGTTCATAAAATACCGTTGTACGTTGCTTTTTTATAATCTTATAAAGAATGGTATACCTAGTGCCCTAAGGAGAAGATTTACTTTTTTACATTTTACTAGAAATCCCCAAATTTTTATTTCTTTGATTTGGAAGGATGTGTATTCTAGGCCTTTCTTAGTCAGAGTTGCACGGTTTTGGAACTTTTTACCACTAGAACTACGTATTTTTTCTCACACCAATAATTCTTTTCGTTTGAAAATCCTTAGATACATTCAGGGGCTACCTGAACAATAATATTATACATATATATATACTAGCAAATGCCCGCTACTTCGTATGCGGAAAGGGAACAAAATATATATAAACAATATTTAATACGGGAATGGTGAATACTGGAGATTCTGTTGTACTAAGACCTATTTTTATTACCAATATTTTTTTCGATTGTAGTCGCATCCCTACACAACTACCATATTTTTTTCGAATTTCCAAAACTACGTATCATATTGCACATTTCAGATTTGACTCCTGGTTTTAACCCTTCACTAACACAGCATTCCCTTCCAGTACGAATTTCCAAACACTAAACTTTATCTCACGCCTTCACAACAATAATCACGCACATTTACAATGCAAGGTTCTAGCTATAGCGGTTTCGCCCAGAACCCGAATAGGTCCGTTAAATTTTCGGCATTCAAAATGGCCATAAAAATCCAAAATGACCATAAAAATTCACGTTTTCGTATATCCCCATAAACCGGTACCTCTCGACTTAGTGTATTTTAAAAGATTACTTCCTTATATTCAACATATATCCTAACCCCAATTCACTTTTCCAGCTTTATCTGTTCTCCTGAAACCCATTATAGTACTATTTAGTACTTTTTGTATAAATAAGTACGAATTTTCAAAACCTCCTCCCTACCTCCACTCTAAACACCAATTGCTAATCTAGTACCGAATTTCAAAATTCCAGTTCTACCCTTTACAAAGTCACAAATTGTACAAAATTCTCTACCATATAGCAAATACCAAAAGGTACCAAATTTTGTACCATTTAGCACTTTTCGTACACGATTTTTCAAAATGTACTTTCATATCTCAGCTCTATCCGTTCACCTAACCCCAATTTATAGCCAATGTAGTTTCATTTAGCACGTTTCCATAAGTATGAATTTCCAAAACTACCTCACTCCAACAGTAATCTGTTCACGCAAATACAGCAAATTCCGTGCCAGTTAGTACTGCTTCATTCACATTAGTACCATTTTCCAAAGCTTCCTCCATATCTCAATTCTATATTCTAACAGTAACCTTAATTGCAAATTTCAGGATTCCAGCTCTTCAAATCCAAATCATACTAAACTCACTACCATTTAGGACTTTTCGACCTTTGGTACATCTTTCCTACTCTTAATCAGTGACCCCCATTCCAAATTTCAGGATTCGGGCCCTATTCGTTAACCCATATCTAAATTGTACTATATTAATACTATTTAGTACTTTTCGTATAAGTTTAGTTCGAATTCTCTTCAACAGTGATTCTCATTCCAAATTTCAGGATTCCAAATCTATCCGTTCACCCAAATCCAAATTGTACTAAATTTAGTATCATTTAGTACTTTTCGTGCACTTATAGCTCGAATTTCTAAAAACCTTTCTTTGTTACTCTCCATCAGTGACCCTCATTACAAATTTCAGGATTCAAGCTCAATCCGTTCACCCAAATCCAAATTGTATTAAATTTAGTACCATTTAGAACTTTTCGTGCACTTATAGTTCGAATTTACAAAATAAGTACGAATTTTCAAAACCTCCTCCCTACCTCCACTCTAAACACCAATTGCTAATCTAGTACCGAATTTCAAAATTCCAGTTCTACCCTTTACAAAGTCACAAATTGTACAAAATTCTCTACCATATAGCAAATACCAAAAGGTACCAAATTTTGTACCATTTAGCACTTTTCGTACACGATTTTTCAAAATGTACTTTCATATCTCAGCTCTATCCGTTCACCTAACCCCAATTTATAGCCAATGTAGTTTCATTTAGCACGTTTCCATAAGTATGAATTTCCAAAACTACCTCACTCCAACAGTAATCTGTTCACGCAAATACAGCAAATTCCGTGCCAGTTAGTACTGCTTCATTCACATTAGTACCATTTTCCAAAGCTTCCTCCATATCTCAATTCTATATTCTAACAGTAACCTTAATTGCAAATTTCAGGATTCCAGCTCTTCAAATCCAAATCATACTAAACTCACTACCATTTAGGACTTTTCGACCTTTGGTACATCTTTCCTACTCTTAATCAGTGACCCCCATTCCAAATTTCAGGATTCGGGCCCTATTCGTTAACCCATATCTAAATTGTACTATATTAATACTATTTAGTACTTTTCGTATAAGTTTAGTTCGAATTCTCTTCAACAGTGATTCTCATTCCAAATTTCAGGATTCCAAATCTATCCGTTCACCCAAATCCAAATTGTACTAAATTTAGTATCATTTAGTACTTTTCGTGCACTTATAGCTCGAATTTCTAAAAACCTTTCTTTGTTACTCTCCATCAGTGACCCTCATTACAAATTTCAGGATTCAAGCTCAATCCGTTCACCCAAATCCAAATTGTATTAAATTTAGTACCATTTAGAACTTTTCGTGCACTTATAGTTCGAATTTACAAAAACCTTTCTTTGTTACTATCCACCACTGACCCTAATTTTAAATTGCAGGATTCCAGCTTTATCCGTTCATCCAAATCCAAATTGTACAAAATTTAGTACCATTTAGTACTTTTCGTACCCTTATAGTTCGAGTTTACAAAAACCTTCATTGTTACTCTTCATCAGTGACACTCATTCCAAATGTCTGTATTCCAGTTCAATCCGTTCACCCAAATCAAAATTGTACTAAATTTAGTACCATATAGTACTTTTCGTATCCTTATAGTTCGAATTTCCAAAAACCTTTCATTGTTACTCTTCATCAGTGACCCTCATTCCAAATGTTTGTATTCCCGCTCTATCCGTTCACCCAAACCCAAATTGTACTAAATTTAGTACCATTTAGTACTTTTCATGCACTTATAGTTCGAATTTCTAAAAACCTTTCTTTGTTACTCTCCATCAGTGACCCTCATTACAAATTTCAGGATTCCAGCTCTATCCGTTCACCCAAATCCAAATTGTACTAAATTTAGTACCATTTAGTACTTTTCGTATCCTTACAGTTCGAATTTCCAAAAACCTTTCATTGTTACTCTTCATCAGTGACCCTCATTCCAATTGTTTGTATTCCCTCTCTATCCGTTCACCCAAACCCAAATTGTACTAAATTTAGTACCATTTAGTACTTTTCGTGCACTTATAGTTCGAATTTCTAAAAACCTTTCTTTGTTACTCTCCACAATTGACCGTAATTTCAAATTTCAGGATTCCAGCTCCATCCGTTCATACAAATCCAAATTGTACTAAATTTAGTACTATTTAGTAATTTTCGTACACATAAGTACGAATTTCCCAAATCACCCTCATGTCTCAATCATACACTTCAACAGTAATCTTAATTCCAAATTTCAGGATTTTAGTTCTATCCGTTCACCCAAATATAATTTGTACTAAATTTAGTATCATTTAGTACTTTTCGTACACATTAGTACGATTTTCCAAAAACATTTAATTACATCAACACCACTTCCCTACCCTGATTTCCATACCAAATTCCATGATTCTAGCTATATCCGTTCAAAATATACAATTGGTACTACATTTTGTAAATTTTAGTACTTTTCGTACACTTAGAGATCGATTTTCCAAAAACCCTTTGGTACATCTTTCTAGATCTCCATCAGTCACCCTCGTTCCAAATTTCAGAATTCTAGCTCTTACCGTTTCCCTAATACAAAGGGTACCATATTTAGTACCTTTTAGTACTTTTCGTACACTTCTGGGTCGAATTTCCAAAAACCCAGCCTTATCTCACCCCTACACACCAACAGCAACCTACACCCAAAATTTCAACTTTCTAGCTACAGCGGTTTCGTCTGGGCGGTGATGAATCAGTCAGTCAGTCAGTCAGTCAGTGAATACCTCACCTCACTGCTCTTTTATATATATAGATATATATGTATATCGATATATATGTATATATATATGCCACTCTTTAAAAATCAGCATATGTTGAGTTACTACTCTTTGGACATCTTTTTTTTTTTTTTTGTTTTTCTTTAACATTTTATGGCTGGGGAGCCGAATAAAAAATATATCTGCATTTAAATAATAATTAATTGTTATATATTAATATATTTAAGTACATTAAATTGAATTTATTATTTTATAACTCAGGTTTTTTGTCTTGAGATACGTTTATTTGGCCATTGAGGCTTTGTATCATGTATGAATTTTGAAATAAATAAATAAATAAATATGAATATGTATATGTATTTCTGTTGATTGAAGACCTGCGAAAGCTGTGTTGGTGGTAATACAAAAAATGGGTAAAAATGTGATGAAGTAAACAAGTTTTTGTTGTGTTCTTTCTTGATTTCTGGACAACCCACGCCACATTTAGACATGTGCTCAAAGAACTAAAGAACACCCCTTGGGCAAGATGTCTCTAATGTACGATTTTTCGATATAGATACGGCATCCAACTAAAATTATATTTGTCAAACAGGTGCGTCATCAAGTACAGAGATTTGGGTGTAATATTCGTATTTAACCCAAAGTAGAATGTGGGGGCACATCTGCGGTTCTTGATGAATAAGTTTCAAATTTGTTATAAATACGCATTTTTAATAGTCGGTCACTGAAATCGGATGCGCCTTGCAAATATATGAACATCGCGAAATTTGAACACACTTGAAGGTTTTTTAAACGGTACGATGCTACTGACGGCACACTTTGGCCGCTGAATAAAACATGGATATCGCAAAATTCAGAAATGCATCCCACTTTTCTTTTTTTTTACACAATTTTAATCTGATCGTCACGAGACAAAGAAGTGTATTGAATTAGCCAGTGAGCGCTTGCTGAGAGCAAGTGAGCATACATTTCAATGTGTTTCATATTAACATTTACGCTCCCTTGCTCTCAGAAAGCGCCCATTGGTGCATGTGTTTGTTTTTTTTTGTGGCTTTTGGGTTTGTATTTGTTTGCACCCAAACATATATTTGTTTGCAGGACCCAAACATATGTTATGTTTGGGACTGCTTGTAAACAAATATATGTTTGTTGCAAAATATGTTTGGGACATATGTTAGAGAGGCCATTTTTTTCTGTGTGTATGCTATTTTAAATACATATTCATGAATTTTGAACGATTGGTATATGTATGTAGACCAAAATCGGTGAAAAAAGTAAAAAAAATCGAATGGAGTTTTGCTATTTTGGCCTTTAAGAACCTTTCATTACCGACAAAAATCGGTAAAATTAAAATGCTTATAATTTCGGCAATTAACGATATTATTCGGTAAATTAGCGGCCAATAAAAAGTAGTCGTAAAGTTCCACCGATATCAACAACGTTTTTTAGTTACCGATTTCTGTCGGCAACTAGAAGGGAAGTTTTTTAACTTTTCGCTCTGAATTCGAAACGAAATCCTCTACGAAAAATCGTATAGAAATCGGAACGAAATCTGAACGATTTTTCTTCCGAAATTATTTAGATGTGTCGGACATCCGAAATTTGGTTTGCTGGGCACTTCTAGCACTGTATACGTCTTAATAGTTTATTCAAACTGTTGTTGACTTACTGCGTGAAACCTTATATTGATATTTGATCAAATCAATTAACTAATGCGTTTGTTATCCGTCATACATCAGCAGGGCTTGCATTAAGAGATTATTTACAAGAAGACACTTAAATTAATTAGAAATAATTCGAATATATAAGTATATTTGGCTTCCCCGAAAAGCGAAATACATTTTTTAATGTTTTGTTTATTAGCAGAATTAGTTTATTTTAATAGTTCATTTTGAACTTTAAGTTAACCGGATCGAAAATTTCAATAAATAACAAAAGAAGATGTATAATAATGTGGTTACTTATGCAAAAATCCACTATGCATTCATTGATTTGAATACAATTCGGATATTGCTAAAATATAGAAAACAGAGTGACCCTTTTATGACTCTCTGTGGACTACTTCAAAAAGAAAGTAGAAGTGGAAGAACTACTTCATCAAATTGAGTTTGCTGGGTATAATTAAACATGGCACAACAACATACTATACACAAGAGTTAAATTGCTTGTTCATAATCAAAAAGAAAGTGGCATTTAATATTGACGGTCGCTTCTGTGTATCATTGGCACCTTAGGAAAGGATTCTAAAAAGCATTTTAAGTTTTACTATGGCCAGGCAGCAAATATCACAGAAAACGCATCGTTATACACATTGGATTCTACTAAGTATTTTCAATTATGGACGTTTCCTGGACATCATTAATTGCCAGTGGGATAATCGGCAGATGCAAATGCTTCCAGTTAACAAGTTCTACAAAACAATTACCACTATATTCAGAGTATTTATTGTTATTGTCTATTGGGATGTGCTGCCGGATGTGCTGCGCAGCTTCCTGCACAAACCCAAAGGTTTTGTGAATCTTTTTTCCATGTTTCAAGTTACATCCGTGGTGGTGTTCAGTATTGGCTTGTTTCTGATGAAGGTACGAGACAGTTTAAAGATAACGCAGTTGATCAACAGATTCGTAAGATTGAATATTCAAGTATCCGAATTGTCCCAAAAACGATTTGTCCTTTGCAAGACATCGATAAGTCTCTTCTTCGTAAAGATTATAATAACTTTGTTGGGATACATCAACGAGATGCCTCATATTTTGGAAGTGCAGGGGCTGAACATTAGTTCATCGGTTAATATTGTCATCGGTGTTTACCTTTGGTTGGGCTCTATGTATGTTTTGGACACTTGCTACTTGGGCTTCCTTATGCTGGCCCTGATGTACCGAAATCTGGGAAATCATTTGCACTCTATGCTGAAGAATATGAAAGACATTGAAGCCGATAGTCACATGGGTAGTTCTCTAACCGCATACAATCGCATGAAACTTTTGTGTGATTATTCCGAAAAATTGGATGAATCCGGTGCCGTGTACACGTGCCTGTATAAAATCACAAAAGATTTCGTCAATGTTTTCCAATGGAACATCCTCTACTACATCTACTACAATTTTATGGTAATTTTTCTCTTACTCAACCACTGTATTTGGCAATACACGCGCAGCAATTTCATTGACTTTGGCGAAATTATGTTTGTCTTTGTGAAAATTGCAAACTTGGTTCTAATGATTATGTGTGCCAATGATTGTGTCGAAAAGTCGGAAATGGTAAACCAGTTGAATTTAGACATTGTCTGTTCTGATATTGATGGCAGATGGGACACAAGTGTAGGTGGTCACCCAGTAGGGGCTCAGTGGGGAACTTTCATTCCACTGTTTATTTACTGTTTACCTATTATCTCTTTGCAGGTGGAAACTTTCCTCAGTCAGCGTAAAGTGGAAAATCTTGAAATCAAAGTATTTGGCTTCTTTACCCTCAACAATGAATTCATCCTCATGATGTTATCAGCCATTATTACTTATCTGTTCTTTGTCATTCAGTTTGGTATGAGTGGTGGATTTGGGATGTCATCAATGAATAGTGAAGATTAATTCAAATCTTCACTGTCAAATTGATGCAGTGAAACGTCTCTAAATACACAGTTAAATACACGTTTTTATTACTAACAATGTGCAGAATGGGTTGATTTTGAAATCTTATTACAGCCTCCACCAGATTTCAGGCTCTTCTAGTTGGATGATATGGGTGCAATTTTAAAAATACCCAAAGTCGGGCGACGCATTTCTATGGGAGGTGTATCAAAACGTGAAACTGTACCGACAATTCTCTGTCGGAATATTTTATATTACGAATGAAGACTAAATGCCGAATTTCAGCCATTTCAGTCGGATAATGAGGCTAAAACCTTCTCAATTACCGAAATCGGCGGTATCGTTGTATGGGAGTTATACCAAAACAATATAAAAAATACAACCTGACCAAATATATTTATTTTTATCTTAATTATGAATAAACATACAATAAAACATCGACTTTTATTTTCTGCACGCTATATCTGCATTTTTCCCACTGTGCGTCATAAATGTCAGCCCCATTTAGGATTAACGGAGTTGTGCTTGTCGTTCGGATTCCCATAGACTTTGTTTTCGAGGCATTTATTTTTAGGCCGACTTTGGTTAAGTCTTTAGTTAAGATGCCATTGGATGCCAGATGACGCTTCCTCGTTAGTTTGCCTTAGGACTTCACCCAATACGATTAAAAAATTACAGGCGATAGAGTGCAACCCTATCTGACGCCGGAGCTTATAGAGAATGGTTTATTCTCTTGTCCTTTGAAGCGGACTTGACATGATACACCACGATATTGCTCCTTTATGACCGATATTAGCTGTGCCGTTATGCCGAAGTTATGTAGGGCTGATGGCATCCCTGTTTATGGTGTCGAATGCTCTCTCAAAATCAACAAATATTAGGAAAGGTGGAGAGTTGAACCCGGAAGACTGTTCTATAATTATTCTTATGTGATCAATACATGAGAACTTCATTCGAAAGCCGCTTTGTTCGTTGCGAAAATATGACCCGATGGCTGTATTATAGAACCAATGCGACTACTTTAGGTGGCTCTCCAATTACAGCATTCTGTCAGTTCGCTTTTGGTAGAGTTATGATGCCTCCCTCTTTCCACTCATCATGAAATCTGCATGGATTCCATGCCTCAACTATGGGCTACCCCTTATATGGTTGGCTATAGAAGGAATATTCTTAAAAATTTTAGGTGGTAGGATATCCGATCCTCGTGCTTTACTATCTTTGAAGTTTGGCTTAATTGTTACTTTTGTACCATTAACCATTTGTTAATCTGTGTTTCGATATTGTTGTACTTATACTTTATTTGTCTGATTTGCTCGACAGATTAGTTTTTGTTTATGTTGTGTTCTTTTTGATGGGCTTTTTGGTCAGTTTTGATTAAATGATAATAAAAACTAGGATTTTATTTCATTTTCCAACCGACGTTTCGTTGGCTTTTTTCCAACTTTCTCAAGAGTGTGTTTTTTATCTGAAGGAATTCTCTCCAATGTGTAACGTCGGTTTTCTTTTTTCTCTCTGTGTAATATTTTTACATTAATCAGATCTGTCATATGTCTTTTTCCGTTACATGTTTTTTGGATTTTTTTCGTTCATCGATTTTTAACCAGGTGCATTCTCTAATCCAAGGTGTTATGTGGTGTTTACTAACACCTAATGTCTCATGAGCCACTTTGATACATCTGCATCATACATTTGCATCTGTTATAGTCTTCAATTTAGGTGATCTGCCTTTTTCGGTTTAGTATTAAATGTCGAACTGATTTAATTTGCAGTTGTCGGATGTTGTAGGCGATGTACATTGAACCTTTTCCTCGCACTAGATTGCTTATTTATGCGTAATAAGCACCCTAAAATTCTCTGCTAATTAATATGTGGTCTATTTTATATTTAGTTACACCGTCTGGTGGTTCCCATGTGCACTTATGAATGTCTCCATGAGTCAATCTAGTTCCCCCGATGAAAAGTTGATTGCCCATGCACTGATCTATAAGACGAATGTCATTGTCATTAAAAACATTACCTAGGCCTTCTTTACCCATGATTGATCGTAGGTTTGTGTTGTCAGATCCAACTTTAGCATTGAAGTCACCCATTATTATCTTAATATTGTTTTTTGGCATGTTGTTTATTTCAGCATTGATTTGCGTTTTTATGGTAAACTTTCTTTCGATATTTCGTGCACAAACGAACTGTCATCAATCGCTCCGAAATCGGCCTAAAGTCAAGCATAGCCTTTCGCATTTTATCAGTGAGCAACAGAGCGACTCCATCTAGATGATTGCTCTGATTTCCACTGAAAGGAATGTGATGACCCGTAGGGTGTTCTCATTTCAATTTTTGCCGCCATTGATTGTTAATTTCTATATAGGATTCGATAGTCAACATATTTAAACTAAGGAAACTAACAAAAATTAGATTAAAATATTATGCTCCTAAATACGACAATTTTCCTCCGTTTTAGAAACTATGTAATTTTTGCAAATTCTGTCATAAAGAAATAGCTATTTCTCGGAAACTATAACACATATTATGTTCATTCCGTTGCGTTTACACAGAGTGAGCTATTGTATTTTTCCTCAGGTACTAACATTTACTGAAATTTAGTGGACTAGAACTTTTAGAGAAAAACGTTTCGTTATTCAACCCATAGGCTAACGATGAAAACGCGAATTTTTACCATCACAAATAGTTTTATTGTTAGTAGGCTCCAGCATGATTTATACACTTTTCATGCGCTCAAACCATTGTTGAAGCACGTTTCCACTCCGATTGAGACACCTTCAAAACATGGCTTTTAAACGCGTCAACAGCATGGAGCCAAAGGCGAACATTCACGAAATCGCTCTATAGACCACAATTATTGTCCAATCATAAACAAATTTTGCCAGTTAATTTCTGTTTAGTCACAGAACTACTAATCCTACAAAAAAATTTGAAAATCGGGTCAGATTTTAATATTAGCTAGTTATAGGGTGCATGGAAACTTTGAGGTCCCAGTGGCACGTGTTAACATATTCCGATTGTACTCAAACTTTGGCAATCTAAAAATCTAACAAAACTAAATACTTTAGGGTGGTGCGGCATAAAAAATCCAACATCGATTTTTTAAAACCACCCTAGTGTTCATGCAATATCAAATGTTAGTTTTTCGAAGGAATGTTCAAGGATGCCTTTATCTCACGTTATTTAACATGGCGATCTTGCATTATCCGTTCGCGCATGGCTAAATTTCTTTCTGGCACAACGTCCGTTTTTGGACGAACTATAGGATGTGCTATATAGTAGAGTTGTACAATCTAGTTCATTTGAAAGATCTAGTTCAATAGCTCAGCTCTTTAAACTGAACTAGGTCAGTAATCTAGTTCATAGTTCACTGTCCAGTTCAATCATTCAGATAAAAATCGTTCACCGATTAAGAAATCGGTCGTTTGATGAAAACGCATATATACACCAACTACAAACAAACAAAAGACTAATATAATTTAACTACTCCATAACAAAAATATTACATTTACATAGTTTTATTGCATTCTTTAAGAAAGATTAATTTTAGAAAAAAAAAACAACCTTCATTTAAGTGGCTGGCAAAAAATCTTATGTTGTGTGTGTGTGTAGAAATTGTCATTGCGTAAAAGCTTTGTGCGTGTGTGGTTCTTTTTAAGTTTTCCCTTTTTTCTATCCAAAAAGGCAGATTCATTAGGTAATCGATTCGACATACTGTAATATGTTATGTCTCTGTTTTTGTAGAAATCACCATTTTCGGGCAGCTATTCCATGTACCTTGATTCAAAACATAAACAAACTGATCACATTACGAAGGCATCCCTTAAGATAGACGACGCCGACACTTTATGTATTTGTGAACGACATGTTGAACTAGATTGTGAATCGTTCGTTGATCGTACGGTCACCGACTGATTATAGTTCAGTGAACTATTGAACTATAATGAACTATATCCACTGATCTAGTTCATAAGCTCTTTTCAATGAATCGTTCAATTGAACTAGTTCGTTCATGAACTATACAACTCTACTATATAGTGCTATAGGATGGTCCTTTATCGACGTACAAAGATTTAGTTTCATCGATGCACTCTTGTGATGATTACACTGTACAACACAAAAAATAATTACAAGATAATTCGGCCAGATTATGAAAGAGGACCGAAAAAAAGAAGACACGTGTATCGGCATTTTGAAAGTTTACGTCGGGAATTGACCTAAATAGGCGTGGCAAGTTCCGCCCATTTCTACTGGTTTTGAAATATTCGACACCGGATTTCTTGGAATCCTTGCATTTTAGGTATAAAGTGTATTTTTATTAAAAAAGTTAACCCTCATGCGAGTCACTAAAGGGGTCTTTTTTGTCACTTTTTAAACAAAAACGTTTAGATATCTAGTTTGTTCTAGGACTTACAATGAAATTTTGTGTATAATAATTCTTCTTTTAACAACTTTCGTGTAGAACTAAATTTCATTTTACTTTCATGCATCAACTCGAAAAAAGAACAAATTTATTAGAAAAAAATATTTGGGTGTTTTGTTGGCAAATTTTATGTATATATTTTCTTGATATATATTGCAAATGCATATTTCATTTATTCGGCGACTTATATTGAAATTTGATGGAGATTATTTTTGTCTTTGATGTCTTCTATCTAGAATGAAGTTTTGTGGGACAAAACTTAATAAACTCACATAAAGTACAACATTAACCCTAAAACGTGATTTTACTTTTGGCAGATTCCTGGCGTTTAGGTACGATTTAGAGTTTTGGTGTATTCGGGTACCTATAGTAAAATTTTATGACAAATAATTGTGTAGAATATTTTGATCTGATACGATCACATTTTAAAAGAGTTTTTAAACGTTTTTTAAAAAAGGGACTAAAAAGACCCCTTTAGTGACTCGCAATTTTTTTCATCGAAAGATACCCCGTATTGTTGTCAGTAATATTGCCAAAGACACTTTATACCTAAAATGCAAGGATTCTCTGGAATCTGATGTCGAATATTTCAAAACCAGTAGAAATGGGCGGAACTTGCCACGCCTATTTAGGTTACTTCCCGACGTAAACTTTCAAAAATGCCGATACACGTGTCTTCTTTTTTTCTGTCTTTTTTCATAATCTGTGCGGGGTTTCTTGTAATTTTAAAAAAATGTTCGATTTTGTTGTACAGTGTTATCCACGTCGAAAGTTGTGAAAAAGCATCGGACGAAAAAGTTCACATGTTGATTCAATAACAACAACGCAGCACATAGTCGTGTGTCATACTGTACTAAGTATGTTTAGGCAAATTATGTCAAACTCTCAATGGAAATATCAAATGGCGCCTTGCAACACTTAGTATTGTCTAGGCCAGAAACTTATGCAGTAGTTCTAGTGTATGTATGTACTCTACTTTCATCGAAAAATATTGGTCACCTAGTTATACCTCCCATTTCGAAGAAATGCTGGTGATGTCTGTTTCGGTAAAACAAAAAAATATAGACTGTGCGTGTGATGAGCTTATGTACGAATATTTTTGTTCAGCACTGTATATGTAATGTTCGTACATTTTTCCTGTATTAACTTGTAAACTTTTTTATGTGGACCCCACAACTCTATGCTACCTGTAATGATGCATTTCGCAGGGCGAAGTAATTCAAACGATTCGCATGAGAAATCACTAAATTACTGTGGCGTGAGAATAAATGGACGCCTGAGAGAATTGCAACGGAAAAGCGTTATGGAAAAATGCAAATATTTATCTCTAAATATGTCTGCCGTAACCAGACACGCTTATCATATCTAAAGACATTCATAAAGGTCGTTCGTTGTTCGTAATTATAATTGTGTATGTGTATGTAAGATGAAGAAACGAACACATTTAGTACTCCACAGCAACGACAGGAGTTCTTAGCCATGATATTTAAATAACAGTTAACAGTATTACTTGACCAATAATATTTGTCACCTTTTAAATTAAATCGAATAAATGATGCAAGGTCTCTATATATTTATATTTCGTCTGTCTGTCCACTCTTGTACTACAGCTGGAATAGTTGTTTATGAAAGAAAACTCGTTATGATTTATTTGATGTATTGAAGTGTTAGTTAAATTTCGGAGATATTACCAAAGGCGTTAAACTATCAACATGGTGAGGGTATAAGTCCTCAGCCTTATGGCTAATATACGCTTTGATACGGTTAAAAATCTGCCTCGTTGATGTAAAGCTTTGGACTCCACATATGTATGTATGTATAAAAATAAGAAAATATTTATATACCTATTAGCCCAATGTATTCATATATTTTTGAACTCTTAAAAATATGCGAAAAAATGACAAGGAGGGCAAAATGTTCATTCCTATAAATAATAAAATTATTATTTACCGTCTTCTTTAACGATAAACTGTAAATATAGTCAGATCTTAACAATAACATGTTCATAAATGTTAATTTTTGCATCTAAAACGTATATAAAACAATTTCGTATTACTGTTATTTAAACAAACCTCAAAGTTTATGAAATCGCAACACTGTGCGACGACAAATACACTTGTTCTTAGTCTTAGCAATATACGGACAACAACATAGAATATAAATGATGGGAAATTTTACCCACTCAGATATTTTTTCAGTGGTTCAATGCACAGCGGTATTCGTTGTAACTGGGGGGTTGATAATAACTGCTTATGTCGTACACTATTCTCACTCACGAAGGTGTTCGTAATTAAAATAGTGACCAACTTTTCAGTTTTAAATTTTCTGTTACCCCAATTAACACGGAAACTAATTGCACGCAATCAAGGTTATCATCATGTACGCCTAAGAATAATATTTATTCTATGGACATATGCGTGGTTTAATTCTAATAGACTGTAGTTAGGCAATGAAAAATTCTACGAAGACACCCAGAAACCCAGAGAATTTCATCTGTCAATTTCATTGCATATATTTATGTACGAGAATCTAAATTTGTCCATTGATACGAGTATTTCTAAATATTTTTGAGCTAATAATGTTTCTATGGTTTTCCAAGTACATACATATTTATGATTTATACAGTTTTGCTTGCACATGCGGGAAAAAAAGGAGTCATTGGGTGCCAAGCCAAGACTTTACGGCGGATGATCGCTGCGGTATAGGTTAAATAGCCCATTTAACTGGCCAAAAGAAAGATTAATAATTTTACCTGTTGCGCATTACTTTCTTGTAAGAAACATGTCAAAGCAACTAAAAATTAATTTTGGTTTTGTATTTGCGATTTTACCGTTACATATATCATTAAAAACGTATTAACGAAAAATGTTTACTTCTAACCCTTCAAAGTGTATCAAAATCAAAATATTTACACTGCCGCTCACTTGAATAGAAGCCCATTGCAAAATTTTTTTCAACCTCCATTTTTTCCGAATTTTACAAGATATGAAACTTTTAAGTATTATTATATTTTTCTTCATGTGTTTGGAGTAAACTTATTCATTCATTTGCATTCAAATCCAATTTGTATAAGAATTATGCAAGGAAAACAAAATAGAGTCAAAAATTGAAGTAAAAAATTTGGCTCATTTGTATAGAACCCCCCTTTAAAACTTGGGAATACAGAAAGATTGTATTGGAATATCAATGCATATTCACTTTATAATGAAAACGAAGAACTTTTAGTAATATTCAGTAAAAGTATATCCCTCCTGATTAAGGATACACCCGTATATCCTGCTTTGGCAAGGATTCTTTAAATAATCAGGTGTAATGCCTAACAAAGCTTGCCTTTTTCTTTCAACAAGTTTATTTTTGGAAGCGTACTGCCTCCTTTAGTCGTATATTTTACGCATAAGTCATTCCCATACATTTTAGATAATATTAACCACTGTAGAATATGACGGCCCCTCCAGGATATCCGCATTTCTTTCCAAAAATGTAAGTTTTGATGACTCGAAGTGTACAAAAGTTTATAAAATCGTGATGAAATGGCCACTCGGATATCCGAAAATGCTTCTCACAACTGGAAATGCCTGCTTTAGAACTCCTTTGTAAATTGTCGTGCGCATTTAGGGTGACAGAAATTGACGCCCAAGTCAAAAACATTCCTACCAAAGTTGGTTCATATAGGTCCACGTTTTGGTATAGCCCCCCATATAACGCCCCATAAAAAGTACGCGTCATTTTAATATATTTTGAATGTATTAGTCCCATTTGACAACAGAATCGGTTGTAACTTTGTATTTTGTGTTTCCAGAGGCTAAGAAACATTTCTACCATAAAATGTTTATATAGGTCCACGTTTTTATATAGCCCCCATAGGAAGATATCTCCCGATTTTCGATATTTTGATGGTTTTGGCCTCATTATCACACCGATATGGTTGAAATTTGGTATTAAGTCTATTAGTATAAAACTTTCCCCCAGAAATTTGTAGGTATAGTTCCACGCCATCATATAGCCCCCATAGAACGGTACCATCCGATTTTCGGTATTTTGAAGGTTGTGGCCACATTAATCCACCGAAATGGCTGAAATTTGTGGTGGAGGGTATAAAAAGTTCGGCCCGACCGAACTTAACGCTTTTTGTTTTCAAAATCATTATTTATTTTAAAAGAAAGCGATAAGAAAGCTTATATGACGAAAAGTCAAAAAAATTTAACATTGATGAAGCCAAGGTTTGCACTGTTATAAATCGCAAAATATTGCAATGTACCACGAAATATGACCATAGTTGGATCAAAAGAAATGTTTTTGATCAATGCTAAAAAATGTGGCTAAAAAAGTTAATTTGTGCGGAAGCTATGATCGCGCAAATGAATAAATATAGGTAAAAACACGTTGCACAGAGGGGACACATAGGCCTAAAGTTGCTCAAAACTCAAAATATGAAAATCGTTTTTTTATGAAAAAATTTTGATCAACGGCAACCAGACTCTTTTCTACATTTGCTATAACCATCCTCGACTTTGTAAGATTAACCAATCCAATGCAGCAGTCGATTGAATTCAGCCATACTGAAAGCAAAAAGTAAATTTTCGAAAACTAAGAAATTAGTTGAACATTAAAATGACATTGTTTTCGCGAAAATTTATATTTTTCAAGATTTATTGTTTTTGTACAGTCTCCGAACAAGATTAGCACTTAAAATTTTCAGATTGATTTTACATCTTTGCTCTTTAATAATGGTGATACGTATCCTCTTTATGAAAAATTTTTATAATAATTTTTAAGATTACTACAATTTCAATAGTGAAAAAGTCTATTTCCCCGTCGTTTCCCGACCATAGTTTCTTCTAATGTTTTATGCGCTTGAGTCTCAAATATCAGATTCAATCATAAGAAATTGCGCATTTTTGCGCCATTCCGAAAAAATCTAATTTTTCTCAACTAAAATATGAAATATTTTTATATGGAATTGCAAGGTTTACTCACACTAAATTTTGTTCCGCCGTATAACCGGGACTCTTATTTATCAGTCTAAACCAACACCTATCAAATATGTTTGCATTATTCTGAAACATTCATGTGAATTGAGAAAAATTTAATTTAAGTAAGTTTCAAAAAATAAAAAAAAATAAAAAAAAGCAAACAAGTATCACATTTCAAAATGTCCACTACATCCCACTACATCCACCTTTTACCGATGCTGAAATTTTTTAGCCCGATTTTAGGAGTTTTTTTGTACTTTTAATCTAACTGCGACGCGCATTCGGGTATTTCTGAAAACATATAATAGAATCAAAGTACTCGCGATTACGCATATTTTAATGTGTGTATATTGACTATGTAGCCCAGACAGCATCACAGTAATCCACTGCCAAAGGCCAAAATTTAGTGCGATATTTTTTCGAAAACCCCTATTTTTTGAGACCCCAAGATATTTTAGTTTTTGACGGTCCAGATCATATAAATCATAGATCGTGGAAATCCATTCACTAGAACGGCGAAAACAGCAACTGTAAAAACCGACAAATGTGCGAAAATCGCGTTTTCTGTGGATCGTTTCCTTTTCAATGAAGAAACTGACACATCCCTCGCGTTTTTGCGAAAACAGCGGTTTAAAAAAATTAGTGGCATGAGAGGTGTATCCGATTTATCCCAAAAATAGAGTGTGATGCTACATCCACGGTTCTCGATGGATTTTTCGAAATAGGTTTAGATCGATGTATTTTTTGTGGATGATTTGAAATCGGATGCGCATGAAAAGTGTATGCACTTTTTGCTAATTGTAAGCGTTATACAGTTTGTAGCATACTTAACTGCAGATGATGCTACATCTTAGCGGCCAAAGTAAATCCTGGCAAATGTGTACACCTTAAAAGAGAACAATTCGCTGTATTGGTAAACCGCAAGCGCATCAAGTAATTTTGAGAATTTCGCGATTTACACGCATTTCAAAATGAACATTACCCGATACAGTTTTATTTAAAGATTATACCCCATTTAAAGGAACCCAACATTTATTTGAACGATATCCATATATTCCACTAGATGTTAACATGTATTCGAGAAGTGATTAGAATAACAAATTAGTGAAATTGCATGAAAATTAACTAAAATAGAAGCATAACTCCGACATATTTTTCCTACATTTTCTTCAACTCACAAAATAAATTTTAATAAATATTTTCTCTTACAAACATTTTATAAATTTCCTCAATATATTTTTTGTTTTTGCTATAATATGCAAACCACTAATTTGTATAGTTTTGGTTTCATTCGAATCTTCGCGATGTTTAGATTACGTACATATTTTTTATATATTTTTCAGATGCATAAACAGCTTGAGCTTTATTATAACAAGTTGCAAACTACCAATTGTTTTGAGTGCTTTCCTAATTTCCGCGAACATTTACAAATTTTTCACTAAAGTTATGGGACCTCAGTAAACATATAGTACGTAGGAAGTCATACATAAACAATGTTTCTCGATAATAATCGGAATAGAAACCGCCATAACTTTTGATCGCAATATCGAATGAAGAAAGGTCTGGGGGTGGAAAATTCCCTTTCGGCATGAAAACCCCTATTGGGTATATTAAGAACCCCAAAGGATCACATAGCAGAAACTTCTTCCTTAATAAAGTTCCATAGTTCCAAATAGTTCCGAGAGCGATTTAGTTCAATGAATCTTTCTGTTTCATCGTTCTTTATGTTTCCTTCGTTCTAACCGAGACCGATATTGTTCAATGAATCTTTCTCTTCCGTCTTAATTTTATTTCCTTCGTTCCAAATAGTTCCAAGAGTAAAGTATTTTAACGAAACTTTCTCTTTCTTTTTGTTTCCATCTTATGGTTGATTAATATACATACAAATAAATAAATTGCAGGGGAAGTGATTAACGTTTATTTTACAATGTGACCGCACCGAACGAGAAAGATCGAAGTGAGTGTTGAATTAAAGGAAGAAAATCAACTATACAAATGAAAGGAATTATATCGACACCTCCAAACAATAGTATGCTAAGTCGACTTAGCATGTTTTCAAGTTCTTTACATTTTTATATTTAACGTCCTTTAGCTTAAATTCTGTCAAATTTTGGTAATGATCGGACAATCCGAACAGAAGTTATAAACAAATATTTACTTAGCTTAGTACTGAAGGTAAAAGAAATTTCCAAACTTTTAGAGCTTGTCCTGCAAAACTCGCTTTTCAGAATTAGCATACTATTATTTGGAGGTGTCGAACGACCTTTAACTTAAATTCTGTCTAATTTTGGTAATGATCGGTCAATCCGAACAGAAGTTATAAACAAATATTGACTTAGCATAGTACTGAAGTTCAAAAAAATTTCCAAACTTTGAGAGCTTCTCCTGCCAAACTCACTTTTTAGACTTAGCATACTATTATTTGGAGGTGTCGATATGCACGATGCAAAATGCAAGAGCCGAATATAGTTCCAATAGTTCCTTGTCCGGAATAGTTCCTTGGAACTAGTTCGTTCCGGAACTACACAACTCTACAAGAATGATTGAGAAAATAACTGTATATCTCTGTTTGGAGATATTGTATCATCATTTTGAGATGACATGTTTTCAGTTCAATAGAGTGAGCAGTATTTCTGTCGAATATTTTGTCCATCTAGCTCAGTTCCTTTCATATCCTTTTTGAAGTTCAGCTATGCTTTAGTTAATTTTATTTGTTCAGGGGGTCCATGGCAGTAACTGAGTGCGGATAAATTGCTTTAATAGGTTCCGGGATATGAGAACAATATCTTCCACCTTTATTGACACGATATTAAAGACTCCTATGTATATCGGATCACCCATTGAAGTCTGTAGACTACAAATCCATAGAGTACTTGCCGAAAAAATCGACAAACACTTAAATAGAGGCCTATTTTATGTCAATATTATACGAAAGCGGTACCACGGGTCTAATGGGGGGAAATAATACCGGATTACACTAAAACACTCGTTGATTTATTGTTTGGATGCTCGAAAGTGATGAAAATAAGTTCAAAAGCAAAAATATCCCCTCATTTTGTTAAAGAAATAAACAAAATCTTGCGATTGACAAAAGTGTAAACTTTATTTTGACGCGTCAAATGTTGGGTTATTTTGGTAATCTTCATTTATTTTCTAATGAAACGTTGGAAGGGCCTAATATTTTCACCACCAAATACTTAAAAAAGTTACATTTATATGTTATACGTATAATATCTCTATGTCGGTGTAATAATGCAATCAAAAAAATGTTGAGAGGCGTAAACTTCATTTTGACGCTCACTGTACGTTGATTATGACATTTCTGTAATTTTTCCGATCCCGTACATTTGGAATAAATGTCTGTATAAACAAATTTACCATGGTATAAGTAAAGAGGTAGATTTAAATGAAAACAATCTATAGAACCCTTGTTTTTCCTGGATTCCTAAAACGTCAAAATTAGTAAAGACAAAAGCAACAAGTGGGTTTGTTTACAATACCATTTTTGAGCACTTTATAAAAAACGAAAAAAATGAATGAAGTGTCAAGATTTCTCCACATAATCGAGTTGTGGATATGATAAAATATTTGTTTCAATGCAAAGCTGACGAATTTCTTCCTTACACATGTTCTAAAAACAAATTTAAAAATCATTGAATTCGATTGTTTTTAAAATTGTTTGGCATATTATTCAAACAGCACACACACATACACAGATTGTGTATAATGTTTTGAAGTTTTAGGAACAGTCGAAAGAAAAAATTTAAATTGACAGAAAGCTTTAGCTAACCTTTCTTATTAAACCATGAAATTTACCAATTTTCACACACTCTTTGTATTTACATATATAACTCGCTGAACGTTATCCCCAATATCATGTTAAATTGCAGGATTCTTTTTGTGAAAAACTAACACGCTAATTAAAATTTCAGACCAGATTTCATAGAGATTTTTTAAGATTTTTCGTTTTCTCAATCTTTTGATCTTTTAAAGCAAATTCAAATTTCATTGGACAAAATTTTTCAAAAATTATTTTGATTACTTGTACTTGTCGCACGATGCTGGTGTTGGTGTCACATTAATGAGGAGAATATTGGCTTTACATAATAATCACAAATTATTGTATTCAAGAATAACAAAGTCATCAAAAATGTCCTTGCAAAATTAAATAAAAAATCTTTCAATTTTTTTTTTGTGTCAAAAAATATATGTTAATATCTTTGAGCGCCCATAACCACAAATTCGGAAGTTATGGGGGAAAACCCCGGGACACATGTCTTCTTATTTTTGGTATTCTATTATGCTGCGGTGTCAGAATATGGTTTGTTCACGGTTGTTCGATAGAATAAAAGGTTTTTCCGTATAGAATATCTCCGTAAGGATCTTCTATAATGTAGAAGACCTCCATTAAGGTCTTCTATAGAATATAGTACTTCCGTAAGGGATTTCTATGGAATAAAAACTAACAGTTTTGTTCATGTCGCACATTGATATAGAATAAAATGCTTTGATTTTTTTAAAGAATTTCATGTAAATATTTTTAGATTCACTTTGGCAGTTTTGTTGAGATGTGTGTTTTACTTACTATTTGTATGTAAGTCAAGCTTAATCCCATATTTGTTGTTTTCAAATTTAAAAATTATTTTTAAATATTTATTAAAAATATCTTACAAAGCTAGGATATTGAAATTTCTGCAATGTTTTCGAAGGATTTTTTGATATTTTTGATGTCCTTGTTATCCTTGAATGCAATAATTTATAATAATTATATAATATGACACCATGAGTACAAGTATTTAAAATATTTCATTTTTAAAAAAAAAGTTATTCTTTGAAAAATGAATGTCCTTTAAAAGGTCAACAGGATGAGACACGAAAAATCTTAAATGCCATTTTACTCCAATTTTGCCTATAGTTTCCGGCCCATGTGTAATTTTGGCTGTCGGACGGTGCACAGTGGCCAATTTTACGAAAAACCAACCAAAACTCTAAAAATGCATGGATTTTGACCTAACCTTGGCGGTCATTAAAGGGGTATTTTTGGTCCCTTCTCCTCTAAAATGATCGTATCAGATCAAAACATACTCCAAATTTATTCGCCATAAATTGTTGCTATACTGGTAAAGTTTTTTCATCGATTGGATCATAATTGGGGCATTTAGATAATGTTCATGAAAATGCACCTGTGGCCCCCTACAAATTACTATGGAACAAAGTTCGCTAGGTTGGCACGGGTTAATCTTAACCGATCGCCATAAAATGTCATATATAAGGTTTTTGGGTTAAATGGAAAGGGATCATCGACAACATTTTCACACAAATATCGCTAAACTCGTGCACAATAAGTAGAGCGGCAAGGTAATAGAAGTTGTTTTCAAAAAGGAAACAATTTGAATTAATATAAATATATGTATAGTGGAACTTACCTTTTTTATATTATTTGTCACTTGCAGCTTTTTACTTAATTGTTTATATTCATAACATTTTTCAAACATGTGACTGACTTTCCCAAATCAATAACTTATTGTACTGATTTGAAAGTCACAAAAAGAGGATAAATTTAACATTTCATGCGTTGAACACGCAACCCTCGGATTCGTAGTCGGACACACACGCTCTGTGCCACCGTACTCATAATATAATAAGGAGTAATATAAGTAGTTATTTTTGTTATCATTATTTTGTAATGGGTTACATAATGACTAACGGATCTGAATATTTGCTGGGACAGTCTTCTGTAAAGACAATTTCGAAATTTTGGCGTTGATGAAATTTTCATCGCAGACTCAATTTCCAACTGGGAGCTGCAATGAACTACTTTGGTAACACAACCCCACAAATTGCTACACTTTGACCACATCCTCGAAAGAAAATCGAGTACTTTTAGTTACAGGTATTTTTATTATTCATTGTATGTTTTATATTTCCATAAATTCTACTACTAATTTAGGCAAAGAGTGGGGAGTCCTTTTTCGTCGTGCGTCCATATATTTTGCGGCTATCACCAGTTTCCATTTACGCTTTGTGAACTTCTATGGCCAGACAAATGGTGACTGATTTAAAGACATTTGCTCATACTGAATTCCAATTGTGTAAAAATTGTTGTACGCGGTAAGTTTTAATGGAAAACGGTATAAATATACTGATGGACGTTAAAATCCCCGAAATGAATGCCAGAGTCAATGTGTTGCTTATATAGAAGAGACCAAAAACGTTCAATTTAAATTCGTTCAATTGTATGCGGTGCAGGAACAATTCAATCTGCAAAAAGATATGTTGAATTAGAAATGAATCCAACCATGCGAAATAACAGAAGACAGGTTTTTAAATCAAATTTGGACCAACACAAACGCAAAATATAAAGAAATATGTTGAAAGTTGGACAATTTTATTCTGTAACTTTTTCCATTTTTGGATAGTTCAATTATGTATGTACCAATGAACGGAAACAAAAAAAACGATTCCCGTACCAATCACACAAATCCACTAACTTTTCAGCTTCTCTGAATCGTTTCATTCTCACAACCAAAACAAAAACACAAACTTCTCAATGTAAAAAGATGGAAACCGTACGATTGCTGCAATGTAACTTCGGCTATGCTTTGCCGAGTTGTTTCATTCACCACCGAAACGAGAAGTATTTTTGGGAAACGTTTGCCGTGCGTATTGTCAATGACGCACTCACACACACACACACATGTGATTGCTTAACAACCCTATAAGTTAGCATCAGCATACCACCCCAGCAAAAATTTGGTAGGCACATGTCATTACTTTCTGCATTACCAGGTAATGAGTACTCATTACCCTCCGCATTATCAGGTAGTGCATATATAATGGTTTACACATAACTACTTACTTCCTTACTTACTACTTACTTACAAAGGAATAAGTACGGTGGCACAGGGCTAGTGTGTCTGACTACAAATCCTAGGTTTGTGTGTTCAAAGCTCACCGTCAGCATGAAGTTTTTTGTTGACAAAATTACGAAGAAATGTTGATGTACATGAATGTTTTTAAACAACCCAGCAAAAATTTTGTAGGCACATGTCATTACTTTCTGCATTACCAGGTAATGAGTACTCATTACCCTCTGCATTATCAGACAGTACATATATAACAGTTAACATATAACTAGTTACAACATTACTTACTACTTACTAACAAAGGAATAAGTACGGTGGCACAGGGCTAGTGTGTCTGACTACAAATCCTAGGTTTGTGTGTTCAAAGCTCACCGTCAGCATGGAGTTTTTTGTTGACAAAATTACGAAGAAATGTTGATGTACATGAATGTTTTTAAACAACCCTTACTATTTGTACGAGTGGCCTAGTGTGTAGTGTGTTTGACTACAAATCAGAAGTTCGTGTGTTCGAAACTAGAAGGAACCGAAATAAAAGAAAAGGAAAAAACAAAAAACAAAAAGTGTGCAGTGTTGAATTTGAATATATTTTCACCTCAATTGATCTAAAAATAGAACATGTGCTTTTAGCGTCCTTTTCGACTACGGGTAAGGGGTTAAATATGTACTTTGTGTACACATTTAAGGAAGTACTTCCTTCCTATGACATCCCCATGTAAAAATAATGACTTTTACGGTCAATTAGTAAGTAGTTACAACTGCCAAAATTTACTGAATAAAGTCATTACTTGGTAATGACTTTTTTTGCTGGGAACCCTTACTATTTGTACGAGTGGCCTAGTGTGTAGTGTGTTTTACTACAAATCAGAAGTTCGTGTGTTCGAAACTAGAAGGAACCGAAATAAAAGAAAAGGAAAAAAACAAAAAGCAAAAAGTGTGCAGTGTTGAATTTGAATATATTTTCACCTCAATTGATCTAAAAATAGAACATATGCTTTTAGCGTCCTTTTCGACTACGGGTAAGTGCTTAAATATGTACTTTGTGTACACATTTAAGGAAGTACTTCCTTCCTATGACATCCCCATGTAAAAATAATGACTTTTACGGCCAATTAGTAAGTAGTTACAACTGCCAAAATTTACTGAATAAAGTCATTACTTGGTAATGACTTTTTTTGCTGGGACAGTGAATTTTATCAACCACCAAACGTTTTTGATTTATTCACATGAGTTTAGTACTATTTCGTTTTCTATCTGCTCTTGTGGAGTTGAGTACTTTTCGCTTTTCGTTTTGTTCGTACTCACGAATGTAAACAAAACAAAACTAAACAGCGAGCTCGGCCAACGTGGGTTATGTTTCGTTTTGTATTGTTCCTATGGAAAATACGAAACGAAACGATTGGAAATGTTATTTAAAGTATTTTTACGTACGCTGGTATGTACAAAGGAACTTACCTCTCTATTCCATTCCTCATTTTCATTCATGGCAGCTGAATTATCAAATCCAACTATTCCAACAAGTTGCGATGCTGAAACAGCCCGATGTCCAGTGAGGGACAACAGTCCCACATCAAAGAGCAATTTCAAAATAAACACTATGTATCGAGTATGCATCTGATTATCTTCATAATACTGCCAAACCGTGTAGTAGATGACACATGTAGTGCCACAGTAAATGAAAAGAATAGTGGTTAGTATCAGCAGCTGCCATAGTTTATGCAAGTCCAAAGCATTTCTTTGAATCCGAATTAATAAATTGGAAAAAGTTTGCAAGTCGCTCTTTAAGTTCTCCAAATCAGTTTGCGATGCTGGCCATCGATGTCGCGTGTCTCTTATCCGTGGAATAAGATTTTGCCTTACGTAGTGAGTCAATGAATTTAATAAGGCTTCGACGCATATATACGAAATGCTTATCATATGCAAACTGAGCCACACGGTCACCATTAAATACATTTCCACAACAACCAAAGAAATTGAATACAAGTCTCCATTATCCATGGAAATATATACTTCATGTCCAATGCATACAATTTCATATATAAATGAGGATAATTTCAGTGCCAGTAATGCCACATGTATCCAGCGAAATAGCTTGTAGTTCGGTTGAAACTCTTCAAGTTGCTGCATTATTCGTAGAAGTTCATTTATAGCAAATACAATTTGTCTTCGGTTTAGAAAGTTAAGGATGGCTTCGATCAGAGGACATGCAGCTAGAAAAAATACCTGGATAATTACGTATGCGTAGAAGTAGTCATCAACTTTCCAAAGCTTTAAAGCCCCGTACAAAAATAGAGAACAACAAATGCTTCGACTGATAACATTTAACCAGACTAGACACCTCATTTCGAAGGCCACCAGTGGGTATCTGATATGAGAAATACTTGTTGATGTCCTAGACACACAGCATACGATGGTAATCCTCTCCTGGTCTTCTCTTGACATTGCCTTCGTGGTTCCAGTGTCACAGCGCTTGAAGGCATAATTAACCATGCCAAAACAACGGAAATAATAGTAACAGATACATACGAAATAGTGGCATATATCGTTCGGGCACAGCCACCTAGATTTCTTTGATATACACTAGAACAAAGTGATTACATTAAAAAAACTTCTATCTTGGGTATAATTATGATAACCAATTATTGTCTAGCTGCAGAGTGCATAAAATTAAAAAATTTCAACATTTTTTATACCCTCCACTATAGTATGGATGGTATATTGAGATTGTAGGTAACACAACGAAATAATCATTTGTAACCCCATTAAGTATTACCTCGGTCTTACAGTCCCCCATTGATAAAAGGCAGAAAGAAAGTTTTGATGTAATGTATTGCACTGTAATGAGGTGTAAACTGGAGTAAACTATTGCTATTAACCTGAACTATAGGCAACATACAAGTACAAATATGTCATTTACTCAAAGAGTGACATAACTCAAAAATGCGTTTTCTGAGTTAGCAATTTCTGTTTTTGCTGCAACTTCTACTTTATCTTGTGTTAAATTTCCATGTTGATATCTACAAAACTCAACAAGTCACAGCTCATTTGATTTTGAGTTACACTTTTGACATAAATCAACAAAAAGTGTTTTAGTTTAGGAAGCACTCAAACAATTCAAATCATACTTGACACGGTGCGCCTGAACCAACTTTAAATGGTAGGAGCTTTATTTATTTATTTTTTGTAATAATCTTTTTAAGTTGAGAAGTCAAATTTCAATCGGCAACTTGTTTTAAGTTTTTCTCGTTTTCTCGAAACTGTATTTTTTAGATGTGACACTCTTTGAGTAAATGAGCGATGTGTATTTTCTCAACCACTAGAGTTGTATACATCTAGTTCATAGCACACTGCCCTAGTTCGAAGAATTATGAGTAACGTCGCACAAACTAACGTATACGCAGTTTCTTCATACAAACGACCGGAGTGCATTGAACTAGAAAAAGAACTAGGTCACTCAAATAAATGTAGTTTTATTTTACTGTATCAAAAACTAACTGAATATTGTGTAGTTTTTTTTTTTTTTGTTATATAATCTAGAAGATAGGCAATGTTCGAACAAATTGTGAAGAATGGCCTGGGTGTATTTGTTTATTCTGTCAGAATTACCATAACTAAATATGCAACAGGTTGTACTGTTTATTTGACATTTTGGATCAATAACCAGATACGCGAAAAATTATTGAGAGGGCAAATTTTCTTTACAGAGTCAGCTTCTGTATATGTTCAAAATTTGTTTCATCACAATGTTGATAAATTCCAGTTCAACAAATGTTGTAATAACAATTTTCATTTCGGCTGAATTTTAATATATATAAAATATGTTTTTAATATGTATAAAATATTTTTCTTGCAGGTTCTGGAACAGAGCTACCTATACATTAGTTATTAATACGCGTGCGCGGAAAAATTGAAGTGGAAATAAAACACTTGTCATATTTTTGAAGATTGCTATCGTATCTCATTAGACTAATTGCTCTATTCAATTGAATGTCAACCAAAAAAAGGGACTATTAAATTATTTTGCAAATCTCGTTAGGGATCATCTTTCACTGTACTGAAATCAGAGTACGTAAAAATACTTCAAATAAAATTTCCAATCGTTTCGTTTCGTATTTTCCATAGGAACAATACAAAACGAAACATAACCCTCGTTGGCCGAGCTCGCTGTTTAGTTTCGTTTTGTTTACGTTCGTGAGTACGAATAAAACGAAAAGCGAAAAGTACTGAACTCCACAACAACAGATAGAAAACTAAATAGTACTTAACACATGTGAATAAATCAAAAACGTTTGGTGGTTGATAAAATTCACTGTGGTATGCTGATGCTAACTTATAGGGTTGTTAAGCAATCACATGTGTGTGTGTTTGTCTGAGTGTGTCATTGACCATAACGCATGGCAAACGTTTCCCAAAAATACTTGTCGTTTCGGTGGTGAATGAAACAACTCGGCAAAGCATAGCTGAAGTTACATTTCACCAATCGTACGGTTTCCATCTTTTTACGTTGAAAAGTTTGTGTTTTTGTTTTGGTTGTGAGAATGAAACGATTCAGAGAAGCTGAAAAGTTTGTGGCTTTGTGTGATTGGTACGGGAATCGTTTTGTTTCTTTCCGTTCATTGACTGAAATATATGCCTCACAGGGATTCACATTTAATATTACAGGACCAACAGCCATATGTATTGTGGATCATCGCATTAGTTTGTCGTCGAAGCAAAGTTGTAGCTCTAGTCCTA
This sequence comes from Musca autumnalis, assembly GCF_047663935.1. NCBI lineage: Eukaryota > Metazoa > Arthropoda > Insecta > Diptera > Muscidae > Musca > Musca autumnalis. Next base: position 333,610,246 of record NW_027411644.1, on the reverse strand, counting down.
AAGAATAATAATTGTGAACACATCAAATCAATTTAACCTCATCTTCTAGGTCAAAATCGTCAAGGTCAAATTTCCGTCATAATTTTTTCTCGGATTTTGGTCTTCAGATATCAAAATCTACCTAAGATTTCAATAAACAACTTTCTAGAACATATAAACATTCTAGGAATGATTCTTTAAGTTGAAATTCGTCAAATAATTAAATTATTCTTAACGTTTCCCCCAGCTCAGGTCTGGAAATAACAAACTGTTCAAAACGCAAGGAAATTTGAAAGGTTTGTTATTTACGCACCTGAACAGGAAAGAATGGCCAAAAATAATCAAATTTTGAGCATGAAGAATCATTCCTAGAATGTTTATATGTTCTAGAAAGTTGTTTATTGAAATCTTAGGCAGATTTTAGTAGTTATAGGTATACGTAATTTGTGAGCGGTTCGGTATCTGTGGACCAAAGTCGGAGAAAAAAGTATAAAAATGTAATACTTTCAAAAGTTTTTTGCTATTTTCACCGTTAAGGACCGTTCATAGACAGTTCGTATGTTCCAGAAAGTTGTTTACTGATATCTTTGTTACATTATTGTAGTTGATTGTGTTCTTGAATTTTGAACGGTTTGGTAGCTATGACCCGGAATCGGAGAAAAGAGGATAAACGTAACATTTGTTTTGCTATTTTGGACATTAACAACCGTCTCTACAGAGTTCACATATTCTAGAAAGTTATTTATTGATATATAAGGTACATTTTTGTAGTTGGTTGTTTGCTTCAATTTCGATCGGTTTGATATCTGAAGAACAAAATCCGAGAAAAAATTATGACGGAAATTTTACCTTGACGATTTTGACCTAGAAGATGAGGTTAAATTGAATTGATTTGATGGTAAAATAAGTCCTATTGACATCAATGCCTCAGGTCTTTGAGGGCCCATAACCGCGAAACTGTGTCTTCTTATTTTTGGTCTTCTATCATGCTGCGGTGTCAGAATATGGTTATTTTTCCATGACTCAAAAAATTACACACAGTGTAATTGTTGAAGGGTGTTCGAATATGAGATTTGCATACTGTTTATTTATGCTGGAATTGGGTCTTGTTTTAAAAATGCCGAAAACTTTGGATAGTAATATAGGTGTATAATTTTTTTACAATCTCTTGGCTTTTGGTTCAGAAAATACTTTTACAACATTCCTAACAAATTTCTATATGCACATTTACCTATGACGTATTTAAATTTTTCGTCCAAAATCGATAATTACAAAAATACATTTTTTTTTAATTATTCGCGTTTTAACCAATGCTACAAAAAATGCAAAAAGCCCCACAAAAATATGCGAAAATGTCTAAGTTCTGCCTGAATTGTTTAATCATTTCAACAAACCAGTGGCTTTATGCGTGTAATTTAACATGCTCCTGTTATACATCATTGCTTCAACATTGGGTTTTGTAAACTATTGTTATATTAAGTTTACATTTACGAAATCCACTCGGTTTCAACTGTCAATTCCATTACTTAAATCCAATGGATTTCAGACGAGTTTTCATTTGACGTATACGCAAAGAAATTGACAGTTGAAATCGATAGGATTTCGTAAATATAAACCAAGCATAACACGCATTAAAAGTTGTATGTCTTTGCCATAAATTGCAAAAAAATCAGTAATTTTTATTACATACATATGTATACAATTGTGAAGATATTTTCTGCTGGGAAAAAATTGGAGAATGAAACTGCATTATCGTGAAATCGTGATATTTTTTAGGTAAATTATATTTCATGGGAAAATCACGTCTGGTCTTGGAAGAGTAAATTACTCGATACGGTAAGGTGTTTCGCATTGAAGAGACTTCTCAAATCACAAATAATTTGATTAAAATTGATTTCGGTTGTGCACTTTGTTCAAATCAATTCCTTCATGTCTACAGTTTATGTGAGAGCACAGAAAAGAAGTGGTGTCAATCATCGCATTCATACCAAGAATTCCCACATCAAGCGGAATAAAAGATTGTACCATAGACAAATGAAGTGTATAGACAACAGAGGTCTGCTTTGAATCACCGCAACAAGGTAGTATATAAAATCATTTCATAAACAAATCATTCATTTTACAGAGTAAAAAAATCCGTTAGCATAATCGAATATGCAAAAATTAACATACGCCAAAGACTACCAATGACCCCGAATATCTTTTTTGCACACATGGAATCGATTGGGCCTTTAGGACGTTACTTCTAATGGCAAACCTTAGCTATCCACCAAAATTCAGCTTTGTGGCAATATTTGCTATTTTAATGTCAATTTTGACTGGGCTACAAACATAATATGCCTCTTTCTCTCTGGGACCCCCATAAGCAACCAAAAATTTCGTGACCATCCGATCAAAATTTCGACCAGTAGCGTGATTGCAAAAAAAATGGAAGTATTGGATGCATTACCGACTATTACCAACTATTACCTTACACCAATGAACAGGTAATATTTTCTTTTTCCATTGACAGGCTTTGCCGTTGAAATACCTCTACTAGAAACCGATATATTCACAAAGAATAAAACTTTGAATTTGTCTCCACATGAGTTTTCCCCATTACAACCCCTAAATATTATCAGACTATCACCAAAATCAATAGGCTTCTTCCTCTGTGGGGCCCATCAACCCCCAAAATTTCGTGACTATCCGATCAAAATTCCAACCTGTAGCGTGAATACAAAAATGGAAAAATTGGATATATTACTGACTTTTGCGATATCTCGATTGTTTGCCCACTTACGCCACTTACTTTCCTTTTGGAATACTCCTATCAGAAGCGGAGATATTCGCATAAGAAAAAAACGTTGACTTTTCTCCACATAATCTTTTTGCTTATTCCGACTCCTGAATATTATCCGACCATTACCAAAATCAATAGGTTTTTTCCTCTGTGGGACCCCCATTAACGCTCAAAATTTCGTGACGATCCAATCATAGCGTAATTACAAAAAAAAAATTAAAAAAAATGGGATGTATTACCGAATATTGCGATATCTCCGTTATTTGGCCACCTACGCCAACCTGCTTTACATCATTGTAAAGATGGGATTTTCTACTTTCATAGTCAGACTTTGTTTTTGGAAGGTCCCCAACCAAAGCTGTGATATTCGTCATTATTATTAAAATCGCAGTTGGGTTTTAGCCGCTATTGCGACATCTTCCTTGTTTGACCACCTACTACAACCTACGTTACATCGTTGCAAAGGTGATATGTTCTACTTCCATTAGCAGGTTTTGCTTTTGATATACCCCTTAAAGAAGCGGAGATATTCGCTTTGAAATAAAATGTTGACTTTTTCTCCAAATAAGTTTTTTGCCCATTCCTACCCATTCATGTATTGATTGCCAAAAACCCAAAACTTGCCTGTGTGACGTAGGCGTCCCGACAACTGCAAAAACACAGTTACAAAATTATGAATGAAGATCATCGATTTCTTTTTTTTTCGTTCACTTATTTTGCTTTATACCCTACACCACTATGTGGTGACTATGAAAGTAGAAACCCCATCTTTACAATGATGTAAATCAGGTAGGCGTAGGTGGCCAAATAACGGAGATATCGCAATATTCGGTAATATATCACATTTTTCAATTTTATTGTAATCACGCTACAGGTCGCAATTTTGATCGTCACGAAAGTTTGGGTCGGAATTTGAAAAAAAAAACTTATTTAGAGAAAAGTCCAAGGTTTTATTTCAAAGCGAATATCTCTCTTCTGTAAGAGGTATACCGAAAGCAAAACCTGGCAAGGAAAGTAAAAAATATTACCTTTACAATGGTGTGAAGTAGGTTGTCATACGTAGTCAAACAACAGAGATATCGCAATGGTCGGTAATGCATCCCTTTTTCCATTTTCTGTGCAAACACACTACTGGTCGGAATTTTGATAGGATTTTTACGAAATTTTGGGGGTTGATGGGGGTCTCACATTGAAAGAAGCCTATTGATGGTTGGCGTACATCCTACGTTTCATTTTTTTATTTGAGTTGTACTGACGACGCACTTAAATGCGTTTCAACAAAATTTACCTTTATTAATGAAGACCTTCAGAGCAAAGGCGCTAAGCTATTCCAATTTTAATATTTTGAATAGTCGGCCCCGACCCGGCCTTGGCTAACTTGTTTTCATGTTCTTTTGTTTTTAATACATTTCAATAATTATTTCACACATTTTTACAAAAAATGTCAAACATTTTGTCTGTGAAAAAATTATGGACAGCTGGGAGACAAACGACAAATGTATGTATGTGTTAGTAAATCAGAGTTACACCAGACAAATTGTCTGGTGTAAAAACCTAGATACTTGTTGTTATTAAAATTATATATTTTATTGAATTTTCACAAAAACGCTTTTTAAACGAACCGCCAAATTATTTTACTCCAAACAGTTAAGAAAAAGAAGAAGAAATAAAATGATTCGTTGGGTAAATGTATAAATTGTTGACATCCTGTTGAAAAAGTATTGACTACGTCACCATAATAGTGGACAAAGTGGTGACATGTCGACAGGGTTACTACCATGGTATAATATGGTCTGTTCCAGTACTGCAAGAATCTACTAATTTTTACTATTTATTTCGATAACATGAATGAAAAAATGTTATCGTAGTAAAAAATAGTAGCTTCTTGCAGGTTCTGGAACAGAGCAATAATGTATAAGGTAGGCCACAGCAAACAGCTGATTACAATTTTTTCTTGTTATGGCCTATTCTGTCAAAAGCAGGGTTGACATTTATTACAGTTGTTAACATTATGAATTGTTAAAACAAAAAACTGCTTTAGCACTTTTGATCTGTTCCAGAACTGCAAGAATCTACTATTTTTTACTATTTTCTTCGATAACATAAAGGGAAAAATGTTATCGTAGTAAAAATTAGTAGATTCTTGCAGGTTCTGGAACAGAGCATATATCTTAAAATCCTTAAAATCCCAAATATTGGATCCCAAAATTATTAGTCCCACTGTATTTTCTGGGGTTTCATAAACTACTAGACTGAAAAACTCAAAGAAATCTGCAAGGGTCCGCCTTAACGAGCTATACGCGTAGTCTGACATTAAATAACGGCAATTAATCCACAAATATGTTCCTATTTTGTCTAAAATATACAATAGACAACCAAAAACATTCGATAAAGCAAAAAAGGTAAATTTTGTGTTGCTTATTCCATAAATTTTACGGTAATCTTAATATTTCATTGGGTGTTGGTACACTTTTTCCCTATTATTTTTTTTAATTTTTATAGAATTTACCGTTATTCGCATTATGGAATATATTTTTGTTGTATGTAATATTGTTTATTAGGGATATGAGATAGAGCTATGTACTTGGATTTTCATAAAAATGCTTCCTTACATGGTATAAGTAAAGAGGTAGATTTAAATGAAAACAATCTATAGAACCCTTGTTTTTCCTGGATTCCTAAAACGTCAAAATTAGTAAAGACAAAAGCAACAAGTGGGTTTGTTTACAATACCATTTTTGAGCACTTTATAAAAAACGAAAAAAATGAATGAAGTGTCAAGATTTCTCCACATAATCGAGTTGTGGATATGATAAAATATTTGTTTCAATGCAAAGCTGACGAATTTCTTCCTTATACCCCGTTTATATATAATCGGATTTAACTAACCGACTGGGTTTTAAATGTCAATTTCATTGCTTATATTTCAAACAAATCCTCTTATAGAAGGTTAACCCTGCAAAAAGCTCTAATATAAACAGCATATTACACATGTTCTAAAAACAAATTTAAAAATCATTGAATTCGATTGTTTTTAAAATTGTTTGGCATATTATTCAAACAGCACACACACATACACAGATTGTGTATAATGTTTTGAAGTTTTAGGAACAGTCGAAAGAAAAAATTTAAATTGACAGAAAGCTTTAGCTAACCTTTCTTATTAAACCATGCTTCCTTACCCTTAAAACCCGAGATTTATAGGGTGTATGTAGACCGTAGACTGTCAACCAAAGACTGTATATACCTAAGCCATGGTGGAACGATGAGATTAAGCGATTGTATGAAATGCGTTTAGCGGCCAGATGAAAATACGAACGTACAGAAGCCTTTGAAAAGTTGACAGCACAATAATATCGTTAATTACCGAAATTATAAGCATTTTAATTTTACTGATTTTTGTCGTAACTTAAAAAATGAGTTGGAGAATCGCACTACCGGTTGCATAATTTTCAGTGACAGTCACTGTACATGTACACAGTCTTACATAAGTATACGTACGCCCCATAAATCTCGGGTTTTAGAAAAAGTAATGATATTTATGAAATTCCAAGTACACAGGTTTATTTCGTCTCACTAATAAACAATATTTAATACAACAAAAGTATATTCCATAATATAAATAACGGTAAATTTTACATAAACCAAAAAATGATACTTACAAAAGTATACATACGCCCCAAGGAAAAATCAGTATTATCGTACAATTTATGGAATTAGCAGCAAAATTTATACATTTTATTGTTTTCGCGAATGTGTCTGGGTGTCCGAGATATATTTTAGAGAAAAAAAAATAATTTTTGGGTGTTAAGTGCCGTTATTTAATGCCAAACTTCTTGTATAGCTCGTTAAAGCGGACCCTTGCTGATTTCTTTCCGTTTTAGGTATTTGAGTATACAAAAGCCACAATATTAGTGTCAGATTATAGATTTTGAAATCCTAGAAAGCTTTTTAGTTGAACTTGTGCATAACACATCTTCCTGGGTGTCGATAAATTCACATTTTTCCTGGGATATCTCAGGAAGTTAATAGATTCCTCGGAATTCTTGGCTCAAATTACATACAGAAGACCTTGAATTGTGTTTTAATATGGCGTTATATAATCCTTGGACACCAATTGAATCAGAAATGTACAATTATCCGATATTTTCCGACCCTATATTGACGGTAATGTTTATAATACGAAAACTACGTTGTTCACAGTGTAAATTTCATGATTTTAGGTAGTGATTATATTTTGATGCTTTGGGAGCAGGTTTTTAACAGAATATTTCACATTTCTGATTCAATTGGTGTCCAAGGATTATATAACACCATATTAAAACACAATTCAAGGTCTTCTGTATGTAATTTGAGCCAAGAATTCCGAGGAAACTATTAACTTCTTGAGATATCCTAGGAAAAATGTGAATTTATCGACACCCAGGAAGGTGTGTTATGCACAAGGTCAACTAATAAACTTTCTAGGATCTCAAAATCTATAATCTGACACTAATATTGTGGCTTTTGTATACTCAAATACCTAAAACGGAAAGAAATCAGCAAGGGTCCGCTTTGACGAGCTATACAAGAAGTTTGACATTAAATAACGGCACTTAACACCCAAAAAATATTTTTTTTTCTCTAAAATATATCTCGGACACCCAGACACATTTGCCGAAACAATAAGATGTATAAATTTTGCTGCTAATTCCATAAATTGTACGATAATACTCACATTTCCTTGGGGCGTATGTATACTTTTGTAAGTATCATTTTTTGGTTTTTTGTAAAATTTACCGTTATTTATATTATGGAATATAGTTTTGTTGTATTAAATATTGTTTATTAGTGAGACGAAATAAACCTGTGTACATGGAATTTCATAAATATCATTACTTTTTCTAAAACCCGAGATTTATTTGGCGTACGTATACTTATGTAAGACTGTGTACTTTTTATTATAAGGTCGAAACCTAAAACATTGCGTGTGGGTTCAAAAAAACCAAAACAAAATACATATATGCTCTGTTCCAGAACCTGCAAGAAGCTACTATTTTTTACTACGAAAACATTTTTTCCTTTATGTTATCGGAAAAAATAGTAAAAATTAGTAGATTCTTGCAGTACTGGAACAGACCAATATTTGAAATTAAAATACATGTATTTTGTTCTTTTGAACGCACACGCAACACGCAATGTTTTAGGTTTCGAACTTACAAAAGTCCAATATTTTGTCGTAGGATATTGTTTATCTGTATGTAAAAGAAAACAAATATCTTCAAACTTATGCAGAAATGTTGGAAATTACGCCACGAAGAAATGAAAATGAATATTAATTGTAAAAATAAAATATTGTAAACCGTTTAGCGAACAATGATTTGTTTAATTCTGAGCTAGGTGTATCTCCTACTCCTCTAAAGGTTTTGATGAAGTAGAAAAATGTTATGTACAGTCATCAAACCAGAAAGTGCTGTTATTTTACTATGGAGTAGTGCACACCTGGAGGAGCATGACCCACAAATACACACATACAGTCAAACAGTCTATGTAACTATACCAGTTTTATTCTACGTTTGTTGCCACATGCAATGCAGAAGACTACATTTACACAGGACTTACGTTTCATCTTCTTGTGAGTCTCGGAAAACTTTTGGTAAGCTTGTTTTGTTGAAGAGAAGTATCAGTGAAGGGATTGGATTTGCTGGCAATAATAGTAAAAACCTGTTGTTTCCAAGGCGGATATTGAACCACAAAGTCACAACACAGCGACCAAGTGTGCGCGCAGATTTGAAAGAAAATAGGCTTAAGTTGATAATTCAACCATTGTAGAAATGAAACTCTACATTAGTTGTACAACCTTTTTGGAAATATCAAAAGTACCAAAGCACGTTGGGTAAGAAAATCCCCTGAAATTAGATATGACTGCACTGCAACATACAGTGGTGACCAATACATTTGCAACAAAATTTCACGTTTTAGAAAATAGTAAAATATTTATTTTAGTTATTAGTCATTTTTGAAATTATTTATGAACGTTTGGGCACGATATGCAACAAATTTTTTGAAAAAATATGTAAATACATATGGAATACAAATTGAATGGTCAAAACGCATGCAACTGAACCGAATTCCATGTAAAAATCTTCAATATTTTGTAAAATGTGTATAGTTTTTTTAAACGATTCAAATAACTTGCTTTTGGCGGGTCATACTGGAGAAGCACGGTCATGGGTTGCAAGGGTCAGTAACTTCAGAAGTAATGGAAATTACTTCAAATTTTAGTTGTCGATTTAATAAAATCCTGAGTTTAGAGTGCAGTTGTATCATTCATTAGTAAAATACTGTAGTCTGGGCTTCGAAAAACATTTGATCGTAGGGATTGGGAATGATGGATACTGACCTATTGAAGTTATAATGGGTATATAGGCACTCCCACAAAAAGGTAAATGACTGACTTCCTGTATGCACATACAGTGCTGCTCAAAATATTTCCAACTGAGATGTCACTTTTATAGTCAATCTATTTTTAGTGACGTTTTGGTTTTATAATGTGGTTATATTTGTAATTTGATTCTTCATTGACTTTACTTTCAAGATTTACACATTTTTTTAGAGTTTCTAAATGTTACTGAAACATTTTTTCAGCAACTTTTCCATTATACAACTATCAAAATTTGCAACATTAGTAATAATTATTACAAATGATCGAGTACGCAGACAGGCATATTATTTCATTCTTTCAAAATAAAATTGAATACACGTTTTGTCATTTTGTTTAATATTTATTTTTTATTCAGAATTTATGAAAACGTATGCATGCATTCTGATGCTTCAATGTGCAAAAATTGATTGTTAAACAAAGATGTAACAAACGTGTTATTGCGCTAAGTTAAAAAATGATGAATATTTTCAGAAGATTTGTTAACTTTTAGACATTTTATTTCAGGTACTTCAGAATTATCTGAAAGGCACTTGAGATAAACATCCCAAGGACCAAATAAACAAAAGTTCCAGTATCAAGGATTCACAGACAAGTTTGAGATGATGAACATTAAATTATATATAATAATTGTTCCACAAACATCCCATAAGGGACAAGGGAGACTTCTCTCAACATTAAACAATAACTTATCCTTTGTAATATACACATAGCCCAGAAAGTCAGCGTTCACCTTACTACTTTTCAAAAATGATACTAAAACATTATATAAATGGGTAAATAAGAACAGCTTTTCTTTCATAAATATTTTATTCGCACTCTTTAGTACAAGAATAAAAAGAAAAATTCCGGAAAATACATTACAATTACAAGGATAACGGTATAAAAGTGTTACAACGGCTAAATAGGAGCCCCAAAAAGGTCTGCGTTCACTTTGTATGTTGTAATAGTACCGTTAGTTTTTTTAAACATTTTTGCATAAGGTAAAGTGGCTAAAGCGACCCTTTTTAAGTCTTACATCCCAAATGAGCAGAAGGTAAAGTGTTCCCACAATCCTTAATAAGACAAGTCAAGTCGACTCGTAGATCAATAATTTGGTCCCATTGCAGAAGCAATGGCCTCCGCGTAGTACTCCCTGGGGACCACTTCATAGTTATATAGTGGAAGCTAATACGAACGGCGTTCGCCTGGCTGCACAGTGGTCCCACTTGTATGGAAAGGAGTGCCAACAATAGTTATAATCGAGTTAACACCTCGAAATTTTAATCATAGTTTTATAACGTTCCCAAAAGGGAGAAAAACAAATTTAATGGATGTAGGTCCAGATTTGGGTGTAGCCCCCATATTAAGGTATCCACCGATTTTTTATATTTTGACGATTTTAGCCGATTTGATTGTAATTTTGCATTTTAAGTTCAGAGGGAACACCATACCACCTTGCAAAAAATATTCAAAAAATATTTGTGAAAAAATGTTCAATATAGGTCCACGTTTCGGTATAGCTCCCATATAAACGTACCTCCCGATTTTTGGAATTTTGGCGATTTTACAGGCGTGATGTGAGGGGAATAACTTACAGGGTGGCAGATGGTGGCAGCTGGATTTCTTTTTACCGTAGACTAGAGAATTTCCCCTGTATTTAAAAAAAAAATATGGACTTGCCCTTACAGGGCCAACATTGGTAAAACTAAACATTTATAGCAATGATATTAAAAATAGCACAAAAAGTCATTTACAAAGAATTTATTTTTAAGGAACTTAGAAATTTTGAATTTGTTTTTTCGTAAGAATATTGTCAATGTCATCAACTATAAGCTTCATTTTGGAAATTGTACATTTACCTCTTAAATTTTTTATAATTTCACTCATAAGCTACGAATGCTTTGCGAATCTTTTTTTCGTTTTTAAGGTACCACATACGAATCTCAACTTCTTCTACTTAACTTGGCATATTACCGATGTAAATTGACAAAAATAATACTGGATAATAAACATTTAATGTGTTTATTTATTAAATGTGTTTATTTATTTCAATCGCAATCAAATTTGTCGACATAAATGTTTCGATTTTTGTCCACGGGCGGAATCACAGTGGGCTGGTGGCAAAGCTGGCGGCCCCAGCATCAGTCTAGGATGCCTTAGACCAATCATCTACCCATCCAAATCTACATTGAATACTGAAACCATTACAAATGAAAACCAAATACCAACCCCCTCGATGACGGCCATTGGAATGAAACAAAGGATACGAATAGGATCATGGAATGCACTATGTTAGAACCATGAAAGATGGCGCAGATAGAAAAAGAATTCATCAACTACAATATGATTATACTGCGTGTTAGCGAAGTGAGATGGCCGGATAGTGGAGAAATCGACACTATCGGTGGATCAAAATTTGTGTATTCGGGAAAACCAACCCGACCAACCCCGAGCTAGCGGTGTTCGACACAATTCACCACAACGCTATCTGGAATGCATTGGAATGTAAAGGTGTACCCCAGAAAATAATTAATCTGATAAAAGAGCTTCACAAAGATGCACACTGCCGAATATCTCATGAAGGACTTGTAAGTGAAGAAATAAAAGTTAATGTTGGAGTAAGACAAGGTTGTGTCCTATCGCCGCTTCTATTTAACATAGTTATTGATATTATTATGCGAAGAGCTATGACAGAACAATGTGGAGTAACAAAAGGCCTTCAAGGAAATTTATATGATCGTGACTACGCAGATGACATTTGTCTTCTGTCGCACCGATTCTCCGACATGTCTTCAAAACTTCATAAACTTGTCGACAGAGCTGCCAGAGCCGGACTTTACATCAAAACAAAAAATAAATAAAATCAATGAGAATACATAGCGAAAACACCAACCACTTCCAAATAATGAATAGACAAATTGAAGATGTATCATCATTCAATTATCTAGGCAGTATTATAACTACAAACGGCGGTAGTGAGAAGGACATAGAATGCAGACTTAACAAGGCTAAAATCTGTGCTGTTATATGGCTGCGAAACGTAGATGATTCAAATAACCAAATGCGTTCCATGCAAGCATACACGAATAGGTGTCTGCGACGTATACATGGTATTTACTGGCCTAACACCATAACCAACGATGCTTTGTGGAATATGTCGAGTATTTACCCAAATCTTGGGTGAAAACTCTTTAACTGCCGAACCACTAGACGTAGACTGACGAAATTTGGCTCAAATCATACATATAACAAGAGAACATCTGGTGTTGAAAATGGGGTCTCTGGGTCCATGTTTTGATATAGCCCCCATATAACCGTACCTCCCGGTTTAAGGTATTTTTTACCTATTAGCCACATTTTACTATCATGTTACCTGTAATTTGGCACAGTGAGTTCCCAATGTGTCTAAAATATCCTTGTAAACATTTTTCAACACAGGTACACGTTTGGCGGTAGTCCCCATATAACCGTACTTCCAATTTTAAGTGTTTGGTTTAAGTATCATTTTGGACCCATGACCCCATTTTCAATACCAGAAATTCTGTTGATATAAAAAATTTTCGAGCCAAATTTTGGCAGTCTACCGAAATTGATTAGGCAGTTAAATAGTTTTAACCCAACATTTGGGTAAATACTCGAAATTAGTGGTTGAGTGGGGGCTACCTCCAAACGTGAGCCTATGTTGACACATTTTTGCAAGGACATTTTAGACACGCTAAGAACTCCCTGTGCCAAATTTCAGCCAACATGATTGTAAAATGTGGCTAATAGGTAAATATACATGCCGGAATCCGGATCATAATATCTCAATAATAATTGCACGCATGTCGATTTTCCGCAATCTGAGGCTCCTACCAAAGCCACTGTTTTGCCTTGAAGCACTTCTAAATTGAGACCATTTAGAACTCGCCGATCCCTTCTTGTTGGATACCGAAAATGTATATTACGGAAACTAACACCTTGTTCAGCATTACTCTTTCCCGTAATCTGATGGTAACTCTTGGTCGATCCGAAACGATTTCACAACCTAAACCCAGAAATCGGTTGTAAGATGTTGTATTGGCGATTCAATACAGTAAATAACCACAAATGGGTATTTACCCGGTATTTACCCACCGTGTGGGTATTTACCGGGTAAATACCATCTCTATTTGGCGTAGATGGTCAAACAACGCAAAGTCGTTAATACAGCCCATTTTTTCATTTTTTGTAATCACGCTACAGATCACAATTTAGATCGGATCATCGCCAAATCTTCAGGTTTAATAGGGGTCGCACAGAAGAAGGTACAGTCGGACCTCGATTATCGGTGATGGTCGGGACCGGAGGCATTACGGATAATCGATTTTCCCGGATAATGGAGGCAATGTTTTTATGCACTTTTTGAACATATTTTTAAGTAAAAATTACATAATAATGTGCAATAATAATAAACTCTGTAATTTTTATTATATTTGTTAAGGTAATCCACCAAAGTTTAGAAGGATACATAATGGGGGTTATCATGAACGGCAATTCCCCGTGAATTTTTTCACTTTCTCCCTTAAGTTGCAACGGCGGAAAGACAAAATTCACGGGGAAATTTCATTCATGATAACCCCCAATATCATCATCATCGTATGCGGAAAGGATATATAAAAAATAAAGTATATTTAATATAGTTTACACCATCACTGAAAATTTTGTTGTACTAATACCAATTTTATTTATTAATATTTATTTGTATTTAAGTACTGTCCGTACCACTTTAGATTGATTTTCAAAAAAAATTAGTCGTACCCATCAACAGCGACCCACATTTTTTGAGGCATTTTAATTAAGGACTTTCTGTCCTGAGAAGGCAAACATTCTTGTAAAAAATAAACCCAAGAACAATTATAGTGTCATTTTCTACTTTTCGTAGCGTTATAATAGATATTTCAAATACCATTATATATTATATTATCGTTCATGCAATACCAAAATGGTACTAAATTTAGTACTCCTGTGTATAACCTTAAAACAATTACGTTCTTATATCAACCATATATACCAACCGCGTTTCTCATTTACAGCTATATCAGTTCCCCAAAACCAATTATAGTACTTTACATATAAATAAATAAATAAATACGGATTTCCGAAACCTCCTCATAATATTTAAAAATTCCTGCTAACACCAATCATATTCTCACATACCAGTGAATAAATATACCTACACCCTATACCAAATTTAGACCGATTTAGTACTTTTCGTAAATTTATGGTACGTTCTTAAAACACGTCCATATGCCACCGTTACATACCAATACTCACTGTAACTCCTAAAAATACAGATTCCCTACATCGAATTACAAATTTACTACCATTTATTAATTTTCGTATACTTATGGTACGTATTTCGACAGCCACATATGTATGTATATCGACCCTACACTGGCATTAATACCAAATAATAACAGTAATCTTATCTTTACGTAAACATAAGTACGAATTTCCAAGACCACCTCAATCCTACACTCCAACAGTGATCTTAATTCCAAATTTCAGGATTGGTACCATTTAGTACTTTTCGTAGCCATAAGTCCGAATTTCTAAAACTTCTTCATACCTACACTCCAACAGTAATATCAATTCCAAATCTTAGGATTCCTGGGGCTCAATTCCGTTTCTATGAAAATGTGAAATGAAAAATTTTATAAAGGAGAAAAATGTCAAATGAGAAATATTATAAAGAAAACATTTTTCATTTCAATTCCATTCCATTCAATTCCATTTGGTACTTTTCGTACCCATAAGTACAAATTTCCAAAACTACTTAATTCCTACGCTCTAACATTAATCTTAATTTGAAATTTCAGGATTCTAGCTCTATTCGTTCACCCAAATCCAAATTGTACCACATTTAGTACCATTTAGTACTTTTCGTACCCATATTTACGAATTCCCAAAACTGCCCCCATATCTCGAACAGACACTGCAACAGTAATTTTTAGTCCAAATTTCAGGATTCCAACTCTACTAATTGTACCAAATTTATTACAATTTAGCACTTTTCGTACACATGAGTTCAAATTTCCAAAACCACCTCCTTGTATCAACTCTACTTCTAAACCTTGATTTTCATTACAAATGTCAAGCTTTTAGCTCTACCAGATGATATAATACCAAATGTTACCAAATTTAGTACAATTTAGTACGTTTTTTTTCCAAAACTGCATCCATATCCCAATTCTACACTCTAACAGGAATCCCAATTCCAAATTGATGGTTTTCAGCTTTATTCGTTCACACAAATCCACATTGTACCAAATTTACTTAGTACTTTTCGTACACATATGTACATATGTACAAATTTTCAAAACTGCCTCCATATCTCTATCTTACACTCCAACAGTAATCTTATGTTCAAATTTCAGATTTATAGCTCTATCCGTTCAACCGAATCAAAATTGTAAAAAAAAACTTAGTACCATTTAGTACTTTTCGTACACATAAGTACCAATTTCCAAAATCATTTCCTATATCACTATCACTTCTTTACTCACACCTTTACTCCCATACCAAATTTCAAGATTCTAGCTATATTCTTTCAAAATATACAATTGGTACTAAATTTAGTAACTTTTAGTACTTTTCGTACACTTATAGGCCGAATTTCCAAAAACCTTTGGTATACCTTTCTAACTCTCCATCAGTTACCCTCACTCCTAATTTCAGAATTCTAGCTCTACCGGTTCGCCAAATACAAATGGTACCATATTTAGTACCTTTTAGTACTTTCCGTACCGTTCTAGTTCGAATTTCAAAAAAAGCAGCATTATCTGACCTATTCGGACCAAGACCTCACCCAAAATTTCAAGGTTCTAGCTCCAGCCGTTTAGCCTGGGCGTTGATTATCAGTCAGTCAGAGAGTCATCATTATTCAACTCTTTATACATAAGTATAGAGGAAGATAATAACACTGTGCAACATTTTCAAGGTAATTATGTGCAAACAACTTTTAATGTGGTTTTTATGAAAGTACAGTCCCAGCAGACAAAAATTCTCTTTGGGTCGTGATTTGTTAGATCGGGTTCGGATTTTATGGCCCTATCTAAACATGGTTAAATATAGACTTTTTAATGCTATTCGGGACTATATCTTTGAAACCAATACGAATCTTTCCATGACTTCCGCAGCAAACGTTCAGATAAGAACAAGAAAAAAGCATTTGGCAAAATAATTAACACGAATAACCTCATTTATTTCCTCAAAATTCCGTAATTTGTATATATTCGAAAACGGTTAAAGCTTTCTTATAGGGTTTTTACATTAGCACAAAAATGAGGTTTTATGGCTGTTTCGTCATTTATTTGCTAAAACAGGCAACTTTTTTCGTCATTTACCATACAAAAATAAATGACGATAGCTGCGTCATTTATTCTAAACAATACACGAAAACACCATATTATTTTAAGCAACCCTGTTTTCTTGTCATAAACTACCAAAAAATGCAACTGTTTTATGTTGTTGTTGTATGATGGAGAAAAACAAAAATACTCAAAGAATAGGCCTGTTCGATAACTTCGCAAGTAAAACGTATTTGCAAGTTCTTGCAAGTACTTGCAACACCTCCCAGTCTTCTTTCACTGAACAAGTTTGTTATCGAACAGCATTTTGTAAAAGTTTGTACAAATTTGTAAAAAGTTTTGAGTTATCGTACAGACCTAATAACAAAAGTGAAAACAAATGGTAAAAACCACGGTTTATTCAGTTAGACACTAATGCTAAGTTTACATTTACGAAATCCACTCGATTTCAACTGTCAGTTCCATAGCTCAAACGTCAAATGAAATCTCATCTGGATTTCATTTGACTTTTAACCTATGGATTTGACAGTTGAAATCGAGTGGATTTCGTAAATGTAAACCAAGCATAAGCCCAACTGGTTGTTATGTTTGTTGTCAAAAACATTATTGTCATTTAAAATACAAAGAAACTCAAATCACAATAATATAAAATCTATTATTTTTGTTGTCAAAAGTTGTTAATAGAACTCTGAATGGCCGACCTTCTATAGGCCTGGGCATGGCACAATATACAGGTACAACGGGAAAAACAGCTGATTATCACACTAGTTGTCAAAATGCATTATTGTGAATAAAATCACATACAGAAGGTAAACAAGCAATTTACAGTAATGCGTTATTGTGAACAATTTTGACGTTGGGTATGATTTGATGTAACACCTTCTTACAGCTGGTTTACATTACGAAATCGAGTCGATTTCAAACTGTCAATTCCTTTGCGCATACGTCAAATGAAAACTCAAATGAAATCAATTCGATTTCATTTGACGTTTGAGCAAAAGGAAGGACAGTTTGAAATCGACTCGGTTTCGTAATGTAACCAGTCATTATTCCGCCATCCTTAAAACACTTGCAAAAATTATGTTTTTTGATTTAAAATTAAATAAAATTATGCTTGGGTTTACATTATTTTACATAAAAAAATTTTTCGTGCATGAGTGTGCATGTTCGTTCCTTCTCGAAAAACGCGTTTGTGCGTTAAGTGCATGCAAGCGCTCATCTCTAAACCAGACACACATAATATATATGTTCGATAACTTCGCAAGTGAAAAGTATTTGCAAATTCTTGCAACTACTTCTCCTTTCTCATTTACTGAACAATTTTGTTATCGATCAGCATTTTGTAAAAGTTTGTACAAATTTATACAAACCAAGGCAAATTTATATAAGGTATATGCATCAATTACAACAACTAACAAATTTACAAAAACAACATTGTTGCTATTTGCTCTGTTCCAGAACCTGCAAGAAGCTACTATTTTTTACTACGATAACATTTTTTCCTTTATGTTATCGGGAAAAATGGTAAAAATTAGTAGATTCTTGCAGTACTGGAACAGAGCAATTGAAAATTAATTGTCAAAGATAAATATTGAATAATAAGGTCGTTCCAAAAATTTTTTAAGGAAAAACATAAATACATTTTGAAAATCCTCTAAAATAGACAAATTTGAATCAAAATGTAAATATAACGCATTCAGAACTCTCGTAGGTAATTTTTATTACACGTTTAGGATGAAAAGCAGTATTTTATGGTAGCAAATTTCGAAGTTTCAAATTTCATGAGTAGAACCGATTAAATTTTGAAAACTAAATTTACAAAAAAAAAGTAAGAATACAGCTGATTGTCACTTCTACCTTATATAAATATGCCTTGATACAAACCATGGTACAATAATACAGGTAGCATTATCATGCCAGCTCATGGTAACATAATTTGTCAACTGCATTGAATTGATGTCAAATTTTGACATCTTATGTTACCAACAATTGCCGATGCGGCTACCTGTGTATTTGTACCATGATACAAACCTTTGGGTTATCGAACAGACCTAATAACAATAAAATGTCGTATTTGGTTATATTCATTAGTCTGTTCCTTTACTTTTGAAAATGGTAAAACCGGCAAAAGTAGTAAAAATTGTAAACGGCTCCCATATGAATTGTATGGTATCTGAAGTAAAGTAACACTTTTCGAGTAAAAAGTGGTAAAACTTGAAGATTATTGCACGTAAAGGAACAGAGTTCATGGCACAATAATACAGGTACAGCGGCAAAAACAGCTGGTTATCACACTAGTTTTGTGAATAAAACACACACAAAATGTAAACAAGCAATTCACAATAATACATTATTGTGACCAAATTTGACGTTTGGTATGATTTTATCATGGTGGAATAATAAGGTGTAACGCCAAAAACAGCTGATCTTCATACCAGTTGTCAAAATGCGTTATTGTGAAAAAATCACATACAAAATGTAAACAAGCAATTCATTACTGTGAGAAAATTTGACGTTTGACATGATCTCATGTAACACCTTCTTATTCCATCTTGGATTTTATGTAACGCCTTCTTATTCCACCATGGTTATATTTACGTCTTTATTCTTGCAAAACAATTATTTTCAGATGAGATATCAATATAATGTGTGTTCGTTTACTCAAAATTTGTACGAATTATTAATGGATGTTGTTCGTTTATTCTACAGTGCAATGCAAAAGACCTTAGTCGTTTACAAGAAGTTACTGGACTTGTACGAATTTCTACAAATTATTGAGTAAACGAACACACATATTATTGTCGGTCACTGTATGTATTGAGATGTACAGCAGCTGATATGTAGTCTACAGGATATCATATTTACATGAAGTGGTAATAGGCGGGATGTAGCAAGCATGTCAAATGTGTGAAAAAGAGATACAAATTTAATAAAAGAAAGACAATGAAGAGAACAATATCTTCTGAAAGCTTAATAAGACGTGAGGTCACGTCATAACAATGGCTGGAATATCTATCCGTCCAACTTGCAAATAAATGGATATCAAATAACATTTCCTCGTAGATGCTTCGATATTTTTTTGTGTGGTGTCCATATCGTGAGGTTTTTAACTATCGCTTATTTACTCAAAGAGTGGCATAACTCAAAAATAAGATATTAAGTTTGTCATTCCGTTTGTAACTACCCGAAATAATCATTGTAGACCTCACAAACTATACATGTTCTTGATCAGCGTGCAATTCTACATCGATATAGCCATGTGCGTCCGTCTGTCAAAATCACTCTAACGTCCGAAAGGATTGAAGTAGGTTGATGAAATTTTGGCAAAATCTATTGTATGTACGTAGGACTTTTGGTATTGAAAGCGTGCTATGTAGGTCCACGTTTTCGTATAGTCCCCATACAAAGTGGCGCGTCGTCGTTTTAAGTCATTTTTAAGATATTTGTCACATTTGACCATTGGTACTTTGTGTCTCCAGAGGCTAAGAAGCATTTCTACCAAAATTTGTTTATATTTCTATCAAAAAAATTTTTATATAGGTCCACGTTTTGATATAGCTCCCATAGGACATTATCTCACGATTTTCGGTATTTTGAAGGTTTAAGCTATATTATCCTACCGAGATGGCTGAAATTTGGTATTTAGTCCACCTTTGGGCTACAAAATCAAGGAAATTTGTCGGTATCGGTCCACGTTTTGATATACCCCCCATAGGACGATACATCCTGATTTTCGGTATTTTGAAGGTTTTAGCCTCATCATCATACCGAGATTACTAAAATTTGGTATTAAGTCTTTTTCGGGGGCAACAAAACTTTCCCCCAGAAATTTGTCGGTATCGGTCCACAGGTGCTAGCAATGTTGTGAGTGTTCCGTTTATGTGGATACATACAAATTATATTATATATGTAGCTAGCATATTTCATATTTGTGCTGCTTTTTCATACTGTTATGTTTAAATTTGTGGTTTACCACGTCTCTTCACTTCCATCTTCGAACCATGTTCCGTATTCTGCTAAACAGCCCTAGTAAATCAACAACACATGGATGGCAAGATGATGATGACTTGGTCGCCCAGTCAGACTTCCACTTGTGGTTTGTGTTGTTTTGATTGTTTCGTTAACGATTAGGTTTCAGTTTCCACGTAGTTAGACGTACGTAATTCACCTCGAACTTTTAACATGCAAATCTCAATTTTGATCTTGAACTGTTTTGGATTCACTCGATGGTTTGTTTATTCATTTTGTCTTTTACTAGAGAATGCTGTCGTTAATTTATTTGATTGCTAAATTTGCATGGCAATACAAACAATTACTTTGAAAGTAATCATCGACTGTGTCATTATTGGCTAATTTTCCATTTAGAATGAGATAGGATGTATCCCATCCTTTATATTGGTATGACATGCATGACTACAGAATTAATGACACCCAGACAGACGTATTAAATTATGAAATAATAATGCTTGGTTTACATTTACGAAATCCACTCGATTTCAACTGTTAATTCCTTTGCGTATACGTCAAATGAAAACTCGTCTGGAATCCAGTGGATTTTGCCATACAAGTTCGGCCTAGTAGAAACTAGCAGCATGCTCATTGGCATCTAAATACGATAGCTGATACGATGATTTTGACATTTCTGCTGGAGATGATTTAATTTTTGTATGCGAAATCATGATAAATTTTGCTTGATTCCGCGCGAAATCACGAAACGCCTTCAAAATCACGAAGCGACGACGAATGTAAACCAAGCATTACTATAAGGTGGCGTAAAACGCCAGCGCATGGTGGAATAAGAAGGTGTTTCATCATGGTAGAACAATAAAATGTAACAGCAATACACAGCTGAGTGAACTGGGTTGTAACGTTAATGTCAAATTCCATACGACATTTTATATATTTAAGTCTATTAGAAACATTGATGAGATTCTGTGGCGAGAATCGAAACTATAGTATTCCCTGCCTTACCCCTTGGCGAACAATGCCAAATCTTTTCCACTAATAAACTAGTTGTTTTAAAATATTTTAAACAGCAACAATGGGATTAAGCCAGACTATTTTGAAAAAACAAAATTGCAAACGCTATCCCAAAAAAAAAACGCCACAATGTTTCTAATTGATTATTATGGCATATATGGCATATTTATATAAGGCAGAAGTGACAATCAGCTGTATTCTTACTTTTTTGTAAATTTAGCTTTCATGAAATTTGAAACTTCGAAATTTGCTACCATAAAATACTGTTTTTCATCCTCAACGTTTAATAAAAATGCCCAGAAAATATAATGCTTGGTTTACATTCGGCGTTGTTTCGTGATTTCGAAGGCGTTTCGTGATTTCGCGCGGAATCATGCACAATTTATCATGATTTCGCATACAAAAACGAAATCATCTCATTTCGTGATTTCAGCGAAATCAACATCGAAATCACAGTACACATGATAAACAACCCTGTTTTTGCCTAAAAAAGTACCAAAAGTTGCAACATTTTCACGTATCACAATAAACAAGGTAGATGTTCAATCGCTGCAACAAAATATTTTAGTACCAATATTTGTAAACAATGTGAAAAAATATTAAATTGCTTTGTTACAATGATATTTTTCATTGTGTTCCCATACTTTTTTTAATGGAAATGTTAGAAAAAAGAGCGAATTGTTAAAAATTGCTTCCCCATACAAATTTCTTAAAAAATACGGGAACGGAAAAATGACGAAAATTGCAAACAATCCAGCATAAATATCAAAATCAACGTATCAGCTATCATATTAGATGCAATGATCATGCATGCTGCTAGTTTCTACTAGGCCAAAATTGTACGGCGTTTTTTTTTTTTAAGATTTCGAAGTACGGGAACGCATTTTTAGCACTAAACGAGAAAACTATTGCAAGTACTAATATTGTGCAGGTTCTGAGCACAACTTTTATCTATCAAAATTTATTATTATGATGTCTCAACGATAAAATCATTTTTTATACCCTCAGCCTTTAGGCTATGAAGGGTATATCAGCAAAAATTTCTAAAATCGTCTTTTCCATTTCAAAAAAATTAAAAAACAATTTTGATACTACATCTATGATTTTTGGTACATAGATTAAGAAAAAAATCGTCATTCCAAATCTGTTTTCGTTACCAACTTTGATTGTTGCGCGCAAAAGATATGACCGTTTTAATTATGCTAATTAGAAAAAATTCTAAAAAAATCGCGGCTTAATATAGTAAGCTGTTATATCCAATTGTCGTTAACTGAATTCGCACCCTTTGAGAATATGCAAAAAAAATTCAAAAAGTTTCAATGGATTCGCGAAAAATTTAATTTGTTAAATAATTTCACGTATTTACAAACATATTTTTGAAACAATAGCGCTTATACTTACAAAAAAATATATAAAAAAATTATAGCAGCATCCAGACATTGTGAGGAATAAAATGAAACCTAAGTCGTGAAGTTTGGAGCTATAGTATTCGTGTTATTTGCAAAAACACAATGAAAATGTGACGAAAAAAATAAAAATTATGTTATTCTAATTTTATTTTTTTATGGTTTTATAGGAAATGTTGAAGAAAAAATGATTGAGTTCTTCGTCATTTTCGTCCAAATTTCACGCAATAATGAAGATATTCCGTTGCAACAACTTTTTCACTTATAGTTTTCCTATTGGCGAATATTTTTAGAACATTATATTAAATCACAAGGAATTCCAATTGTGGCATAACATTAAAATAATGTTATATTGAATATTACAACATTTGAAACGCATAGAAACCGCGTAATAGTGGAAATCACAAGATGCGCATCCGATTTTCCAAAACAGCGAATCAATCCCTCTTATTTGATATATACTTTGTGAAATTCCATTTGGCGACCACGATGTAGCATCAGTTGCATGTTAGGGTGCAAAAAACAGTAAAATGCCCATAATTTCCACGAAGTACATTTGCATTTTATGCGCATCCGATTTCAATGAGCACCATTAAAAAATACATCATCCTATGTCATTTCAATGCGATCCATCAAGAACCGTGGATGTAGCATCGCACTCAGTTTTTAGAAAAAATCTATTATATCTCCGGATTCGCGAACGTTTTTCAATATCTGTTTTCGCACATTTTAAATATGCGTTTCGCTCTATTTATCTAAGTAGGAATAACACATCTAAAACGCGTCTAAATACGCGATATTTTCAAAAATATTTTTTGCATATTTTCGAAATTTGAGGGGTATCATATCCGCCGATCTAGTGGATGGATTTAGACGCGCAAAGGCTTGTTAGATTCAGAACGTAAAAAAACTAAATTCACGCGGGTTTCCACTGAAATCGAAAGGCATTTGTAAGTTCTGAATCCAAAAAACTGGTTTTTTAAAAAAAATTACGCACAAAAATGTCGACTTTAAGCTGAGATTGTTGTGAACCTTCGAAGGCTACACGCCCGAGTTATACATTAAAAAATGCGTAATCGCGCGTACTACAATTTCGTAATCAGTTTTTAAACGAGTACAGTTGCGCGTTCCGATTAGAACAAAAATTCAAAAAAACCAATTTTTCAGTCTTCAAAATGTCAGCATCCGTTTGAGATTGATGCGGTGGTTATATTAAAAAATCATACATTAGAAACTTCATCTCTGAAGTGTATTCTTTAACTTCTTCTTTGAACATTATACTATACATTGTATTGTAAAGCCACTAATTGAAAATTGACTTAAAAAAACTCGTTTCCTTCAACGATTTTTTTCTATTTTTTTACATTAATATGACCTCAGCTTCCGCTCAAATTATAATTTTAAGAAATCCATCGGTGAATCGTGCTAAAACAGTTTATTTTACCTAAATGCGTTCAAAAGTTATGGTATATTACAACAATTCGCGAGATACAATACCCCATACCTCAGTTTCAACAGAAGTAAATTTTCTACAAAAAGGCCGATATACAATTTCATACGGGCAAAATGTGCCTCATCGAAATAATGGTTTTAGACCCCAAGTATGTTTGGACGAAATGTGTTTCAGACAATTTGGAGTCGATTGAGCAATGTCCGTCCGTCTGTCTGTCTGTCTGGCTGGCTGGAGCGCACGATAACTCTCGAAGGGATGAACCGATTCGGTTCAAATTTTGGCTTTCGTAATATTTTGTCCAAACTTAGTTTAAGTTCGAAGATGAGCTATATCGGTCCACTCCTTCCGGTACCTCCCCCACAAAAGTTCGAAAATGTTCGGAAAATTTGTACGCACGATAACTCTTGAAGGGTGTAACCGATTTGGTCCATACTTTGCCCATCGTGGAGCGTGTACCAGACTTAGATCAGGTTTTAATATGGACTCAATCGGTCCACTCCGTCGGGTACCTCCCACACAAAATTTTGGAAAAGTTCAGTTTAGGAACATCTCTCGAATCGCTTTGATTTTTGCTTTAGCAACTTGTATTCACTGCCCTCCATACGACGGTATAAGTTTCATCAGGGGCAAGTCCATACTTCCTGAGAAAATAGCCTGAAAGTTGCAAAAAACCCCTATGACACCGTGTGAGGAGGTTGGAGGGCAAAATAACTCTCGAACAGGTCTGCCGATTCGGTCCAAAGTTTGGCCTTAGTAATATTTTGTCCAAACATAGTTTAAGTTCGAAGATAAGCCATATCGGTCCACTCCTTCAGGTACCTCCCCCACAAAAGTTCAAAAATGTTCGGAAAAATTGTGCGTACGATAACTCTTGAAGAGAGTGGCCGAATTGGTCCATACTTTACACATCCTAATATATCTACCAGATATAGATCAGGTTCAAATATGGTCTATATTTGTCCACTCCATCCGGTACCTCCCACTCAAAATTTCGGATACATGTTCACTTTAAGACCTGCTTTCGAATCACTTTGATTTTTGTTGAAGCAACTTGCATTGCTGCCTTAATTGCGATGGTAAAAGTTGCTTCAGGGGCAAGTTCATACTTCTTGAGCAAACATTCCTGAAGTTCTAAAAAACCCCTATGGTACCATATGTAGTGGCTGGAGATCCATTCTTTTTAGTATCTCCTCCGCAAAACGTTTGATATTAAATCCTAATCAACATTTTTGTCAGCTCAAACGCCCAAAATTTTTAAAACTCCCTAAATACATGCGTTTTTTGGAAAAAATTGTTTCAATATACACAGGCTGAGGGTATATCTCTGTCGGCAAAACCGACTGATACTTTTTTACTTGATTATTTTTTCATTTGTTAGTACTATACACAATTAATACGATATATAGATAATTTTACGAAAATTTTCCAAATAAAGTTGTAAAGTTCTATATTGTCGTATATTTTTGATGATTAATTCAATTTACAATAACTTGTTTTGAAAATTCATGTTCGATCAGCTGCGCATATGCATCTACCTTGATCATTGCGATATGTTTGAAATCAACAAAAAATAAGTGTAAACACCGGGGTGTACTTCAGGATTTCGTGAAATCCAGTGGATTTTGGAGCGCAAGTGTAAATTTGGCATAAGGAGTTCAAAAGCTTAATTTGAGAGAAAAATGCAGATTTAACAAAATAACCCACAATCTTACGAGTCAAAAGAAAGTTAACACCCTAGCAAAAACCTAAGAATATTTTTATTTATTTAACTTCCCAGCACATCCCTACATGTAGCGACATCAAAACAAAAGAGTATACATTTCCAAAATTTTTGTTATAAAATTACAAAATTACAAATTAAATGTAGGTTCACTAGAAATTCTTAAAGGAGTGCTGTTGGAGTCCATGTCGAAGTCTGAACTGGTGATGAGAAGATAATAGAAAAGCTTTTGTAAGATGAAACAAAATCAGTGGCTGAGAGTGGACGAAGTAAACTCTGTTGCGGTGATAAAATTGAAATTTTGGGTGTAAACTTTATGCTGATAAATTAGTTCTAGTTATTTCATGAATTAGTTTGATTTAATAAAGAGCTTGGTTTGTCATGAAAATCATATTTCAATACAGAATTTTCCATTTTCCAAACAAGACATGAAAATGTCATGCCAAAGGGTAGGTGAAAATGACATGTCAAAGCATTGGTCAAAATGACATGCTTAGGATCCGACAATGAATGTCATCTTAAGATCCGAAAATGAATGTCATCTTATGGTGGTCACGCTCATATAAAATTCATGAGTGAAAATGCTAAAAAGATGACATGCCAGATCACTTGCAGCCATCCCAGCAAAATCTTCGATGCCAAGGATGCTATTGAATCATGTCTCCAATATATGGTTAAGGGGTGCATGACGATAGCGGGGTTCAAATAAATGGCTTTTATGGGTTCAGGCATATGAGAACAATAACTTTCGCTCATATTGACACGATACTAAAGACCCTACTGTAGATGAATGGGACAAATACCGAAGGTGTATGTAACATATGGATAAGGATCTGAAGCGTTCGCCCATATTTATGAATAAAATCCCAGTAAAATCTTTGATGAAAAATCATGAGTTCAATCATGGGTGCAAGTGATTTGGCATGTCATTTTTTGTCATTTTCACTCATGAATTTTATATGAGCGTGACCCCCAAAAGGTGACGTTCTTTTTTGGATCCTAAGCATGTCATTTTCACCAATGCTTTGGCATGTCATTTTAACCAATGCATTGACACGTCATTTTTACCCATTCTTTGACATGCCATTTTCACCAACCCCTTGGCATGCCATTTTCATGTCTTGTTTGGAAAATGGAAATGCTCTATTGAAATATGGACAAACAAAACTCTTTATTAATTTTTTTTCTATTATCTTCCAATCACCAGTTCAGATTTCGACATGGACTCCAAATGCACTCCTATAAGTATTTTTATTTCGTAAATTACTTTTATTTTATAATTTTGTTATTTTATAACATTTTGGAAATTTATGGGTCGATTCCGTATTGCGACGCGAGTCATGTCGCGTCGTCTATCGTCTCTGTGACAAAATATAAAAAAAATGTACTACGTAAAGCGATAGAAAAAAATCGTCGATAAAAAGTTATCGATGCTATTGCGGAACGTTTTTTGTTTTGATTTGAATAAATTAGAAAAAAATATCAGAACAAGTTACACAAAAGTTATAGTTTTCTAAATTGATAATCTCAGTGGAACTATTTTTTGATGATAGTGAAGAAGAAGGCGACACTTAAGAGATAATCGAATCCTTTAGAATTGTCATCAGTATTATGCGATTGTTTGGTTTCCAACATTCATCAAAAAAATTTTTATTTTTTTAGGTTTAAAGCCTATTTTCGGCTTCCAAAAGACGCTCTTATTTATATAGTAGAGGCATTAAAAATGACTTTAAAAATCCTTCAGATCAACAGCAATACAGCCACTCCTTAAAGTGTGTGCTGCCTTAAGGTTTTTTGCAGAAGGAAGCTTTCAAAAATCTCATGGCAATGACTTTAACCCCGGGATGGCTCAACGCACATTGTCAAAGGTATTAATCGAAGTTCTGGAGTTAATAGAGGAAAAACTGTGTAAAATTTGGATTGTTTCCAAATTAACAGAAGAGGAAAAGCGTGAAAATAAAAACTATTTTTATTCAAAAACAAATTTCCCGGGCGTTGTCGGCTGCGTTGACGGAACACACAACATACGTGCATAAGGATATTTTAGTTTAAACGTATTGTTGGCAATAACGTTGTAAATTTCTACTTCATTTTGAGGTTTTTCATTTCCTCCTGTAGCTGCAATGTTCTTATTTTGAGACATTTTTTCTTTATTTGGATTTAAGTCCATACTCTGTGCCATTCATCGGGTGTACGCACACAACTATTTAATTGCTCCGCAACATCCTTCCACACCTCATCAAAAGTGGCTTTACTTTCGCCAAAAAGTCTGACTCCACGAGCTACGTTTGGGTGGCCTTCCATTTCTTCAAGCACCATTTCAAATTGCTGTTTTGTAGTTATTTTTACCAATATAAGTACTGAAACACCAAAAAACGTATATAATATTAAATAAATTCAGTTAAAATAAATGAAAATGTTATTTACGTTTCAATTTTTCGTTTTTATTCGTTTGTAAAAATGCATGGCGACGGCTAATTTGTTGTCGCCAGAAAATGAACTTTATGGCGACAGAATTTGACGTCGTCGGTCGACTTTTGCCATACGTAATGGAAAAATTGCAACTAGCGACACGACTCGCGTCGCAATACGGAATCGACCCATTATACTCTTTTGTTTATGCCCGTAATTTCTACGAGTAGGTAACTATGAATTGGTAGATACCTATCATGTATCGATAATTTGGTAATTTCAAGGTGTTGGTAACGCTACCGACCGGTTAAACGAAACCATGGTTTTTGACTAGTTACACCTTAGGTAAATATGTTTTTGTTTTTATTAAATCGTACGACTTGTCAAAAAATAAAAGTTACAAATAATTTTGCAGCCGTTTTGGAAAATATGGATTCGGAACTACAAGAGCTGAGAACATTGAGACATTTTTTGAATAGAAGTAAGAAGACAAAACACAAATTTAGAGATAGGATTGATCATTTTAGTGTTTGGTATGATATTCAGCCCAATTATGAACGGCATCTCACCGTGAGTTTTCTCTTTCTCGCCTCCTCCCCTATTATAAACATCATATCGCCGTGAGTGCTGTTATGTTCTCACTCTTCCCTTATTATAAACAACAAGAGGGTAAGCAAAACTCACGTTCGTGAAAAAATTAGCTATTACAAATGTAAAAAAAGTGAGAAAAAGAGGCAAATTTGTGCTGAAATTTCTCACTACCGAAATCAAAGTGAGTTGAACAAAAACATTTAAGTGTGGTCATTTATTTTAAAAAATACGAATATTTTGTATCTGTAATGATAATTAATTGTATTTTAAGTTGAAAGCAACAAAAAATAATTAGAAATTTTTTATGTTTTGAGGTTATTGTTGACCTTTGGACGCTTTTTTCTTTGGTTTTAATTTTGGCTTGAGATCAACTTAAGAATTAAAATTTTTTTGTTTTTATTCTTATAAAAAGAAAGAAATATCATTGTTATTATAAATTTCTACCATATTGTTTATAGTTGCATAAAACAAATGTTCTTGTTTTTGAAAGCCAATCCCTGAGGATGACCATCAAAGATGGTTGAAATATTGGAAATGGAATAGATTCTACCTTATTGTGATAAGAGTTTCTTTATATTTTTAATCGCAATATGTTTTCGACAAAAACAAATATTAGGACATTTACCACTAACATTTTTTCAGAGTTCTTTACGAATTCGGTCTGAATCTCTGAATTCTTTCAGAATTTGGTACAAAATACTTCAGTTCCAAGAATGGGATGTAACTATCCACTGAAGTTAAATGACTAGGTTTGGCATCGCACCTTTAAAAGACGAAGAGTGCTATGCATGGTGCTATCAACATTTGCCCTATAAGAATTTAGACGACTGCAATATCCCGAGTATAGTTGAGCAAAAACTACTCTGGTTTGTGGTGGACTTTATTCACACTATATTTGTTTACATTAGAAACTGCGACTATGTGAAAGCTATACAAACCTACTTGAAATGCTAGTTGAGCAAGGGGTTCTCTCCTGTATCGTTGGGCTTTCCTCTCTAGAAAGTGAAGATCATTCTTGATGGACCTAGTGTGTCGGGCCAACCTACTAGATGGTGATTGGGATGGCTCTCACGGTAACGCCCAAGCAAGTACTGTAACTAAAGCGTTCCCCGTTTTCAGGTATGGACAGATCAAAAAGGTGCATACTGTATAAAGCGGTTCACAAATATACAAGGACCCAATCTGGAGCAACCCATGTCTGCGATTGTTGTTCCTAGAGAGAGTAATGTACACGATTTGGAACTTTTGGGGTCGCAGTCTTGGAAAAAATGGGTGCTGGTGCTAAAAGGATGACATGTCCAATCACTTGCCCTCAAACTTGAATAGAATCAAATATTTTGATGGAATATAAGTCCAGACCGTTGCCCCAAAAAGATCCAAACCATTTTGAGATCTTAATCACGTCATCGTCGATAACCCAGTGGAATGGTATCTACACCAAGCAATTTCCTGGAATAGTATTTTAAGTACCGGTTGTTATATGCCATGAACAAAAAAAAATGGAATTACAATTGAAATTTATTGAAATTGTATTTAAAATTCATTAAATTGGTTTAAGCGTTGAAGAAAGCATTAGGAATTATACTTAGCATTCATAGAATTGGTTCTTATACTGGAGAAAATATCGGATGTTTCACGAATTGTATTTACAATTCTTGGAATTGGCTAAATGCTGAACCTCATTTGAACCAATCATTGATCTCCTGTGATGTCCTAACATCGCTGGTACAGCTTCCACTCCATTTCCTTGGTATTCCTCAGAACTTGCCATTTCTGTTATCACCCAAAATGCAACATTAAACATTTACTTATTGTAGCCATTTAATGACGTTTTTAAACGACATTTGTTCACTTTTTTACGATTTTCCAATAAATTTCACGAATTCTTCAGTGTAAATAAACAATTTTCACATATCTGTCAAAACAAAATAACAGCTGTTACAGATGTTGCCATGTTGTTTCAATGTTGTATTTTCTTTTACCAATATTCATGTTCTCTTACAGTGGATTTTTAATAACCGACATTTTTCTTGCTAGAAATGTTTATTAATTTGAAAATTTATTTACTTTTTATGCAAAAAATAAGAATTTAATAATCCCAAAGTTATTTGTGCAAAAAATGACGGTATGGTAACACAAATTATTATTTCAAGGGTTCACAAGTCGCGCCATTATTTTCCATTTTCCGACTTGTCAACCCTTGTTCACTTTTTGTGCTCCTCCCTGCCCAATCGTAATAGCTCGAGCAGGTGAAAGTGAACTGCAACTCACTTGTGAGTAACTCCCTACGTGAAGATTCATAATCGCTATGATTGAGTTCGTAAGGTTTCGGCTTTCCAAGAAAAGTGCTCAAATGGTATTAGAAAGAATTGAATCCTTGCTAACGCACCAAACAGAAAGTTTTGGCCACCATTATTATTTTGTGTGTAAACATTATAATTTTTTTAGGAAAACAAATATTACCCCAACCCTTCAATTGCTAATAACTCTTCGGTTCTATGCATCTGGAAGTTTCCAAATAACTGATGCCGATTTTGGAGGTATTCATCAATCATCTGCAAGCAAAATTATTCGGAAAGTATCTGCTGCCATAAGGACGCTATATCCATTATATATAAAACTTCCAGCGACAGAGGAAGAGGTTTTGAACACTCAGTCAGCATTTTATAATATCGCAAAATTTCCAAGATGTGTTGGTGCCTTGGATTGTACTCATGTAAAAATTACATCACCAGGTAATTGAATAGTGTAATTTAATATTTATTACACTAATGTTTTTTGTATTTTTGAATATGCCGAAATATTCCGTAATAGGAAGGGATATTTTTCTTTGAACGTTCAAGCCGTATGTGACGCTGAATTGTTGATGTCGTTGATTTCAATCTTATCAGTTGAAAGCACTTTCGGAAGAGGGCGTTTCAAAATATTAACGGCTTCGTTTGGACGAAAATTGGCCAAACCCTCTTCCTTTGTCCCAAAAACAATTTCAATGTCAGAATCCAAAAATTCAATTGTCGAATTCATTTCATCCTTAAACGATTGGCTTGAAGCAGCAGCTGATTCGTCGCTCTATTAAATTATATACAGTGTTGTGCATATCAAAAGCAACAAATCGATGATTTTGCAGTAATTCAATTTTTGAATCCGTTACAATTTTTTAAAAATGTAATATTTTGGTTCCAGTTGTTCTTTATTATGTACAGAGTGCTTCCGACAAGTTGTTTCTGTACTTTGTCGTTGGATGGGATAACAACAACAATAATATTTGCAGATCCTCGAGAACAGGGATTGCAAAACAAAAGCAACAATAGAATATTATTAAAAATTGTAGTGTCATCGGTGTTAATTAACTGTACTTTTGACTTAAATTTGTATTTTGGGGCATGGTAGTGTCATCTTACAAAAGATTTGCATTTGTTATCTTAACAGGGTTGCCACTTTCTACCACTTTTCCCATGGTCTGGGGAAAATATCATAATCCCCCCAAATCAAAAATTTGTTCCCTCATATAAACATTTAAATTTTAAAATATTCATTCGGAAAGTGGATTAATCACCCTTATTACGGTTGGCGTTGTCGTATGCGTTCAAGTGTCGTAGACGTAGGCGTTGTCGTAGTCAATAATTTTTGGTATTATGTAAAATTTTCGACTACGTCTGTTTTGTAATAGATTGCAAATATACAGGGTGTTGAAAATTATTAACATTTTCGACAATTACACGCCACCCTGTTATAAAAAAGAAAACAAAAAAAATAGAGTCAGTTAAAATAAAAAACAATTATTTATTAATAAACCATATAAATGTTAAGTGTGGGTTATTTTATATCTGACGATGAGGATGAATATACTCCGAACGATTTAAACGTAAGACGAAAACAGTTACGACAAGAATCAAACATATTTTCCATGACTGATACTCAGTTGCTGTTGCTGAAATCCATTTCTGTGAGGGGTATTTGTGACTAGTGTGCAGGGATCCTGGTTCGCTTGGAACTGTTGCTCATTTCCATGAGTGATACCTATGCTTACAGGGGTTATTGTGCGGGGATCCTGATTCACTACGACCTGCTGCTCTTTTGCATGAGACCTGCTTACGCTTTGGGGAGTAACTGTGCAGGGATCGTGGCTTTCTAAATCTTCATGGATTATACATGCTTCAAACAGTTCTTCTTCAGTGGTTGTTTCTCGAAGCGTTGAAGGCTGCTGGATTCCAATTGACTGATTGCACGCGTTTACAATTGTATCCAATTGTAACAAGCTTGATGCTGCTTCTTCCGTGTCTGTTAGTATGTACTGCTTGAAGGATCCTCCACCTGTAGCACGAAACTCCGCCTTATTGTGAACTAACTTCTTCCTTAACTTGAATTTGTAGTCAGCCCAGACTTTCATCCAACCCTCACCTGTTCGTACTGGCGGTCCTAAAATGTTGAGTTTCGTACTAATTTTATTCCACTCTTCTTTCACGCTAATTTTTTTTAAAACATGTGCAATATTATAAAATTTATACGAATATATAATCTTTTTGTTATATAGACACATACCCTTTGTTTAAATTCATTTTATTTGTTCGTTTTTATTAACGTTTTAGGAAATTTGTCTGTTGTCGTCAACAAAATCTCTAACGACAAATTTCACAGCGTTTCTCGTAATAAAACGCCTCTCGTGGTAGCAAAATTGTAAAAGAATGGCATACAGAGTTGTAATATCTCGTATACGACATACATAATACCAATTAGTCGTTGCGAAAATGTCGTGTACGACATACATAATACCAATTAGACGTTACGACACGTCAATTTGCAATTTTGGATACGACTACGCCAACCGTAATAAGGCTGAATATCAACCGTTCTTTTGTTTGCGCATAATAAAAAAGTTAAACAACCGAATAGTGGTAAATACGATACATCCTGGTGTAAACCCCTTGAGGCCATTGGCACATTGTGGCTAGAAACGTTGGGGAAACTTTAAAAATAATGCGAATAGAAGCACCCAAGTATTAGTTGGGACTCTTATTTCCGATACATAGCCCAGAGTACTTCGCAGAGGAAGTTTTGAAAACAATTTGAGAAGTTATACAGCTCCCAACTTAAACAACACAACGGTCAAGAACCCATTGTTTCAACCAACAGTTAGTAAAATATCCTCATATGGCTAAATAATGGAGGTTTTTTTTATATTTTTTGTTATTAAATCTTATTTTTAATATAATTTATTGAAAATAAAATAAAAAAATTTTATTGGGTCGCTTAAACCATATAAAACATTGCATTTTCTACCAGTGTTTCATAAATTGTCTTTCTTTGGGAATGTCTATGGTTTCTTGGCCAGTGTATAACTTTTTAAATTGTTTTCAAAACTTCTTCTGCGAAGTACTCTAAGTCATATATCGGAAATAAGAGCCCCAACTAATTCTTGGAAGTTCCTATTAGCGTTATTTTTAAAGTTTCCCCAACGTTTTCCGCCAAAATGTGCCGATGGCCTTAAGGGGTTTACACAAGGATGTATTGTGTTTACCAATATTTGATTTTTTAACTTTTTATTATGCGGCAAACAAAAGAACGGTTGATATTAATCCACTTTCCGAAAGAATATTTTAAAATTTAAATGTTTATATGAGGAAAAAAAATTTTGATTTGAGGGTATTGTGAGATTTTCCCCAGACCATTGGAAAAGTGGTAGAAAGTGGCAACCCTGTTAGGATAACAAATGCAAATCCTTTCTAAGATGACACTACCATGCCCCAAAATACAAATTTAAGTCAAAAGTACAGTTAATTAACACCGATGACACTACAATTTTTAATAATATTCTATTGTTGCTTTTGTTTTGCAATCCCCGTTCTCGGGGATCAGCCAATATTATTGTTGTTGTTATCCCATCTAACGACAAAGTACAAAAACAAATTGTTGGAAGCTCTCTGTACATAATAAAGAACAACTGGCCACAATATATTACATTTTTAAAAATTGTAACGGATCCAAACATTGAATTACTGCAAAATCCTAGATTTTTTGCTTTTGATATGCACAACACTGTATGTACGTAAAAAACCTGTGTTAACATACATAAATCTTTGGAAATGTACATTGTCATTTACATTTGATTCGTTGTCACCACCTCCACGATCTTTCAATCCCAAGGTAAAAGGGCCAATTAAAGATAAGAATAACTCTTCATCACATGACAAATTCAAACTTGGTGGCGGTCCACCTCCTTCCCTGTACATCTCCCTTTTATAATAATAATAATTGTTCCACAAACATCCCAGATGGGACACTCACTCATTATAGTGTCTAGATGTCAAATTCATTAGGTACTTACAGAAAGTTAAATATAGGTCAATTTTATAATAAGATTACCCGAAAGCGGTACCGCGGTTCCTATGGGGAACTATTACAGGATTTCAACAAAGCACTTATGAATTTTTTTGTTTGGACACCCGAAAATGATGAAACGAAGTTCAAATGCCAAAGGAAAGCCATAACAAGTTAAAGAAATAAAAATATTCTTACGTTTTTGCTGGGATGTTAACTTTCTTTTGACTCGTAAAATTGTTGGTTATTTTTTTAAATCCTCATTTTATCTCTAATGAAGCATTTGAAGTCCTAATATTTTCTGGATTTTAATTCACCACTAAATACCTAAAAAAATACATGTATCATGTCATATATCAGTGAAATAATGATATTTAAACTACAATTTTTGGTGTTAACTTTTTTTTTTGACTCTGACTGTATGTATAATAATCCCACAAAAACATATGAAGATCGGATCATCCGTTTTCGAGCTACAGTGGACACCGCATTCAAAAATCCGCTGCTAAAAACCTAAATTGTACGGTAATACAGATATTTCCTTGGAGTGTAAAATTGTGTCCCTATCATTTTTTGGTTTTTGTAAAATTGACATTATGGAATATTCTTTTGTTATTTTATGGAAATAAAACAATAAAAAAACAATAAAACGGTATACTTGGAATTTCATAAAAATCATGTCTTTCCCTAAAACTCGAGATTATGCCGTGTATGTAAACTTTTGTCCCTCACTGTATATTTAATTAATATAATGAATTTGTTTTCAAAATAAAAAAAGAATTTTACCAAAACTTGTGTTCCAAAACTTGCAAAATTGTACAAGTAAGTAAACAACCAAAGTAAAGCTGTCGCTAGGTCCTACCGATAGCAACAGTGTTGTCAACTTTTATTGGTACTTTTCATTCATAATTTTGCGTTTTGATTTTTTCGGTAACTCAAAAAATGAGTTACCGACAAAAATCGCTAAAAATTAAAACAAAAAATTATAAATGAAAATTAAAAATAAATGTTGACAACACTGTTGCTGTCGGTAGAACTTTTCGACTACTTTTTATTGGTCGCTAACTTACCGAATAACATCGTTAATTACCGAAATTATGAGCCTTTCAAGCCACCTGCCACACGATGAAATAAATTTCATAATTACGCGTCCTTAGATCGAATTCCATGCTATAGAAATTTTATGAAATTGCTATAGTGAGGTGCAAGTTTCACAGTTTGGTAAGTCCCGGTCCACACTAGAGCGATTTAAATGAAATTTGAAATTTTTCGTGAAATTTGGCGTTCTTAGATCGAAAATATAATATATTGAAGTGATTGGTCCATTTTTACGTATTTTACGGCTTCCTAATATTTTTTTGAAACTATTAATTGCTGACAAACTGTGCAGCACAAAATATTTTGTGGTTACCTGATGCAAAAATGTAAAAACTGTTCCAAAATTCTTGGAACAGTGCTTTACATAAGGTGTAGTATGTATGTTCTTAAATATACTTGCCTAAGTAATTCCAAGTAAAAACAATCTTTTTTCAATAATTTGTATATTTTTTTGTTTAATTTCTCCGATTTTCTTGTTATGCAATAATTTAAATAAAACATTTTTTTTTTTGTTTACAGTATATTTTTAATATTGTATTTAATTTACTTATTTTGAAATAACTCTTAAGGAAAATACAAAACAAAATATTTCACAGTTATTTGTAGAAGAAGTAATTGTCTCTTGCTCAGGAGGATTTTGTTTGGTAAATAAATAAATATGCACAGTGTTTTCTTTTTTAAGAACGAAATAAAATTATTAAAACAAATTGTTATAAGTAAAAGGTTATGAAACAGACAGGAGAGACAACAATATTGGTGAGGATATTAAAAATCTACACAAAAAATTTCAGATAAAAGAAAATAAACATGCTTCGTTTTCAGTTTGAATTTCGTTTTTCGAAAGGGGAGATGATAAAGAAGATGATTATTATAAAATAAATAATATAAAATAGTTCTAAACATTAATGATTACCTCTAAAACGGTTAGTGTTGTTGTTGAGATTTTATTTTATTTATTTTGGCAATTCTACATTAAGAATTTGTTTTTACACGTTTTCATATCAATCAGTTCTATATCGTTAAGAAGTCGCGCTTTTGTAGTTTTATCGTTTTAGTTGTTTGTTCTAATCTGTTCTGGTAGATTTATATACTAGGTTTATAATATTTAATAAAATTATATTTTTTCATATAAATGAGATCATTTGAAAGTCCAATTCAAATGTAAAAAATTTGAGAATTTGTTGTTAAAAAAATAAACTTAAATTGCTCTGTAACAATAATTACAAAACTTTTATCGCTTGCTGTACCGAGTGTTATCCGGCTCACAATGTGTGGACCATGGAGCATATTGATTGAGCTGCAAAGCACTTTGGAGTAGAAATGGTAAAGTTTATTTTTAGTATTAACTAATGCACTTTACGCCTGATGTTTGTTTTCTGGTGGCGTAGTGGAGGTCGTGGTTACCACAAATTTCAATGACAACGTTGTGTTGGCACATCTTTGTCTTTGACTGTTCTTGTCGCACTTGTCATTTGTTTTTTTCTGATCAACAGATTTATTCTCTTCAGTAGTGCCTTCCGTTGCTGCAGTTAGTTCATTCGACGCGTCCTTTTGTAAATCGATTTGCACTGCTTGTGGCGTACTTAATACTTCGGTTTCACTATGAGTATTGTCTAATAGATTGTACGTTTTTGCGATGTCAACTGATTGTGTCGACAGCGGAGAGGAAGATGATAATTGTGATGCCGTTGCTGCTGACGACGATTGTGATTCTGATAGGGACATTGATGATGACGATGGCATGCATAGTTTGTTTTTGCGTAAGTTGTAGCTTTCTAAAAATAAAAAAGAGAAACACAGAAGAAAACAATTATTATTTATGGCTTTCTTTACTTTTTCAGAAATAATAAAGCGAATGTAATCTAGTGCACGCAAACATAAACATTCCCATATCTGTATATATGCACCCACAGATAAGCCGTGTCAACCCAATATGATGAACAATATAAACATTATTGTTTTTTTTTTTTCATTTCCAAAATAGCAAGGTGAATTGTGCGCTGCAATTGCACTAATAAGTGCCATGTATATGGCCGATGGAAATAAAGTAGGGGTAAATGGAACGCCGCATTCGTATCTAGATTAACCTTGAAAAAGCAAACAATAACAATTTGATTTAAATATTAGCCGTAGTCTACGGAATATGCATTATGAAAATATGGTATTGATGAAATAATTAACACACCCCTCCTCACCTTGTGTAATTACCCAGCAAAATTTTAAGGAAGTGGTTCCATGAGATGCCATGATTTCACTGGATCTTTTGCATTGGTTCAAATGAAGTCGTGAAAGATCCGATCTTTTCATCACCATTTGAACCCATTCAAAGGAAGTCGTGATAGATCCGATATTTTCATCAGCATTTGAACCCATTCCATCGATCCAATAGAGATGCATTTTGTGTTTTTATTTATACACATGTATATATATTTTCTTTTACTTATCTAAGATTTATTTAAGCTATGTAAGATTTATTACGCTAGGAAGTCCCAATCATTGAGCAAAAAATAGAGTCGGACTGCAATCTTTGGTATAAAATTTTTCTTGTCTGCTCTAGGGAGCCCTGCTCTACAAGTCGAGTTGTAGATCCCTATATTTTCAAAATGTTCGTAAAATAAAATTCACGAAATAGTAATTTGCAGTTAGAGTCCATGTCGAAATCTGTACTGCTGATCGGAACTGAAAAACCTTTTGTAAGATGAATCAATCAATCAGTTGCGGAGGAATTAAACTATGTTGCGAGTAGCGGCGGTGCTTAAACTGCAACAGATGGACGGCCGAATGTCAAGTATCTCAATAAAGTTCCCAACCTGTCGCTAGCCACACACATCGTTCCCGAAGTCTGGAAAATATACCAGCTACTGAAGCCAAGCAAGTATGCCAGCAAAGGTAAATCGTAAATCGCTTTAGTCGCCCGTAACAAAGACCCCAGCATCAGAAATAACTGTCTAGTTGCCGATCAATAACATGAGATCCGCAAGCAGCACAACAACTGCGCTACATGCCATCTCTACTCATATTAATCGAGGACTCAATCAAAGTAAGCCGTGCGATAGAACAGTGATAGTAACCCTTTGAGATTGCCAAGCACTCCACGCTGTTTGAGTTCATCGAGCAGACTACGGTCCGGCCAAGTTTGAAACGTTGGATAATAAATTATACGTTTGGACGCCTGTAGCGCGTAGAATTTAGGATTAAGATGTCCGAGACCCGTAGAGTGAAACTTGGAGTTGTCCGAGGTGATATTGCAGGAACTGTCTAACCTATAACGTATGCGGGTGACTGTACGATCTTGCTGTCAGGTGCCTTCCCTGATGAAATTTGTGAAGGGCTGAACTCATTTTTGTCTGATCTTACCTCCCTTTTCCACGCGAGGAATATACAAATATCAGCCAATAAATCTACGGCCACTTTGTTCACCACCTGGGCGTCAGAGTTGAGAACAATAGAGTTTAATGTCATGGTCGCTGGGAGCAGAACCAGGATCAACAAGCCTATCAAGCAGGTTTAAGAAGTATTCACATGAATGCAGTAACAGATTCAATAAACTATCTATCGTCTGCATGCGGTCCTCGGAGAACGTCGACCATCTATCGCAGCTGAGAAGCGCCAGCTGTCAGGACAAACCAGAGTAGTTTTGGGTCAATACGCTCGGGATGGTGCAGACGTCAAAATTCCTATAGGGCAAGTACTGATGACACCGTGGAAAACATCTGCCCAGCATACTGCACAGGCCCCCACGACACACGGCTCCTTTTCAATTGCCCTACCAATCCTGCTAAGAAACTTAAGTTTGCAGCTTTGTGGTTACAAACCATATAAATAGCGAAATAGCCACATTCTTACGACTGATAGACCCAGAGTCAGATTAAGCAGAAAAATGAGAATACAAACATATTAACTACTGTTACAACAACCAGAACAAACTGCAATTATAAATGTAAACTTTATGATGACAAATAAATTATAGTTATTTCATTAATTCCTTTGAATTAATAAAATAAAAAAAAATGAAAATCATTTTTCAATACAGCATTTTCCATTTTCCGAACAAGACGTGAAAATTACATGCCAAAGGGTTGGTGGAAATGACATGCCAAAGATTAGTGAAAATGCTATTCTTGGGAATTGGTTAAGATGGCATGCCAAAGGATTGGTATAGATGCCATGCCAAAGAATTGTTGAAGATGCCATTCCATCGAGTTAGTAAAGATGACATGCTTAGGATCTGAAAATGAATTGCATCTTTTGGGGGTCACGCTCTTGTAAAAAGAATGAGTGAAGATGCTGAAAAAATGGCATTCCATTTCACTTGCACCCATTCTTTAATAGCATCTTTGGCATCGAACATTTTGCTGGGTACTGTTGACATAGAAAATGTTATAACGGTGACTATTACGGCAGTTGTCTGATCGTGAGGTAGGAATGAGTGGTACAATCCTCGAGCATCCATTGAATCAGCAATGTAAAATTATCCGACATTTATAGCGGTTTAACGATCATAATACGAGAGCATAGTAGTTAACAGTGTAAATTTCATACAAATTCCATGCATTCTTTGGTGATGCTTTGGAAACTTTAGAAGCGGGTTTGTAGAATAATGTTGTACATTTCTGATTGAGTTAAGGTCCAAAAATTATATCAGACCTTATTACAAGGCTTCTGCATGTACGTTGCCCCTTGGAATGCTTTGAAAACTATAAACTTTATGAGAAAACTCAGCAATTTGTATATTTAGCGAAGCTCAGGAGCATATATTATCTACAAGAACAACTTCAACGCGCTCTATGATCTCAAAATTATTGGTCCCACTGTATTTTCTGGGGTTTTATAAACTACCAGCCTGAAAAACTCAAAGAAATCTGCAAGGGTCCGCTTTAACGAGGTATACGCGAAGTCTGACCTTAAATAAAGGCAATTAATCCACAAATATGTTCCTATTTTGTCAAAAAGATATCATGGACAGCCAAAGATGTTTGATAAAGCAATAAAATGTAAAATTTGTATTGCTTATTCCATAAATTTTACGGTAATCTTAATATTTCATTGGGTGTTGGTACACTTTTTCCCTATTATTTTTTTAATTTTTATAGAATTAACGTTACTCGTATTATGGAATATATTTTTGTTGTATTTAGTTTTGTTCATTGGGCATATGAAATAGAACTATGTACTTGGATTTTCATAAAAATTTTTCCTTACCCTTAAAACTCGAGATTTATAGGGTGTATGTATACTTTTTTGGTTGACTGTATGTGCGGAAGTGTCTACATGCTACACATGGAATGCAACAACCAAAAATTTCAACAAAATAAACAAGGAAAAACACGTTTAGAAAAATCTAATTTTATTTTCCATCCAACCACTTGACAGTTTGTAGGCAGTTCATCCTTCTATCGCAGATATCAGATGTTATGTATAACGAAACTTTGGCCTTGCAAACGTTAAGATATAAGCAATACTACAACAATTGGGAATACCCAGTCCTGAAATATCCCAAAAAATACTACAAAATATGTATGCATGCAAATATGCAAAAATATGTAATGCATCCCTATTAAATCCTCAACATCTAACTGAATATAACACAATAACAACCACTATGAACCGCGATTATTTGTCGTACTGGAGAAACGTTATTGATCTCAGTAGTTTGGCACGAATCAAGTCGGAAAGCAACATTGTGATAGCTATAGATTCATCAGTAGTGGGATTCTGTAACTTTTTTTCTACCGAACGAAAATTTTCGGTTGAATTACCGAAAGTGCTATTCTGTAACTCAATGTTATCGATACAAAAATGTTAGCGACGAATATCGGTAGAATGACGGAATTTAAAAGAAGATGCACGTCATTTCAAAATGAAAAGCGTATACGAAGTATATAAATTATTCTAATTTTTAAACGTTTCTTGTTTTTTTACGAGAAATAGGAAAAATCACACCTTAAACGAAATAATGCTCATGCAAAGTTAACATAATTCAAATTTCTAATGAAATTATTTAAATCACTATTGTATATAAAATAAGTATGTTTCAAATTACATGTAGAAAAATTCAACTTTAGGACATGTAGCCTTTTGCAGGGTTTACCTTCTCTATAAAGATTTTTTTGAAATATAAGCCATGGAATTGACATTTGAAACCCAGTGGGTTTATTAAATATTAAAAATCATAGTTAAAACTACGTTTATATACATATAACTATATTTACTTTTTTTATTTATTCCAGTGGAATTTAATTGTCAAATCCATTGGATATACGTATAAATTCTCATAACCCGGCAAGTTCTAATGTAAACATGGTGTAATATTCGACAAATTGGTTGAATTGTTTGAAACGGAAGATTTAAAATCCTAACATTTAATATGTATATTTTGAACATGAATATTTAAATTGTGTATATTGATATTTTATATCAGAATTACGTATTATCACGGAATATGACGACCTAATATTAGGTGTGTACGATAACTTTCCCAGCAAAAATTACTCAGTCAGTTCCAGCAACCTCTCTCAGTGAATTTTACTCTCTCAAGCAAGAAAAATTGCAGAAAGTTATCGAACAGCATTTTGCAAAAACTTGCAAGGAATCAACTGTTTTGAAAAAGAAGAAGAAGAAGAAAAGTTTTTGCATCAATTTGATGTTCTTGTTTTCCATGTTTTTTTTATATTTTCAGCTTTTGATGTTTAATTTTTTGATATTTAAATATTTATTTTTGTTTTCGAATAAAAAATAAAACAAAACAAATGTTTTCAAATCAGCTGATCAGACTTGCAAATTTTTGCGGGACAAATTTTCCCAGCAAAAATTTGCAAGTTCTCAGTCACAAAACTCTCCAAAAATCTCTCCAAACTCGCTCTATTTTGCTGGATAATTTTGTTATCGAACAGCATTCAGCAATAATTTGTACGAATTTGTACAAATTATTGGGTTATCGTACACACACCTATTGATTAAAAATGGGAGAAAACTGCAAAAGAATTAAAAAAATAACGGTACTATTACAACATACAAAGTGAACGCAGACTTTTTGGGGCTCTAATTTAGCAGTTGTAACACCTTTATACCGTTATATTCGTAATAGTGATACATTTTCTTGAATTTTTCTTTTTATTCTGGTACTAAAGAGTGTCAATTACATATTTATAAAAGAAAACATGTTCTGATTTACCCATTTATTAATGTTTTAGTATCATTTTTGAAAAGTTTTAAGGTGAACGCAGACTTTCTGGGCTATGTGTATGTAATTGCGAATAGAATTGGCTAAAACACTATCACAAATAAGAAAAAAAAAACAAAGAACCTTTCATCAAAATTAATGTATTTAGTGCCAATAACAGTGGGTACTATAAGAATATCATTGCTGCATTGATGTTATTATTTTTAGTAAAAGGTATAATATTTTTTCGGTCGGAAAATGTTGACCATGTATGTTAGTTAGGGTTATGACTTTTTTACAACCTCGTATCCCTGTATCATATTTTGATGAGTTTTTACCTAAGATTAGATAAAATTTGAATTATACAGTGGCTCGATTGAAACAGCTCACGCAATTACCAATGTTTGAAGTCACTATAAGCAGATATATAACTGAAAATAAGCTTTGGAACCACACGACATAAACAAAATAACATAACCTTTTGTTTATCACTAAATTTATCATCATATCATTACATACAGTGGTGGTCAATACTACATTTGCAACAAAATTGCACGATTTACGACATTTTATTAAA
Organism: Musca autumnalis; assembly: GCF_047663935.1. Taxonomy (NCBI): domain Eukaryota; kingdom Metazoa; phylum Arthropoda; class Insecta; order Diptera; family Muscidae; genus Musca; species Musca autumnalis. Next base: position 333,566,034 of record NW_027411644.1, on the reverse strand, counting down.
AATATTTTGTTTGAAAGTAAAAATAACTATTTTTTTTAAATTATTTATAGCTCATTGCTTCAAATACAAGAAACTAGCAAAATACAACAAAAATTTTGAAAAAATATGAAAAAACATAACACGCCTTAAAATTTAATGGTAACAACATATGCAACTGAAACAAATCCGATGGAAAGTTTTTGATCCTTGGACCCATATCCTTGTTTCTCCCATACGAAGAAGTATGACTGATATCAGTTTCAAAATTTTATTCACTGTTAATCTTCCCAAAACAAATACAAATAATTTCAATCATACAAAAAAATGATATTTTACAAAACATTGAAGATTTTTTTCATCGGATTTAATTCAGTTGCATATGTTTTGACCATTAAATATTAAGGCGTGTTATGTATTTTCATGTTTTCACAAATTTTGTTGTATAACGTGCCAAAACTTTTTATTTTCTTATATTTGAAGCAATGAACTATAAATAATACTTAATTTTACTTTCAAAAAAGATATTTTAAATAAAATGTTCTAAAATGTGAAATTTTGTTGCAAATGTATTAGCCGACACTGTATATATAATTTAATATCATATATAATTTTATTTCATGAGTCATACCAATTAAAAGTGGTTTGTGCGGGAACTTTTTCAATATTTAAAATAGAATAAAACTTATTATAGTCAATAATGAGCCAAACGTCATTCATTCGTGCAACAGAAAATAAGTGTATTAAAAAAATTATCCCATAGATTTTTTTTGTTTAAATTTCGAAGTGGTTTTTGCGTGACTTTTTTTAATTCTTAAAAAGAATACACGTTACTTTAGCCATTAATAGACAAAAGTTCGTGAATTTCCGCTACAGGAAATCTTTTTTAAAAAAAGATCAAAAAGTCATAACCCTAATGTATGTATATATGTACGTACAGTCTGTCGCAAAAGTTAGTATACACCGTTGAAACCAAAATGTATTAGGGATAAATATCACTATAACTTATTGAAAACAACAAACAATTAGTTTTATTTGATAGACAAGAAGGTTGTCTTCCGTAATAAGAATTAAAAGTGCGCAATATTTCCATACATTACCAAATGTACGGTTCGAATCCCAAAAATACCAAAATTTATGTCGCAAAAGTTAGTATACAACGGAGAATCCTCGTGGAACTGTATAAAAAATTATTGATATTTTTGAACAAAATGAAACTAAATCTGTACCTAAGATCATAAAGAGTGTATTAATTGGTTTTAATGGCAGTTATAGTACTTATAGTGACAAGTACAACGTTCACTGGATCGTAAAATCCACAAAAAATGGTCATCTACAAATACAACAACTGTAGCGACAAAATTCCGGGTGTTATGTCCTGTTTATGGATTCTAAAGCCATGATATGCTCAGCAAAGCTCTAAAGTTTCAATATGGGGTGATCTTGATTGAGTTTCGGCTTGTCCTGTTTGAAAAACAGGAATTTCTTGAAAGAAACCCATACTTTTGACGCCATTGTACTTTTGAAACATGCAAAAATCCTTAATTCTTACATATAAGGACTTTCCTTTTTAGTTAATTTTCTCACAAATATTGCCCCTTTTCATATTCCCACCAAAAGTAAATAGTAGGAGAACCTCAAGGTCCGTTGTAAGCCCTACAGTTAAACTGTCCTACCGGCCGTTTAGCAGTATCGAACATGCTTCTCGTGTCCCCAGTGTCTAATGTGCTAATAATGTCTAATGAACTACTTCTAACTGATCCATTTAGTTGTATTTTGGTCCTAAGTGAAGCGAACACAGCTTTTCAGAACGTTTTTGCACAATCCATGCGTTATAACAGCAGAGAAAGCTCTGTATTAAAATATTAAATGAGCTATCATATCCTTCTGTGGTGGTGGATTATCACTGTAGGGCTTACACCCGAACTTGAGGTTCTCCTACTATTTATTTTTGGTGGGAATGTGAAAAGGGACATAATTTGTGAGAAAATTAACTGAAAAGGAAAGTCCTTATGTGTAAGGATTAAGCATTATTACATGTTTCAAAAGGACACCGGCCTCAAAAGTATGGGTTTCCTTCAAGAAATTCCCGTTTCTTCAAACAGGACAAGCCGAAACTCGATCAAGATCACCCCATATTGAAACTTTAGAGCTTTTTTGAGCATTTCATGGCTTTAGAATCCATAAACAGAACATAACACCCGGAATTTTGTCGCTACAGTTGTTGTATTTGTAGATGACCAATTTTTTTGGATTTTACGACCCAGTGTACGTTGGACTTGTCACTATAAGTACTATAACTGTCATAAAAACCAATTAATATACTCTTTATGATCTTAAGTACAGATTTAGTTTCATTTTGTTCAAAAATATCCAGAATTTTTTACACAGTTCCACAAGGATTCTCCGTTGTATACTAACTTTTGCGACATAAATTTTGGTCTTTTTGGGATTCGAACCGTACATTTGCTAATGTATGCAAATATTGCGCACTGTTAATTGTTATTACGGAAGACAACCTTCTTGTTTATCAAATAAAACTAATTGTTTGTTGTTTTCAATAAGTTATAGTGATATTTATCCCTAATACATTTTGGTTTCAACAGTGTATACTAAATTTTGCGACAGACTGTATTTGTGTATTATAAATAATAGTAATACAATTAATTTAAAATAAACTACTATTCGAATAACATTTCATGATTTGTAAAAATGTACACACATCTCTACTGCAATTATAGCCAACAAACTAACAAGGGCATTTAGTTATAAAAAAAAAAACTACTCCAGCAGTGAATTCAATATTTTTGTTAATGGAGAGAAACCTGTTTTTATGAGAGAAAATTCACAAGCAGATAGGGTGTGGGTGCGGCTGCAGTGTGAGTGAATAAAACAATGCTTTGTTGCTTTCTAATCGAACATACAGTTCTCCAAAAAGAGAAACAAAAACAAATGCACATTTATAGAGGAGGGTGAGCGATACAAAACAGTTTCTGCATCACATAAAATGACGTCAGTGGATCGAATGCCCAAAAGTGATCTGTAAAAGTTAGTATCATAGTTGCAGAAACAAATTGCGCAATATTAGATTTTGTTAATATCGATGTGAAATGTAGCTTGTAAGTCGGCCAATAGAAAAGAAAATTACGCAATTTCATTATGAATATATACAGTTTGTCAAGTAATTGTTTTCGAACTAAGAAAAATAACATTTTCTGTATTAATTTATAAAAATTAACTTAGCATTTGGAGTTCTCAATGGTACAGAAACTTCCCCACCAAAAATTATGGATTAGGGTGGGGCGATTTGTGTGGAAGGAAAAAAACCTTAATGAGCCCTTCGCGTTGGCTGTTATATGTCAAAATATCCAAAAAACCTCAATAAAAAAACTTAAAGTCAAAATCGGGAGGCTCGATTTTCACGGTAGATATATGGTCCAGTGGACTTTTTTGCTCAGTTCAATCCCAGGAATAAGAAACGCGAAGGGCCCATGAAGTATTTAAAGCGCCCCGGCCTATTATGGATATAAGTCCAGGTCTTGGTATACCCTTTATATAACGGTACCACACGATTTCAGGACTAAATTGACTATAATTTTGTTCTCAGTGGTCAAAAAATTATTTACTAAAAAGTTAAAACTAAAAAATAATTTACAAAAATTAAGTTTCAGTGTTTTATTTATAAATGCATTTAAAACTAGAAAATAATTTGTCGCTTAGCCTCAATAAGTATATTCTTTCTCATGATGGAATCTCAACATCTGACAACAAATACGCATTTTTATAAAATCTATTGTTAAAAATTTAAATAATTTTTCCTGATAATCAAGATTACACGGTCGTTATCGGGATTCAAACAGAAGGACTTTATTTCCGAATGAAATTACCTGTATCTTTTCTGAGCACACTAGCCGGTTATTGTCGACACATGTAGGTATGCCTACCCATGTCAACGATGGAGATATATTCGCAACACTTAACCATTTCTAAACTCTCAGAGGTCACTTTTTCTTTAATATCTATACGCAGATACATTCATCTCAACAAAACAGCAATTGTTGTGGTTAATTTATATTTTACATATATCTATCTATTTTTGAAAATTGGCGGGAAAATATACAGAATGAAAAATGAAAACTTAAAAACCTAGAACTTTTTAGCGCAAAAGTTGTGTACATCCTGACAAAAATAAAACATACACATATTTGACAACTGTACCAAAGCAGCAGAATGCATTCTTAGCAGTTTCAATTAGATGATTAGTCGGTTGGAGCGGGGTGACGATATTGTTTATCTATTTATGTATTTGTTTTAGTTGAAAACATAAAACAGAATCACGCACACTTACGGTTTTGTTCTACAAGAATAAACTTTTGAGTTTCTGCCAAAAACAAAAAGACCATTGACGATATTATAAAATGGCGGGAAAATGTATGCGGTATTTTTATTTTAAAATATACTTATGTCAAAAAGTACGTAACATCAGAAATAAACGATGTATACATAGGTATGTAAGATGAAGTAATTTTACTTTTGTTTGTTTTTTTTTTTTTTTTTTGTATTTTTTACATATTTACGGAGGGTACTTTTTGTGGTTCTGTTTACAGCCGTGTAATGTATTTGTTGTGGAAGTCCATCCTCCCGCACCTAATGGCAAATAATCTCTAAAAAATCCTACGATGACCGACGTAAACATAAAAAAAACTTTTAAAAAGAAAACATTTTGTATGAGTTGTGACAACTCCAAAATAATATTCAACGTAAGAATTGAATTTGAACTACGCCATAGCAGCATAGCAGGAAATATAAAACATTTAGCAATTGTGTTGATATTTTTTACTACGTTAGAAAAAACAAGTAGCAACGGTGTTAAGCTTGGCCCCGCCGAACTTGTTATACCCTCCACCACGAGTTGTATTGAAGTAAAACTGGACAATTAGTTTCCTTTCGTCTATGAAGGAAACTAAATACCAAATTCCAACACTTACTAGGAGGTACCATTCATTCTATGGGGGCCATATGAAGGCGTAAACCTATACCTACAAATTTCAGGTGGAAAGTTTTGCACCCCCAACGAAGACTGAATACCTAATTTCCGTAGAATATTGAGGCCACAAACTTCAAAATATCGAAAACTGGAATGTACCGTTCTATGGAGACTATTTGAAGGCGTAGACCTATACCAACCAATTTTATATGAAAACTTTTATACCCCAAATGAAGACTAAATACCAAACTTCAGCCATTTCGGTGGAATATTAAGGCTATAAGCATCAAAATACCGCAAATCGGGTGGTACCATTCTATAGAAGCTATATCAAAACGTGGACCGATATAAAACATTTGCAATACCAAACATACTAGTAGTAATAGAAACTTCTAAACCAAATTACAAATCTCTATCTTAAAAATTGCGAGCTGTATCTTGATTTCAACAGGCGGACTGACAGAGGGACAATTCTATATCGACTTAGAATTTTACCCTGATCAAGAATATATATACTTTATAGGGTATCCGATGAATATTTGGATGTGTTACAAAAGGAATAACAACTTTAATTATACCCTCCATATTATGGTGAAGGGTACAATTACAGTTTCGGCCAAAACTAAAGCACCCCCTCAGTACATTTTTTTTAAATGATAATTTTTTTAAGAAAACAAAGTAATACATTTATTTTTTATTTTTCTTTTTATTTATTTATATCTTTATTATTGGAAACAAAATAATAAGCAAATCAGAATTTAATAAACAAAAGTTAAAATTCAAAAAAACATTTTAGGTCGCAAATATAAGCGGACAAAACTAAAGCACCCCCCAATATGAAGTACAACAAAAACTATTGAAATCAATATTTTGTTGCGTATACTCTATTCTGGATGACACAATCACATCTTTTAGGCATAGAGGATACTAAATTATTAATTATTGCGGGCAAAATAATTGATTTTTGAAAAATTTAGCACAAATCCTCAAAATACTGAAATTCGGAAGTTACCGCTATATGGGGGCTATATCCAAACGTGAACCCAGGTCCACGATTTTTTGTGGATATGTTTTGTGACCACTGGGAACGCTAAGTACCAAATTACAGCTAATTTAGTAGGAAAGTTTGGCTTAAATACCCAAAATACCGAAGATCGGAAGGTACTGCTATAAGGGGGCTACACCAAAACATTTGCCGATATTGTCCATATTCATCCAAAAATGATGCTACATCATCCTCTGGTCAAATACTAAAAAAACGGCAGACGCCCGCTTATTCAGTCAACAAAAAAAAACCTTTCATATCGAATAAAAATGAAGGAGCCAGACTGGAAGACCCATTTGAACTGGAGTAGAAAAAATCGAGGACAGTGCGGTTTTCCGATGAATCTATGATTAATTTAAAGTAGTCAGATGGTAAAAGGCGTGGGCCAACTTGGCAACCGTTACATCCTAAATATTGCAAAGACACTGTAAAACATGGAGGCGGAAGGGTTTTTTGCTTGTCGTCGGCGTCTACCGTTCTTCTGTGAATCGTGCTTTTGCTAATTTTTAAGCGATTTTGTATTTGACCAGAGTATGTTGTAGCATCATTGTTGGATGAATATGAACAATATCGGATAATGTTTTGGTATAGCCCCCTTATAGCGGTACCTTCCGATCTTCGGTATATAACGGTAACTTCCCATTTTCAGTATTTTGGGGATTTAAGCTAAATTTTCCGAAAATCAATTATTTCGCCTGCAATAATTAATAATTTAGTACCCTTTATGCCTAAAATATGTGATTGTATCATCCAGAATAGAGAATACGCAACGAAATATTGATTTCAATAGTTTTTGTTGTACCTCAAATTGGGGGGTGCTTTAGTTTTGTCCGCTTATATATGCGACCTAAAATGTTTTTTGAATTTTAACTTTTGTTTATTAAATTCTTAATTCCTTATTTTTGTGTTTTCCAATAACAAAGATATAAATAAGTAAAAAGGAAAATAAAAAATAAATTTATTACTTTGTTTTCTTAAAAAAATTATCATTTAAAAAAATGTACTGAGGGGGTGCTTTAGTTTTGTTCGGGTCACATTTTGAACATACCTTTACATTGATGAAATGCAAATATGTAATTTTTAAAAGACTTTAATGTAAGTCAGTATATCTCAAAATGTCATGCACAGAGTAGTAAGAACTTCACATTATATTCCAACAGTAAGAAACGCAGAGATACTAAAAACTATGTGTCATCAAATATAGTTTCTGCAATAGCTATGGTAAATACATAAAACGGACGTTGGAAGCGGTGATTACTTCATAAGGAAAGTCATAGGATCTTTATATTACATACCGAATATGCTTAGGGTGTCTACTACATAGTCCAGTATACAAATATATAATATAAAGTCCATAACCGAAAATCGCAATGTAGACTGCTAACGAGATATCATTTGTCACATGTCTGTGAAAAGAAATTCGTAAACAACTCCAGCGTTTCTGCCCATTTTGATTTAGACGCTTACCAACACTGAAAATCTTTGTACGATAAAAAAACATGAATTTAAGTATAAAATCACATTAAATTAGAATAAAAAGTAAACAAAATTAATGCAAAAATGCTTTATTAATAATACTACATAAAATATGCCAACATTTTATTAATATTTAAGCAGATATTTCAGTGTGAATAATTATCCCGCGTGCCATATAGCGACATATACCATACGATAGGTAATCAAACTACCTATCCGACAGTACCCGATATATATCCCTTAACATTTTGGGACCCGAGATATCGTCCATTTCGTAACAAACAGTACCAGTTTGCCTAAAAAAGCAATAACATAAATAATAATGTTTTCAGTAGGACGAAATCGAAGGTTCCTAACGACGACAAATCAATCTTCGTATAAAAAATAAAATGTAGCGGCGTCCAACATATGCCCTAAGGTATATGTTGGAACCACAAAAAACAAGCTAAAAACGAGAATAAATGGCCACAAATCAGACCAAAATAACAAAGTAGTACTTCAAATTCTTCCCTTGCTTGCACTAAATGCTTCTTTTTTATTTATTTATTTATTTATTTTTTCCAAAAACTTGCCACCAGGCGGATATGCCCATTTTATTTGGTTGCAAGCAAGCTACATTGAATATTAAACTACATATATAAACAAAAAATGAATACAAACATATATCAATTATACAGTAAATGATGTTAAAAATACATTTAATACATTCTGTTTTGAAATTTTACTAAAATGAAACTATTTCAAAAATTATTATTTTATTATTTATTTATGTTTATTTTACTTTATATAAAGCTCTGTATTTTTTGTTGGAGTAGTTTAACATCCCTTCCATTTCCTGGAGTATAATAATTCAATCAATCAAAATATTTTATATTTAATATAGTTTTTTTTTATTTTATAATTACTGCCCCTATTTTTATACCTAGTAATTGTGTTTTGGAGTAGTATAGTCATCCCTCCCTTAAGTTACTTATTTTAAAATTTACTTGTTATCATGACATTATATTGTAGTGTACAGCCTTAAGGTCGAAAGACTGTGCATATGTGAATTGAAATAAATAAATAAAAAATAAAATAAAAACATAACCCCTTAAACAAAAAGCGTTAGTTCCAAAATACTCGTGTGGAAAATAGGATGTGCATAATTGGCTGTTGTTAAGGAAAGAAAAAATAAAATGTAATTATTGTTGAAAATATTTGTTTAAAATTTATATAATGATTGTTAATTGTTCTTTTTTAAAGAAAAAATCCCTGACGATGATCTTCGGAGAAGATCGAAATATTGGAACAATAAAAATAAAAAAGAAACCCTATTGTTTTTATTTTATGACGTAAAACCAAGCCAAAATCAAGAAATAATAATATGTTTTGTATATTTTCGCTTTCTCAATATTTTCAACTTTATATGCCCAGAATAGCGATTAACAAATAAGGTAGTCAAAACAAAACACGGCAACATTCGGCAAGAGAAAGCGCAACAACAATTCCTCGATCGCTGCTCTCCAACCAAAAACTAACATCGTTTGAGAATACAATCACAAATTGCTTTTGTTAAGAATTGTTTTGATATTTAGGCGCGAAAACACTACTTCACATTTTGTGTTTCCTTGCACCACATTTTCGTCACAATCCCGAAAAACGCAGATAAATAAAAACAAAATACCAAAAAAATTGCCAATGATTAAGGAACAACAAAAATACCGCACATTTGTTTTTTTTTCGTCTAGTGTTCGTTCTTCGATTTATTTGTTGATGATTTTAGTTTTTGGCGCGTGTTGTTCTGAAAAACGAATGTCACATACACACGCACATAAACTCCAATGAAATTGTTTGTATTTAATTTTGGCGCCTTTTTTTGTTCGACACAAAGGATGGGACTGAATAAATATATGAATAATCAAATACAAATTCGGAGTGCAGGGTATTTTAATCCTTACAAACTTAACGTTTATTATTGGAGTGAAAACTGTATTTGATGAAATTATGCCGATGCAGACGTGATTTCATCCCAAACAATGATTGCATAACGTGTACAACTCACTGTTCATCACAACCAGAAGAGTACAAGACCGTTGCGGTGGCGGTAGCTAATTCATGTATTAAAAGACAACTTTTGAAAATGTAATGCTAAATTTATCGCAGCTAATGTATTACCAAGACGGGTACAGAAAGGTGTATATTATGTATCGACAATGAAATACATTTTTAAAAAGCCAACAATTTTTTAAGAGCCTAGTATTACCAAGTACAATTTTCCACCTACAAGTACCAAAAATTTTAAAATGGACAACACTTGCCTAACAATTTTTGATGTGGAAAAACCTTCGGTTGATCAACTTTTGCACACAAAGGGATTATTTGATACGAATTGGAAAAAAAATCAAACCTGTCTGAATGCCCTCCTGAGAACAGCAACAGTATGCCTCCTCATGTCTTCAGTAGATCATCGTTCGTTGCAGTACTGCCATCCCAATGACCATCTGGTGGGTAGGCCCGACACACCCAGGCACATCAGGAATGATATCCACGCTGTGGTGGAAGATGTCCAACGATACAGGAGAGAACCCCTAGGTCAACAGGTATATCAAGAAGGTTTAAATAGCTTTCACGCGGACGCAGTTGCTAAGACCATAAGCATATATAGTGTGAATGAAGTCATCGGAGTACATCCCTCATTTATCACAGCTGAGGTCAGCGTCAGCTGCCACGACAAATCATAGTAGTTTTGAATCAACTACGCTCGGGATATTGCAGTCGCCTAAAATCGTATAGGCCAAATATCGCTCGCACCGTGAGAAACATTTGCCCAGCATGCGGCATGGGCCCGCACGACATACTGCACCTTTTCACCTGCCCTACCAAACCTACTGTAGATTGACCCAGACCCAGATTAAGCAGAAGAATGAACACACAAACCTATAATAAACACTGGTGCAAAAACAACAACATAATGTACAAAAGTGGTACAAATTAAAAAAAAAAATAGTTCTGTAACAGAGCTATAATTGGCATATCAACATGTCGACCATGATGCAATAAAAAGGTGACCCTAAAAGCCCAGCTGATGCCTTCCTTTGCTGTCAAAATACATTAAAAAAATAATAAAAAATATTGCACTTCAGCGAAAATGAAAGACAAGAGAAGACAAAGGTCTTAATTTGCGTTCTGGGTAACCTTACTAAATCAACCTTGATGCCAACGATTGTACCCAAAGTATGTTTATAGATAGAAGGTAGATGCATGAATTACAACAACCCACAATTTTACAAAACTAACATTGTTGTTATTGAATATAAAATGTCAAAGAAGATATTTAATAATAGGGGGTTCCAAATACATACGTTCTTATACATCCAGAAAATCTTCCAAAATACAACAGATTTGAATCAAAATGTATTAATAAAGCGTTTAGAACTTTAGGCCGAAATAAAGTATTCATTGGTAGCAAATTTCGAACATTTAAATTTCATAACATTTGGTCTGTTCCAGAACTGCAATAATCTACTAATTTCTACTATTTTTTTTTTTCGATAACATAAAGGAAACTTATTCAACTTCCAACTAAAACTACGCTATGATTAACCAACCGACTACGTTATAACCGAAATTACATTAAACACGCAAAACCGAAACCAACACTTATTTAAAAATGCTTTCGTTCGTAGAAACAAATAATTTTGGTTTACAATAAAATCTATTTTTTGTTGTCTTATTAGGACGAAGGTCATTTAAATATTTTATGTTGTGTTTGGATTTTGTGGCATATCTTTCCTTTACCGACAGCATTCGGAAAAATATGGAATAATTGCCAGCGATAGTGCTTTTTATGCTGATTCCAACGATGTATAATTGGGGAAATGTATATTTCCCGAGATATGGGCCTCTGAATTTCCGAAAATTCCCTTGTTTAAAGGCCGGCTACATAGAGAAAAATTAATTTAATAGAAATTTTGTTCCGGTCCCCGAGATTGGCTCCTGTCCATAGGAGAAAGTCTCAAATCCACGGCCGAAGGCCGGCTATTAAAACAAACTTACGATTTAAAAAAAAAAAAGTGAACTGTCGGTAAAGGAAATTTGTTCCGTTTACAATATAAACAAAAAAAAACTGACTTGTTAAACTTATAAAATTACCCCACAATAAATTGAAATGCGGATGCTTATAGAAAAGAAACGCACAGAACTTCGGAATTACTGTTATGTTATATGTTAAGTAGATACTTTTTCACACAATATCACGTCGAAAAAAGTGAAATTGTTACATATGAAACTAAAATTCTGCAAGGCAAGCAACATGATATCATTAACGGCGGATATGAAAACTAATATATCAAGTTCAAACATTTGTTAGTGTTAATAACCATGCTTTTAATACGAAACGAACTTAGGGGTTGATGATAAAACAAGCCATATGCGTTCTTATTAGAAACGTAATCCGAGATTTTTGTGAACAGATGGATTAAACATTTGCTTCGTAAACAAGGGTTGCTGGTATTTTATCCTTACACATAAAAGAAGAACTTAAATAACAAATAGTTAGGAATATAAAGTTATATGACGTCATTGGAAAGCTGATACCAAGGAAATCAGGTGTACTCTTGCTATTAAACTCTTAAACATGTACGCTAATGACATTGTAGCTTTTTCATCTGTCCATTATTATATGAAACTTGCCTGTTAATAACTTTTGCCTGGAATACGGCTTTTGACGTTCCACGTTTGATGTTGACGTCTGAACTCTTTTACCAGCTCCAGTCATTTCACTTGATGGCGATGACAGAGGTTTGCACTGCATGATGGGCGATTTGGCATCACAGTTCACTGTAGCAACCCTTTTTACAGTGCATTCTTCCTCCTGCAAGCGATGTTCATGCTCTTTCAGTTCATTGGCTATGAGTGTGGGCAGCAAGTGCGTTGGCTGTTGACTGGGGACAGAATCCACAACAACGTCACTGACGCTTGTCGCCATACCTTGGGATCTTAGGGCGTTAATATCGATATTGTAACGTTGCATCACGTACGAATGATAGCGTCTTGTCTCCTGCTGGAACATGTTGTTGATTTCGCCAGGTTGTGGCGACCCGAAAAGATTACGACTAATACCACGTATTCTATCTAAAGGTGGACGCCTTGGAGGCGTTTGCAAACTTGCTGTGGGAGCAGTTGCCGCAGAAGTAGAATTAGTTTGGGGCAACCCCATAACTTGCACCCTACAGGCAAACAATTCAACACTGCTGGCCGTCATTATTATTTTTTCTTCACTTGCAATAAAACGGAAAATTTAATTTCACTTTTTTGTCAGAAGAAAAGAATATTTTTTCTGTGTTTACTGCATCAACTCAATTTTTTCACTTCTCTCTCATTAATTATTTATGAGTTGCTTTTTTGATACATCTCCTGTTTTATTATTGTTACACACTTGCACTGCGAAAAAGAAACTGCTTTCAGTTTTCCATTTTTTGTTGAATTTTTCTTTTTGGAATGAAGTCACACATAGCAGATTTATTCTGATTTTCTCTTCCCGTACAGTCCGCCATCCATGCACTTTTTTACGTTTATTTTTTAATTCTTTCTTCTTGCTTCTCTTCTTCACGATGCTATTTTTGTTCGATGTAAAATCATGAAAATATTTTATTGAACGGATTTGTTAAAGAAAAAAAAAACATTTTAAATACATTAAAAAAAATTTTTCTTTCCGCGTCACAACATCCGAAGACTTGAATAGCAAATTTGAGAATGACAACAAAAGAAACAGAATACAACGTCGAAGCCAGTCGTATGAAAATCAGCGGCGCTGCTGCACGTTTTTTACGATTCGAGCCGCCATCGATATAGTCGCCGTCAAATCGGGGGAAAACGGCGCTACGACATGAAAGCTCTGTTCCAGAACTAAAAAGTTTTTACAATTTTTACCACTTTTACACATTTTGCGTTCCCGTACACAAAATTTATATGAAAATCGTTTACGACTTTTACAACTTTTACGACTTTTACCACTTTATAAAGTACGGGAACAGGCCAGAAGTTTCATGGCATACATACCCAGCAAAAAGTTTCGAACTTGTGCAATGCCGAGTTATGATTTCACTACATCCTTCGATGCAGTCCACACTGACCCAGCAAAAAAAAATGGAAGTGGTGCAAGTTGGAGTGAGGATTTCATTACATGCATGGATGCGCTTCCAATGGACTAATGAAAAAGGCAATCCTTTTCCTCACATTTGGATTACATCCAACAAGCACTTTTATGTATAAACGATAAAAAATTCAATTTTCATTCAACAAATGAAATTAAAGTAATACGGCTTTTATATTATAGTTTTTTGCAGGGTTAACCTTCTTTATGAGGATTTGTTTGAAGTATATACAATGGAAATGACATTTGAAACCCAGACCCACTGGGTTAACCTTGTTATATGTAAACGGCCTATAAGAATAAATTATTATTAATGGCCTGTTCCCGTACTTTACAAAGTGGTAAAAGTCGTAAACGATTTTCATACAAATTTTGTGTACGGGAACGCAAAACTCGTAAAAGTGGTAAAAATTGTAAAAATGGAGTGCTTCCTAGCTGCGTGCTGCGGAAGCAAAATGGAGTGCTTCCTAACTGCGTGCTGCGGAAGCAAAATGGAGTGCTTCCTTTCTGCGCGCTCCCTTGTAAAATTCACTGAGGAATTCATAGAAAAGGAAGCACTTCGTGACACTTGCACCAGTGATTTAACTGCTTCCGTGGATGCAAACTTTTTGCTGGGGAGTTATTCAAAATGCACTCCGTTCGATACATTTTATAAGAACTTGCTTAAATATCCCTATAAGAAAACCAGATTTTTTGATCCCTACAAGGAGCATTTCCAATGATGTAAACAAGGCACATTTATACAACGTCCCAGCAAAAAGTTTGCATCCGCGGATGCAGTTGAATCACTACAAGTGTACAGTACATTTGCTGTTGGAGTACATCTTTTCCTATGAATTCACTTATGAATTTTACAAGAGAGCGCGCAGCTAGGATGCACTCTATTTTGCTTCCACAGCACACAGCTAGGATGCACTCCGTTTTCGATCCAAATCACAGCTTTTGATGTAGTCGTTTGGATTGACTTTAAAGGCACCCTTCGGATTGTGTTTTAAATACATCTAAAGATGCAGTAAAAATGCAAGCTATTGCGAAATATCCCAAAATAAAGAAAATGTATTTATTATTTGTGTAAAACAAGAACACAAAGAACTTTATTACTTAAACACAAATTAAAAAAAGTTTCCATTAAATTCAATCACATTTGAGCTTACTTCCTCCGTTCTCGATTTAATCCATGTGCATCTGATTTTCTTTTATCATCCTAAAGTTGTTTTATGTTGCCTTCCTATCACTAGTTCAGATTTCGACATGGACTCCAACTCCACTCCATTAAAAACGTACGTCTCGTGAATTACCGCAAAAATGTTCGCAACTTAAGTTGTTATTTCTATATTTTATAACAAATTCTTCGAAATGTATACACTCTTGTTTATCTTTTGAAGAAATGTGTAGGGATCAACCAACTGTTTTTTTTTCTGTAGGGATCTCTACAGCAACTGCTTATAAAATGTATCGAACGGAGTACATTTTTCATAACTCTGTTGGACTATATCGAAAGATGTTGTGAAATCATAACTCCAATTGCACAACTTCCAAAATTTTTTGCTGGGTTTTCATGCTAGGTACGGTACAAAGTCCCAATTTAGTCCCAATTTACATTAGGCGAGTTTACTTGCGGCAATTGTCAGTTTGATGGAGAGAGAGGTGAGGCATATGGTAACCCTTTGCCTCTCAGCCCCCTCTCTCACCTACAAACTGACAATTGCCGCAAGTAAACTCGCCTAATGTAAATTTGGACTTACATTAGGCGAGTTTACTTGCGGCAATTGTCAGTTTGTAGGTGAGAGAGGGTGCTGAGAGGCAAAGGGTTACCATATGCCTCACCTCTCTCTCCTACAAAATGACAATTGCCGCAAGTAAACTCGCCCAATGTAAATTGGCACAAAACGTTATTGTACGGTACCTTAATGTATCCCATCAAAAAATTTTTGGAAGTTGTGCAATTGGAGTTATGATTTCACAACATCTTTCGATATAGTCCAACAGAGTTATGAAAAATGTACTCCGTTCGATACATTTTATAAGCAGTTGCTGTAGAGATCCCTACAGAAAAAAAAAACAGTTGGTTGATCCCTACACATTTCTTCAAAAGATAAACGAAAGTGTATACATTTCGAAGAATTTGTAATAAATTAAAGAAATAAATAAAAATAAAGAAATAACAACTTATGTTGCGAACATTTTTGCATTAATTCACGAGACGGAAATTTTTAATGGAGTGGAGTTGGAGCCCATGTCGAAAGGTGAGCTAGTGATGGGAAGGCAACATAAAAAACTTTAGGATTATGAAAGAAAATCAGATGCGCTTGGATTAAATCGAGAACAGAGGAAGTAAGCTCAAATGTGATTGAATTTAATGGAAACTTTTTTTTTAATTTGTGTTTATATATTAACAGTCTGTTTCTGTATGTCGAAAGAAGAATGTGTGCGAAAGAAACACGTCCAAACTCTTGTGTGTTTTTCAAATTTGTTTTTTGTTTTGAAGCAAAAGCAAAGGTAAAATTATTTCGAAAACTAAAGTTCGGGCGTGTTTCATTCGCACACATTCTTCTTTCGACATATAGAAACTGGCTGTAAGTTCTTTGTGTTCTTGTTTCTACCCAAATAATAAATGCATTTTATTTATTTTGGGATATTTCGCAATGGCTTGCATTTTAATTGCGTCTTTAGACTGATTAAAAATGCAATCCGAAGAACGCATATAAATTCAATCCATGGTATAAGTAAAGAGGTAGATTTAAATGAAAAAAATCTATAGAACCCTTGTTTTTCTTGAATTCCTAAAACTTCAAAATAAAAGCAGCAAGTGGGTTTATTTACAATGCATTTTTCAGCATTTTATAAAAAAACGCGAAAAATGAATGAAGAGTTAAGTTTTCTCCACATAATCGAGTTGTGAATATGATAAACTGACAGCCTGTTTCTGTATGTCGAAAGAAGAATGTGTGCGAATGAAATACGCCCAAACTTTAGTTTTCGAAATAATTTTAACCCTGCTTTTGATTCAAAAAAAAAAAAAAAAAAATGAAAAACACACAAGAGTTTGGACGTGTTTCATTCGCACACATTCTTCTTTCGAGATACAGAAACTGGCTGTGATTGTTTCAATGCAAATCTCACCAATTTCTTCCATACAAATGGTCTAAAAACAATTTTAAAAATCATTGAATTCGATTGTTTTTAAAATTGTTTGGCATATTACTCAAACACCACACACACATACACAGTTTGTTTATATTGTTTTGAAGTTTTAGGCATACTCGAATGAAAAAATTTAAATTGACATAAAGCTTTGGCTAACCTTTCTTATTAAACCATGATTCAATCCAAAGCACTGCATCTTAAGCAGTAATTTGGATCGAAAATGGAGTGCATCCTAGCTGTGTGCTATGGAAGTATGGAAGCAAAATGGAGTGCATCCTGGCTGCGCGCTCTCTTGTAGAAGAATAAAAGATAAAGTGCTGCCAAGTTTAAATTTTCTATTATTTTTCTACCAGAAATGACAAAAAACTCTATTCAAACGTTGGAAGTGTTTTCGCACAACGGACCGTATGTATTTGGTCCATAAACCTGAAAGCACATCCAACGTTTGAGTAAAGTTTTGTGTCGTTTCTGGTAGATGAATAAAAGACAAAAGGCCTAGGTACATAAGCTGCCTCGCCTGCTTGCCTTGCTTAAGGCCTGCGAACATAAGCTGCTCTGCCTGATTGCCTTGCTTTCCTGCTTCATTTTTGACATAATAAAAATAAAAGAATAAAGAAGGACGAGCAGATTTCGAACTGGTTTGCCCTTTTCTTTTTTATTCTTTTATCAGAAGTAAGCAGGCAAGGCAGCTTATGTACTCAGCCATTTACTCGGCCTTATTTATTCTTTTATTTTTATTACGTCAGAAATGAAGGAGGCAAGCAAGGTAATGGGTAATTTACACGATATGTTTTTTGCATATGAGTTGTCACTTCTCCCACACAAAATGTATATGCAAAGTGACAACTCATATGTAAAAAACATATCGTGTAAAGTACCCATAAGCAGGCCAGGCAGCTTATGTACTCAGGCCTAAAGTGCTGCCCAGTTTCAATTTTTCTTTATTCTTCTACCAGAAATGACACAAAACTTTACGCAATCGTTGAATGTGTTTAGGGCCTCAAGGCCCGGCACATACGGCACGTTGAGCGTCGCGCTACAACAACCACATGAAAACTTCAAGAATAAACTTGGCATCATTTACACTTTCTTCAAGTGATTGTTGTTTTTAACGAGTGACGCGACGCACAACGGACCGTATGTGCCGGGGCCATAAGCGTACAACACACACATACATGGGCGAAGAGTAATTGTAATTATTACTCTTTGCCCATGTATGTGTGTGTTGTACGCGAAATGACGTCACAATTATCAGAACAAACATAAAAGAATGTTCAACAAAGACAAATGCAAGCAAATACAACAAATAGCATCCTAAAGCTGAAAACACATCCAACGTTTGAGTAAAGTATTGGGTCATTTCTGGTAGAAGAATAAAGAAAAACTTTAAACGTGGCAGCACTTTGTCTTTATTCATCTACCAGAAATGACACAAAACTTTACTCAAACGTTGGATTTGTTTTCAGCTTAAGAGTGTCATCTTGGCAAAAAATATTATTTAAGGTTATGACTTTATATGTACACTGCTCCCCGGTTATCTACCTCTCTGCTTAACTGCCATTCCCGTTTAATTGCCTCACAATCACAAAGTTTCTTCATATAAATAAGTTTAAACTGTCCCGTTTAACTTGTTCTAATTGTTGTAATTTTTGTAAGGTTGAGATGAGATTTTTGTAACCACCCACATGGGGTAGATATGCGGGGTTTCCATAACTGCAGTGTATATGATTATTTCCCAGTTGGAGTAGCGATTGTAATTAAAGAATCTTTTCAATTCAAACGCATTGGATTTAATTCCACGTTCATTCAAGTTGAGTCAAAGCTTAAGAACACAACTCGAACCTTCCTGTAGTGGCATTCTCTAACGCATTTTTTGGGTACCGACAAAAATCAGTACAATTAAAATCCATATAATTTCGGTAATTATTCGGTAAGTTAACGACAAAAAAGGAATCGCAAAGTTCTACCGATAGCAACAGTGTTGTCAACTTTTATTTCAACTTTTCATTCATAATTTTGCGTTTTACTTTTACCGTTTTTTTGTCGGTAACGAAAAAATGCGTCAAGGCCGCTGCACATACGGCGCGTTGACCGTTGCTTTACAACAACCACATGAAAACTTCAAGAACAAACTTGGCATCACTAACACATTTTTCATGGGGTTGTTGTTTTCAACGCGCAACGCGTCGCACAACGGACCGTATGTATTTGGCCTATTAGAGAATCCCACTACTGATTGGTTCGACTTACATACATACATACATACCAATTAACATTTCTACACAGCTGCTTGCAGGAAGACGTTAAGGCCTGCGTACATAAGCCGCTCGGCTTTCTTACTTAATTCATTTCTGGTAAAGCAATAAAGAAATGTCAGAACCACATTTCAATTAGGTCGAACTTGGTCTTTTACCAGAAATGAATTAAGCAAGAAAGCCGAGCGTACATAAGCTGCTCTGCCTGATTGCCTTGCTTTCCTGCTTCATTTTTGACATAATAAAAATAAAAGAATAAAGAAGGCCGAGGAAATTTCGAACTGGGTTGCCCTTTTCTTTTTTATTCTTTTATCAGAAGTAAGCAAGGTAAGCAGGCAAGGCAGCTTATGTACGCAGGCCTTTATAGGTCTAGTTACTTTGTCCAGGTCCACACTAGAGGGATTTCATTAAAAAATTGCATGATATTGGGGCCTTCTAGATAGAGTTCCATAGTAGAGTAAAATCATAAAATTATTGTAGTGGGGAACTCGACCTAAGAACGCCTAATATCATGAAATTTGTTAATGAAATTCACGCTAGTGTGGACCATCCCAGCAAGAACTTAAGGTGCGAACAGAATGAGAAATTCATGCATTCTGTAAATGAATAAAGAAATCCAAGATCGCATTTGTATTAGGTAGTACTTGGCCTTTGTTCATTTACATGAAATCGAGCGTGAAGCAAGCAACAAAAGTCAATGTGTTTGTACCATTAAAGGGCCAAATACATACGGTCCGTTGTGTGACGCGTTGCGCGTTGAGAACAACAACCACATGAAACATGTGGAAGTGATGCCAAGTTTGTTCTTGAAGTTTCCATGTGGTTGTTGTAACGCGACGCTCAACGGACCGTATGTGCCGCGGCCTTAAGGCCTAGGTACATAAGCTGCCTTGCCTGCTTGCTTCTGATAAAAGAATAAAAAAAAGAAAAGGGCAACCCAGTTCGAAATTTGCTAGACCTTCTCTAATTGTCAAATAAATGTCAAATCAGCAATTTGACAGATTTTCCAGTTTTTACACAACGAAATTTGTCGAGCAGAAAGCAGTAAAAGAGAAAGCTATTTTGGCTCTCTCTCACTCTCTTAAAAATGGCTTCCAGTTTTACTACTTTTTGGGTTCAAGGAACGCTTTCCGAGTTAAAAATGGTAAAACTGGTAAAACTTGAAGTAACTTTAACGTAAGGGCCAAACCTGTAACTCTGCGTGTTGCGTGTGCGTTCAAAAATACAAAAACAAAATACATGTATTTCAAATTGAAATACATATATTTTGTTTTTGTATTTTTGAACGCACACGCAACACGCAGAATTATAGGTTTGGCCCTAAAGGAACAAACGGCAATTCTGCGTGTTGCGTGTGCGTTCAAAAATACAAAAACAAAATATATGTATTTCAAAAAATATATGTATTTCAAATTTCAAATTGAAATACATATATTTTGTTTTTGTATTTTTGAACGCACACGCAGCACGCAGAATTGTAGGTTTGGCCCTAAAGGAACAAAGCTAAATAAAACTTATGACATTACGAAGACATCACCACAGACGTCGGCGTCACCTTTTGCATTTGTGAACCACATGTTGAACTAGATTGTAAATCGTTCGTTGTTCGTGCGGTCACCGATTGATTCTAGTTCAGTGAACTATTGAACTATATTGACTGATCTAGTTCATACGCTCTATTCAATGAATCGTTCAATTGAACTAGTTCGTTCATGAACTATCTCTAAAGCCACACGCTGAAACTTTCATACGAAACTCTCCCATTATTTTGGCGTTCTTAGGTCTGAAATTTGTTCCAAAAGTACGGGAATGAAGAAATTAAAATATTTGAGTGTTTTAAAGTGACAAGGGTTATCATGAACGGCAATTCCCCGTGAATTTTTCCACTTTCTCCCTTAAGTTGTAACGGCGGAAAAACAAAACTCACTCACGGGAACTTTAATTCTTGATAACCCCCGACATGTTTACAAAAAATACAATTCCACTTGAAAAACCAAAAGTGGTTTCATTCCGAAAATAATTTTCGTTTTTCGGTTTCTGAAGAAGCAAATACGGAATCAATTCCACTTCCGATCGGAATTGGTTTCAGTGACAAGCCTGGTATATTCACAGAGGTACACGTGGCAATCACCCGCATTTGTACTTTTTTCGTAAATTAAATGTTCAGAAGTTATTTTCATTCACGTGCGACTTTTTAGCTTTTGGGAGAGAACGGAATGAAAGGGAGTTCTTTTCTCCCTTTTACCCATAAGATCAAAAAAGTTTCGAATGAAAGTTTCAACGTGTAACATAAGAGTTCATAGGGTCTACTAATGCCATGTTCATACCAGCATTTGAATCACGTCGTTCGTTCTCTTAATTACGTACACGAATTAACCCGTTCATACGACATGTTACACAATTCATAGCAACATGATTCATATTTTCATACTTTTTATTTTCTGATTTTAAAGAAAGTTTCGTCCAAAAGACGACTAAAATTTATTGATATGAACTGAAAAACTATTTGTCCTTCTTTCAGATATCTATTTAATATTTAATTACATTATTTTCATTCATCTTTTCTATTTTTTCACAATTCTGGTGTTTTCAGCAAAGACAAATATTTTTCTAATTTCAAAATTAACGAGAGAGAGACTTGCCAAAATAACTTTTTGGTATACAGACTTTCTGGCAGGCATTTGATTTTTGTTCCTAAATTTGTACGCGAATTTGAAACGATGGACAAGAAATGCAACTACAATAAACGAAAAGAGAAAATTTTCTATGATTTGAAAGAATATTAGTCCTTGAACCGTTTGCCTTTCATTCAGGTTTTGCAGTTTTTCTAAAAATTTTTGGGTTTTTAATAAATTTTAAATTTTATATTTTTCCTGTCATAATTAATTTATTTCGATAAATTCTCTCATTTGTTAGAGATGGGACATATTTTATCGTCGTTCTGAGAGTAATTTAAATTGAACAAAGTACACAAATCGTTGTTCGTTCTCAAAATTTTGTATGGGAAATGAAGTAATTATATCGTAATTTGGGGTCGAACAACGAATAGAGAACGAATTACCGTCAGTCTGAACATGACATTATAAATGCTCTGTTCCAGCTGCAAGAAGCTACTATTTTTTACTACGATAACTTTTTTTCTTTTATGTTAT
This sequence comes from Musca autumnalis, assembly GCF_047663935.1. Classification (NCBI taxonomy): domain Eukaryota; kingdom Metazoa; phylum Arthropoda; class Insecta; order Diptera; family Muscidae; genus Musca; species Musca autumnalis. The sequence goes on along the minus strand of NW_027411644.1, from coordinate 333,543,863 downwards.
CGAAAAAACAAGTAAGCCAAGGATATAGTTGGACGGGGCCGATCATGTGATACCCTACACCTTTACTCCTGGGAATTAGCTTTTCACAAATCAAAATCGGCTACTTTGCCGATATATGTCCTCAAAGAATTAAAATATCGACCAAAAATAAAAATTGTATATTTTGCATACAAAAGTAATGGTCCATTTCACCCGCTAAATAGTTTCAGATTATCATTCAAAATTGTAGGCATCTTCTTTGTCCTAAACTCTTACCCGGTGAAAATTTTCGTGACTATTGGGGTAAAATTGCGACCTCTTCCAGAAATAAAGATATAAGTTGTATATTAAAAATTTTCACAATTTTCACACAAAAGTTGTGGTCCATTTAACCCTCTAAATATTATCTGATCGCCATCTCAAATTGCAAGCTTCTTCTCTGTCATATACTCTTACCTTATATAAAATTTCGCGTTGATCGGACTATTATTGCAACCTACAGAGCCGCTAGAAAGTTGAATAAATATTATGTTTTTGGTCCATTTCGCCCGCTAAATACTTCTCGATCATCACCAATAAGAATAGGGATCTATTCTGGCCTGAACCCGACCTCCATTTCGTGACGATCGGTCCATAATTGCGGCCTGGAGCGTGCTTACAATTTATAATGGACAGACGGACGGACACACATCTCAAAATCACTTTATCTCGTCGAGATATGAAGATTGGTATACCACATTGGGGGTCTCCGACGAATATTTCGCGGTGTTACATGAATTTTTACCAAAACAAACTTATAATACCCTTTCCACATTGTGGTGTAGGGTATAAATAGTAAAAATTAGTAGATTATTGCAGTACTGGAACATACCAAAACATTAGAAATTCACTTCCCTAAATAAGATCGTTTCAAGAACCTATTGTTATTACATTTTGTCTCAAATCTGATATATTTTTGCGCACTTTCTCAATGTTTTATATTTTTCCTAAAAATGAATGATCAAGCCTATTATTCAACATTTCTTTATCTAAGTCCCAATTTACATTAGGCGAGTTTACTTGCGGCAATTGTCAGTTTGTAGGTGAGAGAGGGTGCTGAGAGGCAAAGGGTTACCATATGCCTCACCTCTCTCTCCTACAAAATGACAATTGCCGCAAGTAAACTCGCCCAATGTAAATTGGGACTAAAGGCCAACGTACATAAGCTGCTTTGCCTGATTGCCTTGCTTTGCTGCTTCAATAAAAAATAAAAGAACAAAGAAGGCCGACCCAATTTCCAACTGATGGCAACCCAGTTCGAAATTTTGTCTTTATTCTATTATTTTTATTACGTCAGAAATGAAGCAGGTAAGCAAGGCAATCAGGCAAAGCTGCTTATGTACGCAGGCCTTAAACAACAATTACTTTGTTCCAGAACCTGTGAGTATCTACAGTATTTTTTGCTTACCTGCACAATCAAAAATTGCACGACTACTTGTGCAGCAATCCCCAAAATGCAGGAAGCTTAAATTCGCTTACCTGCCCAACAAGGCCGATATCTTCAATATTACTTACGTGAATATGATGTGCAGCTATAAGCAATGTTGAAATAATAAAATGAGAGGCATTTCAAGTTCGGGAGAGAAAAACGTTACAATTCTTTACATGTCATTATTTTTTCTTGTGTTGTCTTTGTTTTGCACACTTCTTATTTATACAAAATCAGAGCATGGTATAAGTAAGTCGATGGTCAGACTAGCACGATTTCAACATGGCGACGTCAAGTTTATAGGCGAGGGGTATGAAGTAGTGAAACCCATGTACATGGTTTTCTGTGTTTGTTATGTTGCCTCTTCTTGTTTTTCGTTGCAAGATTATTTCTTCCATTTTCTTTCATTTTTATTTTCTCAAGCAAACGTTAACAACAAAACAAACATAAAAAGATTTAATAAAAACATTTAATTAATGAAATAGTGAAAATTTAACTATTAATATTAATTTAATTATTAATGTTAATTATTTTATGTCGTTTTTTGGTTTATTTATGTCTTTTTTTGTTTTTATTGGTATGAGAAACACAACAAACGCGAATGGTAAAATAAAGAGGACATGCAAAAATCTTAAATTTCACGTTAACGTGTGTGGACACTAACGAAACTTGAAAAGAAACTTTACCGAAATTGGTTTCAAGAAACCTTGCTAGTCTGACCATCGACTAAAGAGGTAGATTTAAATGAAAAAAATCTATAGAACCCTTGTTTTCCTGAATTCATAAAACTTCAAAATTAGTAAACAAAAAGGCAACAAGTGGGTTTGTTTACAAAATACCAATTTTGAGCATTTTATAAAAAACGCGAAAATGAATGAAGGGCCACGGTTTCTCCACATAATCGAGTTGTGGATATGATAAAATGTTTGTTTCAATAATAAGCTGAAGGATTTCTTCCATACAAGTGTTCTAACCCCCCGTTTACACATGCAAGTGACAGTTCGAAAAACACCAATACACTCACACATATTCACTGCCACACCAACTAACAACCTCACTGCCGACAAAATTTCCTTGTCAGTAATCAATGTAAGTGCTTTGAAAGTAACATCAAATTTTTTCCGAACGTTTACACATGCAAGTCTCAGTTCCAAAAAATTGAAGTTTCGACTATAATATGTATACACAACTGCCTGTAAGTTACTTGCATGTGTAATCATTGGGTAAAACCAATTTTGAAAATCATTGAATTCGATTGTTTTTAAAATTGTTGGCATAATATTCAAACATCACACACACATACAAAGATTGTGTATATTGTTTTGACGTTTTAGGAACAGTCGAAAGAAAAAAATTTAAATTGACAGGAAGCTTTAGCTAACCTTTATTATTAAACCATGAATCAGAGTGTTTGAATTTTATCCATTTTTTGAGTTCGCAAAAAATTTAAAATTTTTTTAAAATTGAAGTAAAATCGCCAACATTTTGGTGCAACTATGTCGAAAATGGGTGCCACCGTGGTGCAATGGTATGCACACCCGCCTTGCACGTTGAAGGTCGTGGGTTCGATTCCCCGGCCAAGCAACATCAAACAATTTTCAACGGTGGCAAAATACCCCTCAGTAATGTTGGCGACATTTCCTGAGTATTTCAGCTGTGTAAAACTTCTCTATAAGTGGTGTCTTAAGACACGCCGTTCGGACTCGGCGATAAACTGTAGGTCCCATATCATTGAGCTAATATGAATCGGGTTGCACTCATTGATATGAGAGAAGTCTCCCTTGTCCCATCTGGGATGTTTGTGGAACAAGTATAAGTATGCCGAAAATGCAGCTATTGAATGTGCACTAAACCATAATATCTTGGACGGAATCTAGAGAATAGTTGCCTATAAACATATTTTTTTGTCAGGTAACGCCAAAATGCAGCTATGAATGATGCAGGTAACCAGAAATTACTGTACTATTTTTGCCGACAATTTTTGATCGAAAATCAAATCGTCAATGAAATTTGGACAATCGTCAACATGTTCCATGGTCAGGTTTGGTTACCGTTCAGTTACATATGTATATCAATGAGACTGACAACATAATTAACAATACCTACTTTTCTACGAGTATCAACAGAACATCATCAGTGGGTAAAATTGACAGTTTTGAATGACAGCTTAGTCCTGGGCCATACTAAGAGTAATTTCACTGAAATTTTAACATTAAAGTAAAAGAAAATGTAAAATAAAACTGTCTGTTTGTTTCATACGAATATTGCAACAAAGCAAAATTGCAGAACACATGAAACCGTGTACACTAGTTTCTTGAAATGATGTGTTTTTTCCAAAAAATTAAAGTTTCATGTCAAAATTTCATTGAAATTTCTCTAGTGTGGCCCGGGACTTAGGGGTCGATTATGGACAGCTACCCAAGTACAGTTGCGTCGCCAACAGCTAAATTCATAACAGAAACTTCCATTTCTACATTGAAATTCATACATTATAATTAAATTAATAGCTGAAGTTTCAAAACACTGATGTTGAATGCATTTCGTAAACATTTCTGTCGTTTCACTCATTTTAATTGTAGAATTTTCTCATCTGGCAACGCAACTACAGTTGAGTTGCAATCCACAATCGACCCCTTAGTTCAAATATCGCCTGCTTGATAGTGTGACCGTCCATGTTTGGCGAAACAAGTACATTTTGGTTGTTGAACATTCGAAATCGATCTAAACTGTCATTCAAAACTGGCTGCCTGCTTAAAGAGGGCATTCACAAACAGATATTTTATCACGAAAACTTTTCAAGGAAGATTTTCATATAATTGAGTTTGCTGCATTGTTTTCTTTAAATTCTTTCGTAAAATTTTGGTCAGAATATATGGTATGTTCCATAAATTGTAAAAATTAGTAGATTCTTGCAGTTCTGGAACATACCATATGTGTTTTATTTCATGCCATTTCGGATAACTTGAAAAAATCGTCATTTCGGACAATAAAATCGTAATTTTTCAATTTTAGTACATAGTTCTATTTAATATCCCCAATAAATAAAATTAATACAACAAAAACCTATTCCATAATATAAATAACGGTATGTTCTATAAAAATTGAAACAATTTAGGAAAAAAAGTGTACATACACCCCAAGGAAATATGGATAATACCGTACAATTTATGGAAAAAGCAATAAGAGTTTTACATTTTATTGTTTTAGCGGATATCACTGGTTGTCTATGATATCCTTTAGGTAAAGCAAAAAAATATATTTAATTGCCTTTATTTAGGGTCACAATTCGCTGATAGCTCGTTAAGGCTGGCCCTTGCAGATTTTTTTGAGTTTTTCAGTCTAGTACGTTATCCCCAAAAATACAAGGGACTGAATACATTGCGATCCTAGAGCGCAATAAAGTTGTCCTAGCACAAGTTGTGCTAGCATGGCATAGCAACAGCATACTTTTTGGTGTTTTCAGTGCTGTGCTGGTAGCAAATCCAAACACTGGTTTGAAATATACTAAAAAAAGTGTAAAAATCTGGGTGTATTTCAGGATTTCGTGAAATCGAGTGGATTTTGTAGCGTGAGTGTAAACTTGCCCCGTTTAACAGCCATAATTCAAATTCATTCTAGGATCGAGTCAGGATCTGCTTGTTTTTGTGACTGTCACTGTATGTAGCCGCTTTAAATAACTAGAATATTTGAGAATTCATTTTTTATTTACTTAATATTTCTATGTATGTATATTTAACATAAACAACTTAAAGTCTAAATGAAACAAAATGGTATAATATATATTTAATCCGAATAAACCGATTATCTTTCTTACATACATACATGTCGGTCATTAACTTAAGAAGAGTCATCATAAGATAAAAATCAATGGCAGTGCTAAATGTCAATGCAGGATAAGACATTGTTTGAAGTTTCTTAGTGGTTCGTAAACTAAAACTTATCGGTTAAAATTTGCCAGAATAGAAAATATAAATTGTTAACTCGAATGATGCATTTTTGAGTTACGACCCTCTTTGAGTAAATGAGCGATATGTATCCATTTATGTATATGATGTCTGTACGTGAGTATATTACCAGATTAACAATGAATTGATATGATTAAGTTAAAATCATATATGAATGACGTATGGCTACAAAAGTCTTATATGGTTTCCAGTACCTTACTAGTACTCAGTCAATATTCTCAAGTTTAATGGCTTCTTGATTGAATATTGGAAAAGCAGTAACATCTAACTTTACCAAACAAAAATGAAATGGAAAATATTTACATAACAACGAAGTTTCGTGGCATTTCCTACACTACAAACATTCTTCGGTTTCTTCTAATGCTATGGCCACAGATGGCGGCAGCTCAACATCTAACAACTTAGCAAACGTTTCGGCATCCTCCTCGTCTAGATTGTCCTTGCCACAGCTGCGTTCTTGCATTTCAATGTCCAACGTGCCATGTTGTCTTTGAAACGAAATTAGGAATATAGTCACGGAAATGATGATGAATATAAATGCTGTTCCCGAGCTAAGAATGATTATAGTTGTAGATCTGTTGGAACCGTCATTGACCGAAACTGGCAATGCTTTGCCGATACCCACCGCTGACTCATCGGCCAAATTGCCGTTGAATGTTTGGCCTGCATCTTGAGGAGGATACGTCTCAAACATTGTGGCCGCCACATCATCGTCAATTAGTGCTGTGTTAACAGAGCGAGAACCTTTCATTGGTTGGACATAATTGACACCATCCACGGGGATTTCATCGGCGGCAAGAAAACCGCCTTCAGTTGTACTCGTACTATTGAAAAAATCCAATGATGCTGTCTCTGCTTGGATGTTAGTGGTTGCAAAATTGAATTCTGTTGAAGTAAATGTATTTTCCGATACCACTTCATCACCTTCCTCATTGACATGTTGTAGAACTTGGCTTTTCTCTAGGTCCACACCGTTCTGGTAATTGTCGGAAATACCTGATTCCACATAAACCTCATGTTTATTAGTCATTATGATTGCGGTTTCAGGATGGTCCATCTCATTAGTTTCCTTATACTTTTGCGTAGATGATACTTGTTCATTCTGCACTGGCTCTTGAATTTCGGCATCACCTTCCTCCTTGACATGTTGTAGAACTTGGCTTTTCTGTAGGTCTACACCGTCCTGGTGATTTTCGGAAATATCAGTTTTTACATAAACCTCCTTTTCACTAGTCATTATGATTGCGGCTTCAGTATGATCCATCTCATTAGTTTCCTTATACTTTTGCGTAGACGATACTTGTTCATTCTGCTCTGGTTCTTGAATTTCGGCAATATTAATATTGTTTATGTTATCAGTTTCTACCTCTACCAAATCATCTTGTAGATTTTTAGTCGTAACTGTTTCCACCTCATCGTACTCATCGTTCGTAATTAAAAGTGAGGTTTCAGGGTTCTCTTTTGTTTGATCGTGCTTTTGCGTAGATGTTTCCATGTCATTTTCTGTTGGCTTTACATCTTGAGTCGTGGCGCTATTTGTGTAGGTCATATCTTTTGATATTACGTGAGTACCGTCATTATCAGTATCCTCTTGTGTAACAGGCAATTCCTCAACAATAATAGTAGGATGAGGTACTTCAATTAAAACTTTTGGTAAAAAGTCTGGTTGAACTGTAGTTTCGGCCTCATCCACAAATATATCGTTCTCGTGCAATACTTTTTTAATCACCACATGCTCTGTTTCATCAGGCATTGCAGTAGTTTCCTCTTCGGCTATTATATCCAATGATGTCTTTTGAGCAGTTTCTTCTGCTTCCTTTAGAGTTTCATCTTCATTACTGGGAACAGTGGAAGAAAGAGATTCATCCAGAACTACTGATAAAGCTTCATCATTTCCATCTGTCCCCTTAATGAGACCTTCATCTTCTAAATCGATGATGTCGGCAGTAGATATTGTTGTAAATTCCTGAATGTCTTCAATTGATTTAATCCTATTCACTGCTGCTCTGTAATGGGTCTCGAGTATGTCGCTCTTGGTTTTTTTATCTTGGTTTTCCTGAGTATTTTCTTCAGAATATTCTTCGACTTTTTCACCTTTATCTTCTAATTGATTATTTTTTCCATCGACATTTTTTGAAAGGAAAGGATTGTCTTCCTTCATTTGAATACCAGTTTGGACTTCAACTTTGCTTGTCTCATCTGATTGTGCTAGATGCTGGTTTTTTGATTCGTATGAGTTAGCTGATGAATTTGATTCAGACGATGGTGAGGACAATGAATCTTCATCGTTTTCGTTCACTTCCTGATCTTCTAAATTACGAGCTTCTTGTACGTTGTCTCTGAGCATTGCGTGGGAAGGTATTTCGGGTTTTCGATCTAAAATAAATATTTTTAATATGAACACGCTCAAAATTTGGTATGTACGTAAATGTATAATGTGTTTTTACCTTCTATATCGCTGAACTTATTATAACTGTGATTTTGAGTTGCGTAATCATGATTTAGAATCAATTCCGGCTCATATAGATCTTGGCTAAGAGTCTCACTGATTTCGGCTTCTCCGTTATCCTTTAATATTTCTAAATCTGGAGACAGTTCCAAACCCTGTTCCTTTTCAAGTTCATTTTTGACAGAATTCCTTATAATTTGTTCCAAATCCGTAGAATCTACAGTCGTTGATTCAACCTTATCATCGTTACCTGAGAATATGTCGTTATCCACATCAGTGTTATTGGAACTAACAGAATCAATTGTTTGGCTATCTAAAAGTATAAACAAATTAAAACAACATTCGTACAAATACATAATTCACTATGCAAAAGATGGAAATTAAGTTTAATAGAAATAAAAATAGTGATAGTAGCGTTTATTGAGATTAAGATTTGATTTTGAAATACATACATACATATGTATTTACAAATCCATAACCAAACTTTAATTCTCTAACACCGAGAAAATGAGAACTTACCTTCTGGGGTCAAATTTTGGGAAACACCTAAGTGTTGTTTATCATCATAATTACTGTCCTCTTTATGTTGGAGTGAAGAATTGCCATCGATGATGGTTGACGGTGATATGTCCATATAACTCGATGATGCCATGGTTGTTTGGAAGTCCTCTGTAAAAAGAAATGATGGCACCAGTATTAGATAAGAAATTAAAATAATAAATATACATATCGTCATCACAAATGCCAAAAGTCGTAAGTAATAATTTCATATGTTTACAGGAGAAGCAAATGGATTTATAAAATGAAAAACGAGGGACACTAGAAAAGTTTGCGGCCTAGGCAACACGTAGTGGTAGCCTAGGCGTACTCAGGACAGTTTAACATACGACCATTTGTTGGGGTTGTTTACAGTGGCTTGATTGAAACACCTCCAAAACATAGTTTTACACAAATCGTTGACCACGCCTTTTTTCTTGATGTGCTGAAATCAAATGAAGTCATTGGATCCCCAGTCAGGGCTGTACGGCGCAGGACCCATCAACTCCAAGTTTTGTTCGGTCAAACAGGCGTTGGTTTGAATCGATGTGTGAGAGCCCATATTGTCATGATGCAGAACGATTCGTCCTCTCTTGGTCGTTTTTCGAATTTCTCAGGAGACTTCAGGCAAACAAATTGTAGTGTAACACTCAGAATATACCTCTCTTGTTTTTCTTTTATATTCCCTCATACTTCTCCTATACCCCCCCCGACCCGTCTCTTCCTCTCCTACCTCCTCCTCCCCCATCCAGCAACAACAAACTGGTATCCAGTCTAACACACAACCACACGCCATCACATCACAACAATCAACTCCATAGATGCAATATCCATCATCACCACACTTACACAACCACCATCACATATACACCAGCAAAAATCAACACACATCATCATATCACCACACATTAACAGTCATCATCACACACAGAACCACATGCATAACCACCAAACAACAGACAATATCAACAACAATATCCGATCTCAACAAAACAGGATGATCACAATGGACCACAAGGTCTCCGAGTGGAGTGGCTGCCTTTTACAGCAGCTGCGCATCCTATAACCTAACCTAACACTCAGAATTAACGGTCCTACATTTCTCAAGCCGTATAGTCGTCACATGGTCAGTTTTGCGGAAGAAACAGGCGACCTTTTGCTTTTTTTGGGGCTCCTAAGCATAGATCCTATATCTTATGAACGTCGTTTGAAGCACCACGATCGATTTTATGCACAATTTCTTTGAACTAATCCACAAAAGCCTTTTTTTGAGCGATTGTCCAATTTTGCTGGATCTAACGAGAAAAATCCATATTTGAGGCCAGGTGCTTATGCAATATCAAATGTTAGTTGGTGGAAGAAATGCCCAAGGATGCCTTATCCCACCCGCCGCGATTGAATCCATTAAACCAGTTTTTCATAGAGCTATAGGATGGTCCTTTATCGACATATAAAGATTTAATTTGATCGATGCACTCTTGCCGTGATAATCCACGTCGAAAGTTGTGAAAAATTATAGGACGAAAATGTGCACAAATAAATTCAATTTTTTGCAAAGTGATATTTTTTCAAGTAACTGTAAACAACCCAACACATGGTCGTATGTCAAACTGTCCTGAGTAAGCTTAGGCTAAAAACAGCCAAGCTTCTAAAAAAATGTCAAATGACGCCTGGTGACGCTGTGTGTTGCTTAGATCGCAAACTTTTCTAGTGTCCCTCGTATATGGGATATTATCAATCACATACGAATGTGAGTAAGTAATGAAACCAAAACCAAACTTTAACTCAAAGGGAAAACTCGATGTTGGATTTTTTAGGCGGCAGTCCCCTAAAGTGCTTGGTTTTGTTGGATTTTAAGATTGCCAAAGTTTGATCACAACTAGACACGCTGGGGTCTCGAAGTAGTAATTTCAATGGGTCCAATAGCGAAATTTCACGAAATCGCTTTACAGACCAAATACACTCCGGTTCATCTGAATAGAACCATCAATATTTGCCTACAAATACCGTTATATCAGACGATAGAAATGGAATTGTAAATTATATTTTTGTGGACATGTTGAGTAGAGAAAATGTTGTATACAGAATCAAACTTGATGGATATATGTTCATCGGTTGCCTGGCAGAAGCGGGGTTTAAAGAAATAGTTTGTATGGGTGCAAGGACACAAGAACAATATCATATACTCATATTGTCACGAGATTACAGATCCTAGTGAACTGAAATGGGACTTATATCAAAGGGGGATCTGATATTTGGGCAGGGATATGAAGGCTTCGCCCATGTTTATCAATAAAATATTGCTTTATTTTACTCTCATGCATCAAGGATCACTCATTGTAGTCTCTAGACCTCAAATCCATTCAGTACTTACCGAAAAAATTCGAAAGAAAGTTAAATAATGCCCTAAGTGCCTAAATAGCCGAAAGCTATACTACGGGTCCAATGGGGGGATTATCACCGGATTTCACCAAAATACAGGTGGATTTATTATTTAGACACTCGAATAGGATCAAAATAAGTTAAAAAGCCAAAATAAAGGCATAGCAAGCAAAAGAATTAAAGAAATGTACTACTTTTGGCAAGAGTGTAGACATTCTATTGACTATTAATATTTTGGGTTATTTTATCAATCTTTTAATTCACCACTAAACACTTAACAAAATTGTATTTTTATTTATTATTGTCTTTTTAGGACGAATGCCATTATTTATGAAAGTTTTTAATTAATTAATTGGATTAATCGAGCTAACAATAACATTACGCTACGATCGTTTCGCCTGGTGGTTTAAAGGCCGCGGCACATACGGTCCGTTGAGCGTCGCGTTACAACAAACACATGAAAAATTCAAGAGCAAACTTGGCATCACTGACACTTTTTTCATGTGGACCGTATGTGCCGGGGCCATAAGCCTGGCTCATTAGGCGTATTTGAATGCTAATGGCTAGAAGACAAAGGCTGATTTTGATAACTTCTATTTATACAAACATTTTTACAAATTTGTAATTATGAAGTATTTATTGAAGTATTTTTCTTTATCAAGTCACCCTAGTTTCTTGTCTAGGAATCATTTTCTCAATACATACACATATACAATCGAAGGGGGGTTTCCTTCATAAATTGTAAAGCTTTCAGTTTTTGAAATTTTGGATATCATGTCGACTAGTTTGTTGATATGATACATTGGCAGTGGCTTAGAACGCTGAGATCTCGACAACATTGTCTGTTTGTTGGAGAGGACCCAGGTTCAAACCTCAGCCGGGGCAGCCGGGCTCTGCTGTGGGTTTTTTATTTATTATTGTCTTTTTAGAACGAAGGCCATGATTTATGAAAGTTTCTTAATTAATTAATTGGATTAATCGAGCTAACATGGCCCAAGGAAACGATCGTAGCGTAATGGTTGAGTGTGTGGTATTTCGCTAGAATTCATTTTTCAATACAAAACTCCTTAGGCCATGTTAGCTCGATTAATCCAATTAATTAATTAAAATTGTATTTGTGTTTTATATTTATTATATCTTTATACCGGTGTAATTATGCTATTAAAAACTTTTTCTGAGGTGTAAACTTTCTTTTGACTCTGACTGTATGAAAGGTCAAGTTCACTTTATGTTTATCCTGTCTGGAAATGTTTTTAGAGTCCACTGCATAGCAATAGCAAATATATAAAAAGCTACTGTAACTAACAGTAAAACGTGCTTGGTGTTGAAAATCCGCAGTTTGAAAATAAAACGCAAAAAAATATTGTTTTATATTAATTTTATTAATATTATTTTTAATTTTTTTTATTGATTTGTTAATGCCCTATGTTCTTCGTGAACGTTTTATTTATGTATATAATACTTGTAATAACTTGCTATAAATATATAACAACTATTTTACATTTGTAGCTATTTTTTTCAGTAATTAGGAGCTCAAATCTATCACCTACATTGTTTTCGTCAAAAAAAAAAAATCTTGAAAAGAAGTGTTAAATGTAAACAAAAAATAAATGACTGTCACTTTAATCATCCTAATGAATTGTCTAAATCAGCCATTAATCCCGTATGTACAAAATATTGTTTTATTGTGGGGGGTTTCAGACATAAACCACTATAACTTAGCCATTTGTGAACCGATTATAAAAATAATAACTTGTTTGAAAGATATTATTCACCCCTTTAAAAGGAAGAAGGATCAATAGAAATCCGTTGTGAAAAAAGATATGCCCGTTTAAATTTGAAAATGTAAGAAACCCAGACTTTCACTACTTTTACCGTTATAAAAAAATAAAACGAAGTGACCCAAACGAACTAAAGGCATTTTCGTTGTCCATGGATCCCAACACTATAGAATTTTGCATCAGAACGCTTGAATATTTTTCTGGTCAACTTTTGTAGCACAGTGCCATTTATCGAAATTTTTCGGAAAGTTTGCACCATCTCAAGACCAAAACTGCCTGTAGGAGTGTTCCAATAATTTTGCGATGTATTAGAGAGTTCTTAATCACTGTCTTGGCTACAATTGTTGTCTTTGTATTGGATCGAAAATCTCAATCTTTTGGCCGTTATATGCTACAATGTCCAAAAAACGTGGATAAAAAAACTTAAAGTAAAAATCGGGAGGCTCGATTTTCGCGGTAGACCTATAGTCTAGTGGACTTCTTTGCTCAGTTCAATCCCAGGAATCAGAAACGCGAAGGGCTCATTAAGGTTTTCAAATCGCCCCGGCCTAATATACATATGTACATATTTGATTTATATTTTTGAGATGCATATAAGAGTGAATTGGCTTGTATGCCGACAATATTCTGCAGGAACAAATTAATTGAAAAGTACAGAAATGTGAATAATTTTATGGGCCGTGATTATTTTTTTTTGTTTCCGGATATGCTCTGCCGAAGTCATCTTCCAATACCTTCTTTAACAATTTTTTTATATCCAACCTGCAAAGTACCGCTATAATTTAGAGAGACCAAAGAAACAATCTCATTGAGAAGTTTCTTCTGCACCCCCACATAACCCGAACAACCACTGTAACAAAAATTTTTGACGAACAGAACATTTTTTCCAAATTCGGTCAGAATCTCTGCACAAGTTGCCGTTTCTGATGCCGAATTCTTTTCGAATTCGGTACAAAGTTGGATGAACATGTCCACTTTAGATCTTTTGAAGAAAATCGGTCCGAATTCGGAAAGAAACTCTTGAAAAATTCTAAGAAAAGTTTAAATTTTCTTAAAAAAATCGGAAAAAATTCATTTGCGCTGACGCCTTTTATGTTGACACAACACAGAACAATCCCCACTCAGAGACATTTTTTTAATGCGCTATTTATGGATGATTCTAATTACAAACGTTCTAATGATTTTCCCTGTTGTTATCATTTTGTGATTAGTAGTAGAAGAATGTGCACGAGTATGTTGAAGCTATCAACACTAGCTTGAATTATTAAATATGTTGCATTTATATAAAAAACAATTCAAAAATTGTATATACGAATTTTATAATCACTTTGTTTTTCGACAACAATCAAATAAAAAAAATTCCTTAGAAAATCGAATAGAGGTCGGAACGAAGATTTTAAGGTTCTTCAGAAAATGTGCAGAGATTCTTAAAAAAAAAACTTTTAGAAACCTATGTCCACAATTTTTTATTGAGAAATGTCTTAATCACTTGGATTGTAAATGCCAACTTATAGCTACTTCGGTCAGAAAATGTACCGAAAAAACGTAAAAACCCGGAAATCGGACGGTATTGTTATATAGATGTTATACCAACACGTAGGCCGATATAGCCCATCATCGAACTTGACCTTCCAGCAAACAAAGGTGGCATCTGTGCAAAATTTTTGTGTCCTATCTCAATTTATCTGGATGCTAAAATTATTAGCACAGACGGACGAGCGGATATACATAGATTGACTCAGAATTTCACCCTTATACCTATACTTTATAAGGTCGTTACAAACGAAAAAAGCCCAACTTAACATAGTATAAAAAGCTAAATGCAGTAGTACTTTTAATAAAATTGAAGAATTTTCGGTTTGGCGATTTTTGATACTCGATTTGGCGATTTGGGTCAAAAAAATCCAAAACATGTTAAATTTTTTCCTTAAAATATAAATTTTTACTTTTTACTCGATAGTGCCATTGATTTTTATCGATAGTGCCATATGTTTATGTTATATCATTAAGAACCTAATAATCTTGTACTTAAGGAAAACGGGATTAAAAAATCAATTTAAAAAATGTGAACTGTAAAAGTCAAATGTTCAATTTTAACTAAAGAAATTGATACTTTTTTCGCCTTTTTATATGTAAAATAATCCCATAAAAACATATGAAGATCGGATCATCGGTTTTCGAGCTACAGTGGGCACCGCATTCAAAACTGCCATTACGAGAAACCCTCAATTTTTGCAGTATATTCTACCTGTACTTTGAAATGAGCCAATAAACAAATTTTGTAAAATTTGTAAGCGGCCATAACCCCTTAATAAATTATTACAGGTATCGAAAGTAGGGCACAATTTAATACTGCATACATCAGTATACGTACATAAGTACATGTTTATGTATGTATCTATTACACGTCTTCTTTGTACCTATCCAGTCCTCTTTTGTGACATTCATAGTGACTGAGGCAAATGGTTATTGATTTGAATTCAAAAAGAAGAAGAAAATTCAAATAACATACCACATATTTTAAGAATAGCATTAGTGCACAGTAAACAACAACAATAGCAAATACGACATCTCGACGTGGAACGAATGCCTTAAAAATAATCTTTAGAATTTCAATTTTGTATTGTTGTCAATCGGTCAATGGGGAATACATACACAACAACATACGGGCGAAAATAAGGCCTACGTTTAGTTTCACCATTCTTTCCTTCGTTTTTTCATTAGGCTGTAGGGTGTTTTGTTTAATTCCTAAAAGGGCGAGAAATGCAGGCAGCAGATATCACATTAAATCCAATATTGTTGTATTTGTGTGCTATTCACAAACACAATGAAAGAGAAGCGGAATAGATGGAACAACTGGCGTTGAATTGAAAACATTGTAGGTACCTATTGAGTGTATGTTTCAAGGCATTTTTACAGCGTAAGTCGTTTCAGATATGCCTCCTGTAGATGTAGGTAAAACATGTAAATTATTGAATAGAACTACATATACAGTATGCACAAATCATATTCAAACACATATAAGTTTTTTTTATTACGTATAAGTTTTTTACATATAAGTTGTCACTTTTCCTATACAAAATGTATATGCAAAGTGACAACTCATACGTAAAAAACATATCGTGTAAAGTACCCATTATCGAGCTAACATGACCTAACTTTATTTGCATTGAAAATGTGAATTCGAACGAAGTCAATAAAAACTACTTAGGTCATGTTAGCTCGATTAATTCAATTAATTAAAAACTTTTATAAATAAATGTCTTCGTCCTATTAAGACAATGATAAATAAAAATCTATTTTGAATAGTTCCATCATTTAAGTATAGATGTCGTTAAGAGTCGAGGCAAAACTCATATTTGAACATCTCCAGGCACTAAATTTTTGCTCTTTTTGAAGGAGTTTATTAGGTAAAGTATGACTTTTGAATATCCTTGCGGAGGCCTCTGCTGTGATGTTAACGTTAGAAATGTTGTAAAAATTTAATTGATTAAAATTTATAGTGAATTTTCTACAAAACTACGAAATATTTTTCGAAAAAATAAACAATAATGGGATATTGCTAAAAATAGTGAATCTTAGTTGTCCTTCGACAAAATTCGTGGTCTTTAGTAAAAGCAACATCAACCACCTCATGAAAATTAAAGCCTGTCTAAGCATATGGTAGGACATTTCACATTTCTACGACCAAAAATTAACAGATATTCTTCAATAAGTGGACAAAATTACGTCACGTCACTGCAATAATTATGGAAAACCACTAGGCAATTCCTGGATTAACCCCCTGTTTTTGTAATAGTTTTTATTCTTCTCACACGAACTGTCAAATTTTGTAGATCGATTTACTCGCCTCAGCGCTAATGTAGACCTCTGATTTTTAAAAGAGGATTTCTTAAGGGTTGTTTACACCATCTATCAATGTCGTATGAGATGTCAAATTTTCTACCTGCGAATGTTGTACACATAGTGTGACCACTATGAAAATTTTCATTTATCAAAATGATTTGGCAACTCATATGTAAATTTTTCATTTAGGGAGCGCTCTATTTGATACTGCATTCTCGTATGTAAACATCAATTTATCAGCTGTTTTCTGGCATTCTCAAAAAAAAAAATTGAAAAACAAAATCTTTTAAAAAAGAAAATGGAAAGTTATGTATATTTAAGTATTTAGAAAAGTAAATAAAGGGTGTTTATACTGTTATTTTCAGATCGATTGGTCGAAAGGAGCAGTGTTGGAAATTATTGCTTTGTGGCAAAACATGAATGCCTCTATTCTACCACAACAAACATGCTAGATATTCATTTTCCTGCAACCAAAATTAAAAATTTGCGCAAATTTGTAACTCAACAATAAATGTAAACAATGACAAAAACAGCTGTTTTTATATTTATAGGTTATGTCATACGAAAATATCACTTGTAGGTATGAACGCACAAATTGAAAGTTGTATGGATGACGTCTATTTTGACAAACATAGAGAATGTCGAATGGGTGAAAGAAATGACAGCTCATATGACATTGATAGATGGTGTAAACAGCCCTTTAACTATATATGGAACGTATCTATGAAAAATTAGGCCCGTATGTCATCTGGGGGCTGAGCTATGGATGCCTAAATTATTACGAATATAGAGGAACGAACAAAAAATAGTTACAAAAACAGGGGATAAATGTCCAAATTCAATCGAAACAACGAAACAATATTTTCCTCCAAACATACACGCAGAAAAACCTACACCAAGACCTTGATACGTTCCAAAAAAACACTTAAAGTGTAATTCGGCTAGAAAATGTAGCTGAAACAGTCAAAATACCTGAAATCGGGCGGTACGGTTATATGAGAGCTATATTAAAAAGTGGACCGATGTAGCCCATCTTCCAACTTGGTATAAATTCAGACCAAATACACATGTTTAAAATATTTCAGCACTCTATCTTAATTTATTCGGAAGCTAGCGTGATTGCAATAAACGTACGTACGGGCGGACATGGCTAAATCAACTTAGAATTTTACACTGATCAAGAATATATTCATTATTATTTCAATGCGTTTCAAACGGAAAAACAAACATAATATACCCTCCATACTATAGCGGAATTTTAGAACTAGACACTCACACTTAAAACAACGCAACATCGAAAATCGAACGACGCATATTGAAAATTGGTACCAACTAAACAACGACGCAATTTCAAAAACAAAGCAAAGTGAGGTCTTGGTGTATGTTAGAAATAGGTTTGGATCGAAACAAATATAGGTTTGGGACGGGTTGCAAGCAAATATATGTTTGGATTCAAACATATTATGTTTGGGTCCAAACAAATACATGTTTGCAACATTTTGTAACACATCTAAATTTTATTTGTTTGGGTACCAACATATTATTTATGTTAGAGCATATTTTTTATAGGTGGAGAGAGAATTTTTATCAAAGAGCGAAACAACTGGGCTCTCGCATAATAAAGAGCTGTGGTTATGGTGCAATAAAAGACATAGAAGCGACGGCAGGAGGGTGAAAAAGTTTGTGCTTGCCTTGGTGGTGTGCATGCGAAATGCGGCCAAACACGTGTCCAGGGCTGCCAGATTATTTTTATGGAAAATCGTCAAAATGACGATTTTTAAAATTAAAATCGTCAAATCTATTTTACAAAATCGTCAAAAATTAAAATGGTAATATTTAGTTATATTTTTAATTAAAATAAACATTAAATGGGTATTCGAGTTAGAGAACACTTTTTACTTCAAATCAGTCTTAAATTAAATGATTAATTAAACGATTTTGTAAATAAATATTTGAGTTAACATTCTTAACAAGTCGTGCTTCAGCAATGTGTCAGACAATTTATTTTGTTAAGCTTACTTTACATTGAATCCTTATCAAAATAATTTCGATACATATTTCTTTCTGTGAAGATTTACTTGGCTGAAAACACGTTTAATATTTGTTGGCGAATGTGGTAATACCTATCATTATTTTCTTTAAATATTTTGTTATTATATTAAAAATATATGAACCATCAACACGTTTCAAATCATATATTAAAATGCGAAATAAATCCGTTTCATTATTTTCAAACTTTTCCTTAAAATCCAAAAGCTTTAGTTCACGAAATTCTGAATGCAATTGTTGTTTTTCCTTCTTGTTGACAAAATGTGAAAATTCGTTGTCGAAAAATCAATAAAACTATTTTCAAAATCAAATCTATTAAACTTTTAAAATTTCTGCACAAAGCTCAATATAAGGCAGTTATTTGCCCAGAACAGAATCTACTATGGTTGAAATTTTGACTTTTTGTTCCTTTATAAATTTACCAAAAAATAGGAGATTGTTGCAGGTTCTGGAGCAGTGCAATTATATATTTTGCTTATTTCCATTGAATTCAGTTTGGTTCTAGATAAAAATTCCTTTGCATATGCACCCAAACATATTGTCACCATTGAAGAAATCTGATACATAAAGCTAAAATACATGTTCTGACAAAATTTCAAGCTTCTACGTTCAAGAATAACGATTATTGTGATTATTGTTTAACAATTAATTTTTAAAATCAACTAAGTTTTTACAAATTCATATTTTACAACATTTCTTATGACTGCATTATGAAAATATCCAAAAATCGTCATTTTTTGGGTAAAAATCGTCAAATCGTCATTTATCATTTTTGGACCAAAAAATCGTCAAAATGACGATAAATCGTCAAATCTGGCAGCCGTGCACGTGTCTTCGGTTCTTTGTTGTTTTATTCATCCACAAGCAATTTTTTCTGTAATAGCAAGCAAAAAGGAAAATAAAAAATGGTATGAATTATGTAAGTTCTTCCTACGAGAAAGACAGACGGCATTTTTTCTTCAGTTTCCCCAAGGCAGTCGTTGACATGATGATTATAAGGTGGCGTAAAACGACCAGCAGATTGGTTTCAATCTGTCAATTTGTATGTTATGATGAATCATTTGTATGAAAACGTAAACAAACATTTTGACATACTGAAGAATTTTCGGTCAAAAAAAATTTGTTGTTGTGCTATTTACGTGACGTGATAAATAGATCTTGGTCGTTGAGTAAAGACGCTAAAGTGAGTGAATAAATCAGTGTTTGTGTTTGCTTAAAGAAATGTGAATACCAATACCATTTATAAATGTGTGTATGTTTTTGTGGATTTTGGGTTTGTATTTATATCGCATCTAAACAAATATTTTGTTGCACCCAAACATATATTTGCTTGCACTCAAACAAATATTTGTTGCAAACATATATATGTTTGCTGCAAAATATGTTTGGGGCATATGTTAGAGAGACATTATTTTTCCTCCGTGTAGATGTTTAGATAAAAAGATAGCTTCGCTCCAGTACTTGTAAATGACAAAATTGTCCATAGAGCAAACTTTCGAAAATGTGTCCAACATACACATTTTTTCAAAATGTAGGGGAGCAGAAAAATTACAGAAACGTCAAAAAATCTGGAACAAATTTCAAAGTCGTCGTGTCAGCAATCAGAAAGAAGCCAACAAACCGTTGCACATTTTTGCTGTCTCAAATTTGATGTGTAAAAGTTTCTAAAGCAGCATTCCGCAGCTCTTTACTCGCGAGCAAGCAAAGAGAGCTTCTCTCTCCACTCACTGATTGAAAAACCATGCACTGACAACAGTGTTTGCTCAAATTGTTGTTGTTGTGGTCTGATTGCTTTTCTAAAGAGAAAGCTAACCACTGCCATTTTTGTTCAAAATGAAGTGAACATTTTGCAACTTTTTTGGTGTACGGGAACGCATTTTGGGGGAAAATGTGCAAATGAGTAAAAACTTTTTAGTTCTGGAAAGAAGCTGTTGTTCCACAGTTGTTCATGGTAGTGCTATTATTGTTTTCGCAACTACATATACATATATATGCAATTTTTTTCAAGTATCTTTATATATTTAATAAAAATTAAGCAAAGTGTAATTATTGATAGAAATTATAATAATATCCCAGCTAACATTTTTTTCCGAATTCTTTGCGAATTCGGTCAGAATCTCTGCACAAGTTGCCGATTCTGATGCCGAATTCTTTCCGAATTCGGTACAAAAGTTGTATGGACGTGTCCACCGAAATCGGAAAGAATTTTCTAAGAAAATTCTAACAAAATATTAGAGTTTCGCAACGAATTCGGTTCGAATTCGGAAAAAAATTCTGGAAAATTCGGTGGAAAATTTAGATTTTTTGAAGAAAATCGGTCCGAATTCGGAAAGAAATTCTGGATAAATTCGAAGAAAAGATTAGATTTTCTGGAAAAAATCTGATGAAATTCTTGGCCGCTGATGCCTTTGATATTGACACACAACACAGAGAACAAATCCCCAACTCAGGAACAATTCTCTTTTAATGCGCTACTTATGAATGATTCTAATTTCAAACGTCCTTATAATTTTCCCTGTTGTTGTCATTTTGTGATTAATAGTAGAAGAATGTGCACGAGTATGTTAAAGCTATCAACACTAGCTTGAATTGTTATATGTTGCATTTATATTAAAACAATTTAAAAACTGTATATGCGAATTTTATAAAAAATCACTTTGTTTTTCGACAACAATCGAACAAAAAGATCCCTTAGAAAATCGATTAGAAATCGGAACGAATTCGGAACGAGATTCTTAAGGTTCTTCAGAAAATGTGCAGAGATTCTTAAAAAAAAAGTTTTAGAAAATCGGTACAATTTCTAGAAAAATATTAGAGAAATCGACAAATATCTAAAAAATATTCAGAAAATTTCGGAAAAAAATCGGAAATCAGAGCCCTCGGAAAAAATTGTTAGCTGGGATGTTGACACTTCATATATTCTGTTTACATATGCCGGTGACACTACTCTGTAGTACATTTATGGCCTGTTTCAATAAGGCGATTCGAATAAAAATTCGTTCGAACTACAACCAAATTTCTGTTCTTTGAAAAATATTTGAATTGATTTTATTTTGAACAAGTAAAAAAGTTTCAGTCAGCTTTGCTGACAGAGATATACCCTCAGCCTTTGTATATTGAAACAATGTTTTCACAAAAAAACGTATGTATTTAGGGGGTTTTAAAAATGTTGGCCTTTGAACAAAAATTTTGATTAGGATTAAAGATCAAAAGCTTTGAGGAGGAGATACTTAAAGGAATGGATCGACATTGACCATTATGGAAGTGGATCTCCAGCCACTACATATGGTGCCATAGGGGGTTTTTACACACTTAGGGATGTTTGCTCAAGAAGTATGGACTTGCCCCTTGAAAAAATTTTACCATCGTAATTGGGGCAGCGAATGCAAGTTGCTTCAACAAAATCAATGTGATTCGAATGCAGGTCTTAAAGTGAACTTATCCGAAATTTTATGTGGGAGGTACCGGATGGAGTGGACAAATATAGTCCATATTTGAACCTGATCTATATCTGGTAGATATATTAGGATGTGTAAAGTATTATGGTCCAATTAATCCACTCCCTTCAAGAGTTACCGAACGAACAATTTTTCCGACCATTTTTGAACTTTTGTGAGGGAAGTACCTGAAGGAGTGGACCGATATGGCTTATCTTCGAACTTAAACTATGTTTGAACAAAATATTACTAAGGCCAAATTTTGGATCCAATCGGCAGATCCATTCGAGAGTTATCTTGCCCTCCAACCCCCTCACACGGTGTCATAGGGTTTTTTGCAACTTTGGGGCTATTTTGTCAGGAAGTGTGGACTTGCCCCTGATAAAACTTGGTCCGTCGTATGGGAGGCAGTGAATACAAGTTGCTAAAACAAAAATCAAAGCGATTCGAGACCAGGTCCTAAACTGAACTTATCCCAAATTTTTTGTGGGAGGTACCCGAAGGAATGGACCGATTGAGTTCATATTGGAAACTCATCTAAGTCTAGTAGACATTTCACGATGTTCAAAGTATGGTCCAAATCGGTTACTCCCTTCAAGAGTTATCGTACGTACAAATTTTTCGAACATTTTCGAACTTTTGTGGGGGAGGTACCGGAAGGAGTGGACCGATATGACCCATCTTCGAACTTGAACTATGTTTGGACAAAATATTACGAAAGCAAAATTTTGGACCGAATCGGCAGATCCATTCGAGAGTTATCTTGCCCTCCAACCCCCTCACACGGTGTCATAGGGTTTTTTTGCAACTTTGGGGCTATTTTGTCAGGAAGTGTGGACTTGCCCCTAATGAAACTTACAGCGTCGTATAGAGGACAGCGAATACAACTTGCGTAGACAAAAATCAAAGCGATTCGAGACCAGGTCCTAAACTGAACTTTTCCGAAATTTTGTGTGGGAGGTACCCGAAGGAGTGGACCGATTGAGTCCATATTGGAACCTCATCTATGTTTGGTAGAAATTACACGATGTGCAAAGTATGGACCAAATCGGTTATTCCCTACAAGAGTTATCGTGCGCACAAGTTTTGCGATAATTTTTGAACATTTGTGGGGGAGGTACCTGAAGGAGTGGACCTATATGGCCCATCTTCGAACTTAAATCGAATCTGGACAAAATATTTCGATACCCAAAATTTGAACCGAATCGATTGATCCGTTCGAGAGTTATCGTGCGCACCAGCCAGCCAGACAGACAGACAGACGGACAGACAGACGGACGGACATTGCTAGATCTACTCAAAATTGTCTGAAACGGATATCGTACAAACATACTTGGGGTCTAAAACCATTATTTCGATGAGGCACATTTTTGGTCGTATCAAAGTGTAAATACCCTCTTTAGCCTAAAGGCTGAGGGTATAATCAAATAAAAATTTCCCACAACAACATGAGTTTGGTAGTAATTCGAACGAATTTGAATTCGAATCGTCTTAGAGAAACAGGACATTAGATTTACCCAATCCACTCGATTTCAAATAGAATACACTGAACTTATGACGTTCACGTACCGTACTAACCCTTTACAAACAAAAACTAATTTATATGTGGTTGTTGTTGTCGCTTATAGCGTCGGTCAAGGGACCGACCAAAATCGGACGCTATAAGCGATAGTCGTTATAAACGATATTTATAAAATATGTGAAATTATATTATGTATAGTGACGTTTGGGTATAGATACGTTGTTTTATTAAGTAAATATAAAATTCAATTCAAATGTCTTAAAAACAAAATAATAAAAATAACCATATTAAATTAATTCTGCAGCAGATATTTTACGTTAATATAGGATATTGTTCTATATAAAATGGTCTGTTATTTTAGTTTGGGCTTTTCAATTACAACATAAGTTTTAAATTTAACACAGATCTGAGTTTTGAAAGTGTTTCCAAAACACATTCTTTGCTTGTAACATCTTCTTATTAAATACATTTTTGAAGAGTTTCTAAAGCTAAACACGCCTCTGGCACTAACGGTTTCCGGCAATGCGATGTTAATGATTTTATTACACCTTGGTCCATTGGGTGGCAAAAATTCAAGCTTAATTGACTTGAGACCGCCTACATGTGAGTCGTAATTCAGCTGTCCAATCCCACCTTCGAACATATTGTCCATATGTTTAGTATTTTCATGTTGTATGAGTTTGAAAATAAAACATACAACAAAATATTTAGAGAATTTTTTTTCTTTGTGTGGTTCGACTTTATAGCCAATAGCAAAATTCGAATATTTTACAAAAAACCGATGTTATAACCGATATGACGTTATAAGCGATATTTATATTTGTGTGGAATATCGGGACTTTCGGATTTCGTCGTTATAAGTGATATGACGTTATAAACGACGACGTTATAAGCGTTTTCGACTGTAAAAGGTTTACCTATAGTAATTATACCATGCCCCATACATAATCCATAAATTTACATATTTTTCGTTGAAGCTTTTGATCAGCAGCAACAACAAAATGTTTTCATATGCAATAACTTCATTGTTTCTTTAAGCAATTGGAAAATTTCCAATGGAAATCTTCTGAACGGTGTCCGGAATCTACACAAGTCCAAGGCTCGACAACACGTTGTGGTGTTTTTTTCGTATGTTGCCACTGAGAACGAGCCAGTGTCAGTGGCAACAACCAGTTGCTCAATTACTGGTTTTTGTAATTCATAAACATGCTTTCGTGTGACATAGATGAAACCGAATATATTACAACAACATAAATAATACTGTGTTTTTCCCCAGAACATAACATAGATCCAAATATTTGTATTATATTATTCCAACCAATATTTTTTTTAATTTAACATTATATTATTTATTTTTAAAATATATACACATAGCCCAGTTTGTATTTATGATCTTTTATGGGCGGTATTTATGATCTTTATTGGTAATATAATACCAATAATATAATACCAATGGAGTTAAATGTTATGTTCTGGAGAAAAACAAGACTATATATAATATATATATTTTAACAAGGCAAATGTACGTAAATGTTTTTCCTCACTATATAAAGGCTATGTAATGATTGTGAGTAAACATTAATTTCAACATTACGCCTGTTCCTTTACATCAGTGGTGAGCGAAACAGAATTTAAGAAAACACTATGCAACACTGAAAATGCAAACAACTTCTAGTATGAATTTTTTCAAAGTACATAGGTATTGAGACTACAAAAATCCTAGTTGGGTTTTGTTCTGCCACATCCAGTTCGGATTTTATGGTTTCCTCTAAACCGGGCTAAAACGACAGTTTTTTGCATTTATCGGGCCTTTATCTCAGAAATGATTAGGAATTTGGCCTTGCTGTCTTTAGTAATATTGTAGCCCTAAATTAGTGGAGCTTATCTTTTGACGGACCACATCAGAAAAACTCCATCTAGGGCATCAAAATCGATAAAATATAGATAGGTATTATTTGAACCAAGTAAACTTTTGCAAAAATCTCCCAAATAAAGTTCTCAGCAATTCTTCAGTACATTCTGAAACTCTAAAATGCTCTAACATCTATTTTGCATCATATATTTTAAAGCGCGTATTTCAAACACATTTCACATCAAGAGTTTATTCATATACTGAAAACAACGTTATAGAGGCATTCTACAACAATTGCATGTTCTGAAGAGTTGTGTATTACATTCCAGCAAATATTTTTCCAAAAGAAAACATTAAGAAAAAATTAATGGTATTGGAGATATGGTGCGAAATGTTTACAAATTATGGAAACTTTCGATATTTTATAAAATTTCAGGCAGTAAATGTAGATTTTCGATTTCATTATTTCTACAAATATTTTATTCTTGCCCTTATCTACAAATTTGCTTCAGAGGTGAGATGAACAATCACATAGGTTTCAGAGATATAGCCCAGAATTGCTTTAAAAAGTCAATATTTAACCATGTTTAGATGGGGCCATAAAATCCAAGCTGGATCTGACACAACAAAACTCAACTATGGGTTTTTGTCGTTTGGGTCTGTACTTTCCAAAAATCCTCAGTTCAAATTGTTTGCACAAGATTACCTTTAAAATTTTGCACAGTGAAATTTAACATTTGCCGTTTTCAATATTTTTCTAAATGGGGTTTTTAATTGTGTAAATACCAATAATTATAGTCTAATCCCCTGTTTTTGTAAAAATTTTTATTCTTCTCACACGAATTGTCAAATTTTGTAGATCGATTTACTCGCCTTAACGCAAATGGAGAGCGCTAATTTTTAAATGAGGAATTCTTAACTGTATTTGGAACTCATCTACGAAAAATTAAGTCTGTATGCCATCTGTGGGCTGAGCTATGGATGCCTAAATTATTACGAATATAGACGAACGAACAAAAATAAGTTACAAAAACAGGGGGTAAATCGCACTCTAAATTAACTATTAATGAATAATTGCAAAAAATACTTAAATGTCCAAGTGTTGTTGAACTATTTAAATTAAGAGTGCATTACAGCATCCCATCTGCTCAATTTGTATGAGAGCAGTTCACTAGTTGCACTTCTTTTGTTCGTTCGACTTAAGAAACAGAAAGGATCAGGGGTGCCAAGTTGGTGGTTTTCCCGCTACTTGTGGTGATTTTTGACGTACAAAAACCACTGTTTTAGCAGGAATGTCAACTGTTTTAAGGTAAAAATCGCTACAGACCTATGGTGCGTATGTGGCTGTAGCGATTTTTACCTCGGAACAGTTGGCATCCCTGGAAAGGATCGTTCTCGTTATACTCCTTCTATAAATAATCTCATTTACGGTTTCGCTCACCACTTATCTGGGTACACCCTATTATACATATGTACATAAATACTTTATTGAATACTTACGAGATAGTAAAAATACCAGTGCTACAAACACAGCTAAAGAAGATCTCTTGTGAAATGGTTTCATGCGGCTTTTGGTGGTAGCATTTTGTTGCAGCAGATGCTGATGGCGATGACGATGCTGCTGTTGATCTATGTTGTGATTATGACGATGTTGGGGTTTATTGCAGCTGTTCGCCATTTTCAGTGTCAGTTTTTGATAGTGGTCTTTCTACTGTCGATCCGCAGAAGACACAATTGACGGAGGAAGAACTTCTTCGTGTGTATTTGAAATTAGCCGAATGGAAGAACAATTTGGTCAGAGACCCACTAGTAGTCATAGGCAACTGAATCACAGTAAGACAGCTATAATCTACGTTGACTTAGGCACACGATGCGTTTTAACAAGAAGACAGAAATTGAAATCAATCAATTTTTCACTCACTCATGCACACACACGAATTATTTAAGACATCAAAGCACTGACGGTCTACGGCCGTATCGAGTTTCGTTTTTTCTGCGGAAGTTACTTTCGTTGTTGCTTATTTTGTGTTATTTTTGGCTTGGTTGCCATTGCTTAATACTTTGAATTGTATTTAAAATACCGATATTATTGTTTGAATTATATGTTTTATTAGGAAAAAAACTCTGAATTATGTTTGGCCCTTTTCTTGTGTTGTAATACAAAATACATATAAATACTTTCATGAAAATCGTGTTGAAACGCAAGACGTAGAGGAAATATCTGCCCGTGCTGATCATGCGGCTGTAAAGAACTAACTGACTAAATATTTCCCAACTCCAGCCAAGAACGAGTGGCAGCACAAAGGCACAGACACACAAACATAAATACGTTGTTGATATAGGTTACCGATCATTTCTCTCTCTCTCTCTCTCTTTTGTACATGGAGTAGCGTTACCACATTTGATTAATGCATTGTATCATGAGCATTTTAAAGGGTAAAAACGGCAATGGTTGTTGTTGGTTTTGGAGTAAAATTATTCACGAGAAATTATTTCACGAGAACAGAACCTTTAGTGTACGTTTCTATCTGAGAATGTAGCTTCCAGCAAAGACGGGGTAGTCTTTTACCAGAATAAAAAACGTATAAATTTATAGTAACTGGTATTCAAAATGATTTTCATGATTAAAAAACATATAACAGAGCTCCTAGCTGTGCAAGGGTATGCACACCCGCCTTGGACGTTGAAGGTCGTGGGTTCGATTTCCCGACCAGGACACGCCGTTCGGACTCGGCGATAAACACTAGATCCTATATCATTAGGCAATTATGAATCGGGGTACACTCATTAGTATGAGGGAAGTCTCCCTTGTACCTTATGGGATGTTTGTTGAACAATTATTATTATGAAAATAAGTTTTCAATTTTGTTACGACTTATATGGAACATTTTCGCGTTGTAACTTGTAATAATTGTTATAATTGATAGAACAACACATCATCAGCTACATCCTTAGGAAATTTGGCAATAACATGTGGTAACTCCGTTTCTCCTCTTTCTCTCTCTCTCTCGCATTAAAAGGAAGGAAAGTACAAAATTGTCAAATACGAGAGAGATGAGAGTTCATATATAGATATTGGGTGTCGAGTGGTCGGTATCTACTGGATACTTATCAATAGCTTCAGCATTATTTAAGTCTTACAATTTAAGCAGTTGTATTCGTATATGTACTAACCCAGCAAACCAAATATCGGATGTCCGACACGTCTGATCAATTTCGGTAGCAATATCGTTTAGTTGTCGTTTCGATTTCTAAACGATTTTTCGGAGCGATTGTCGGAAGTAAATTTCGCTTCCGAATTTCACAAGCATTTTCTTCAGATTTCTTTCCGACATCTATCTGATTTCGCTCCGACATTTCGTTCCGAAATTATGTCAACCACTTTATACAACTTTCGCTAAGATATCATTACGATTTCGGATCCGACATCTGACGTAGCGTCCGAATATTTGTTCCGATTTCGACACGATGTCGGTGCGATAGGTTTTCTGGGTACATACATATCACAAAAACCAAAAATGTTTTCTCAATCGATGAATCCGAGTTTCACCCATTCAGAATTCGCGAACTGTTAACATATTCCATATAGTATGACTGAAATTCATTAAAATGGAATGTTTTAGGAGGGATCCCACAATGTCGGCATCAATATGGAAAAATGGGTTGAAGCCAACAAGTTTTTTTATGGCTTAACGTTACATTTAATAGAAAGAATCACAGAATACTCCATAGGCAACATGATACTGGTGTATAATTTTTCGATATATCCACTGCATCCACCTAAAATTGATGCTGACATTTCGAAGCCGGAATTTCGGGGTTTTATGATTTTTTTTAATAATCCGGACGCGCAACAAGATAATATTCCAAACTCGTAATAAGATTATAGAACTCGTGATTTTACGTCGTATAATGTATATGTCATGAGTATGCTCCATACATCATCCTAGTAATTGGAATTTAAAGGCCAAAATTTTATGCGTGAATTTTCTTAGAAAACCTATTTTTTTGCGTGTAAAATTTACAAATGCTATTCAATTTCCTTTGAACCCCGCGTGAATTTAGTTTTTTTACGCCACGGATCTAATAAGCCCTTCCGCGATTGAATCCACTAAAAAGGCGGATATAGATACCCTGAAAATAGGAAAATCAGCAAAAATATATTTTGACAAATCCGCGTACTAAACCGCGATTTTCTTTAAAATATTTTACATAAATGGAATTCTTTATACGCGATTATAATATTTGCGATTATAATATTAATCACAGAGATACGCGAGTAATATGAGGTTTTTACGCAAACTAGAATGTGGAGGCACATCTGCGGTTCTTGAAGAATCTATTTGAAATAGGTGTATATTGACGTATTTTTGATGGGCGCTAATGAAACCGGATGCGAATAACAGGCTTTTTAATTTGTTATTGTATGGGATTTTAGGTAATTAGTTAGAGAACTCCCAAATATTTTTTTTTCAAATTTTTCTAACCGAACCAAAAATATATAATATCGGAAAAGGTCGTAAGTCCACTTTTTATTGGATATCGCGTTCTTGTTACAGAAAGATAGTACAAGTCAAAACACGTCGTATGATATAAAGAAAATGGTAGTATGTCGCGTTTTTCTATATGTTTTGCCAATGTCGGTCGTAAGTCCACAAAACGTACAAATTTGAGTACGAAAAGGTCGTACGTCCACAGGAATATTTATATTTTAAAAGAATACTACAGCTAATGTAGTTCAGATACGATGTTTAGCGTCATCCATGGTTATGGTACATTGTAAAGAACTATCTTACACATTTGGATGATAATCAGATGATATTTGGCGGAGCCAGTGGACCAAACTTTTGAACAAAAATCTGATCATTTCTATTTAGCAAACGAACTGATTATGAAAGATGAACTTCTGGCATTTTCATTGATAAAAATTGTAAAAAAAATCCCAATTTTTTATTGTTTTTTTGTTGATATCTTACTTAATATTTGAAAAATGTGCTCATATGTAATACGTCCTTTGTGTTTTGCACAATAAAAATATTGATGTTTCCGCTGATAAATTGGCATTTGCAAGCCGAGCCGTATTATCATACATTTGTATGTATTCGGATCATACATTTTTTAAAAAGTTTTAAGAACGCTTAATTTTTAAAACTATTCAATCTGGCCGATGACGCAAAAGTGACTGGTCTGTGTGGTTTTAAATACACCGCTACTTTATTGTAATTTGCATCAAGAGTAAGGTTAACAGTTTTTACTATACATTTATAAGCTTTTTTACCGAAATTTGTCCTGCATAAATTAAAATATACACCAACAATTAAATTTGCCAACCATATGGTCGTTTTCATCCGCTAAATACTATCCGATCATCACCCACAATTATTATCATCCTCATACGTCCTCTAGCGTGGTTATGGGTACACAACAAACAATTAAAACTTTCGGACCCCGGTATATATTAGGCTAAAACTCTGTTATCTTACCATGTTCATCAATATAATTGGCATCAACGGAAGTACCAAGAATTCCTCATTTAAATATAACTTACGTGAGTGGAACATGGATAAAAGGAATAAATATATAGTCAAAATATTAAAATATTCCAATTTCCACCCAAAAGTTTTGGTCCATAAAACCCGCTAATTATTAACTCAAACTCAAATAATTCTTTCAATTTCGCTCCGATTGGACTAATATTGCAACCTACAAGATAGCTACAAAATCATGTTAAAAATGTTGGTCTTGGTCAAGTTCACCCCTTACGACCATCACCTACGTCTAATGGGGTCACTTCCGGTCGGAACCCGACCTCTCCATAAAAATTCGTGACGATCGGTCCATAATTGAGGCCTGGAGTAACAATTACAATTGTTAGTGGACAAAACAAACTTATGATACCCTTTCCACATTGTTTTGTAAAGTATAAATATTTTATTTTAAACAAGTAAGAAAAGCGTTAAGTTCGGTCGGGCCGAACTTTTTATACCCTCCACCTCCGCCACAACCTTCAAAATACCGAAATTCGGAAGGTACTGTTCTATGGGGGCTATATGATGGCGTGGACCTATACCTACAAATTTCTGGGGGAAAGTTTTATACGCCTAAAGAAGACTAAATACCAAATTTCAGCCATCTCGGTGTGATAATGAGGCTAAAACGTTCAAAATATCGAAAATCGGAAGATATTGTATTATGGGGGCTATATCAACACGTCGACCTATATAAACATTTTATGGTAGAAATGTTTCTTAGCCTCTGGAAACACAAAATACAAAGTTACAACCGATTCTTTAGTCAAATGGGTCTAATACATTCAAAATATATTAAAATGACGCGTACTTTATAAGGGGCCTTATGTGGGGGCTATACCAAAACGTGGACCTATATAACCCAACTTTGGTAGGAATGTTTTCTGGCCTCTGAAGACACAAAATACCAAATTACAACCAATTCTGTTGTCAAATGGGTCTAATACATTCAAAATATATTAAAATGACGCGTACTTTATATGGGGCCTTATATGGGGGCTATACCAAAACGTGGACCTATATAACCCAACTTTGGTAGGAATATTTTTTGGCCTCTGGAGACACAAAGTACCAAATTACAACCAATTCGGTGGTAAAATGGGCCAAATATCTTAAAAATTCCTTAAAACGACGACGCGTCACGCGTCATTTTGTATGGGGGCTACACGAAAGCGTGGACCTACATAGCCCGCTTTCAATACCAAAAGTCCTACGTAAATATAACATATTTTCCCAAAATTTCATCAACCTACGTCAATCCGTTCGGACGCTAGAGTGATTTCCACAGACGGACAGACGGACAGACGGACAGACGGACGGACATGGCTATATCGATGTAGAATTGCACGCTGATCAAGAGTATATATACTTTGTGGGGTCTACAATGATTATTTCGAGTAGTTACAAACGTAGTGACAAACTTAATATACCCCCATCCTATGGTGGAGGGTATAAAAATCCGTAAATTATAGGAAAAGGCCGTAAGTCCCTACAAAAATACAAAACTGTACAGGGAAAAGGTCGTAAGTCCAAAAACATCCAATTATCTCCCAAACGCGACGGAATTTTATCAAACAAAGTGCAGGTATTGGAGCGGAATAAATAAACGAAGAATACTGCCTTTACCACCATAATAAAATCTTTAACACTGAAAGCGCTGGAATGTTCTTTCTTCCTCCTGAAAAATGTGTGAAAATGTCGTAAGTCCCGACCTTTTACGACGGAGCAGACGATATTTGAATAATATTTAAACAATAATTTTTTTCTCTTTTGTTTTTGCTATAGCATACAGTTTATATAGCCAATCTCTACAAATCCGGTTTCATACTTTTCTATGCATTGTCTAGATTCTGTATATATTTTTAATTTATTTTTTAGAGGTTTATACGGACTCTGAGGTAGTATAATTTAATTTGCTCCCAGATTTTTTTTTAATTTGTTGATTATCCGCGAAAATAAGAACAAATAAATGCTGTTACTGATATATGCAGAAATTTTAAAATATTTTTTCTTAATAAAATAATAAAACCGCTATAACTTTAGTGCGCATTGACCAATTTTGTGAACGCCAGCAGATTTGAAAGCAGAATTTTTTCATTAAGCTCTATACTTAAAATCGTAGATGTGCTTAAGGAACGCTGAATTTAATAAAAAAATTTAAAATAAAAAAAAACAACATTTTTACCGATTTTTTTACCGAACATTTTAAGTCGCAAATATAAGTGGACAAAACTAAAGCACCCCAATTTAAGTAACAAAAAAATCTAGTGAAATCAGTTATAAATTACACTATGCAACATTTTTAAGGTGATCTTGTGCAAACAATTCGAACTGTGGATTTTTTGAAAGTACATACCCAAACGACAAGAAACCCTAGTTGGGTGTTGTTGTGTCAGATCCAGCTCGGATTTTATGGCCCCATCTAAACATGGTTAAATATTGAGTTTTTAAAGAAATTCGTCTTTTTAAAGAAATTCTTCTTCTGACCTCTGAAGTAAATTTGTAGACAAGGACAAGAATAAAATATTTGGAGAAATAATGAACTCGAAAAACTACATTTATTGCATCAAATTTCAAAATATATGCAAATTCCACAATTTTTATACATTTCGCACCGTATCTCCAAAACCGTTAATTTTTTCTGAATATTTTCTTTTGGAAAAATATTCCCTGGAATGTAATACACAACTCTTCAGAACATGTTATTGTTGTAAAATGCCTCTGTGCCGTTGTTTTCTGTACATTTTTCAACGACGATTTAATAAAAATGTCAATAATGTAGTGAAATCCGAAATGCGAGAATAAACTCTTGGTGTGAACTGTGTTTGAAATACGTTTTGTAAAAGATATGATGCAAAATACCGCTGAAACAACATGAAGTAAGCATTTTAGAGATTCAGAATGTTCTGAAGAATTGTTGAGAAGATTTTTGCAAAAGGTTACTTGGTTCAAATCCCAATAGTTTAGCCGATACTGACCAGAATTTATGTACAATTTTCTATATTTTATAGATTTTGATGCCCTAGATGGAGTTTTTCTTATGTGGTGTTTTCACAAGATAAGTTCTACTAGTTTAGGGCTACAATATTGCTAAAGACAGCAAGGCCAAATTTCTATTCGTTTCTGAGGACGTTATTATGTTTGCTGACAACTTATACAGTAGAACCTCGATAATTCGTAACAAACTTCCGGTCCCTTGAAGGCATTTTCTTCGCATGGCTGGTCCCTTGTATTACGAATTACACTGTACAACAGCATTTTTGAGGGGTGAAAAATTCTTTTTTAAGATGATGAATCTTTTGATGTTTTCCTATAATACTTGGGAAAATAGCTTTCTATCTCTGTTTGGCGTTATTGTAGCTGCCATGCCTGCAGTCAAATCGAATGACGAATCTTTTTGTAGAACATTTTATCTCTCTAACTCAATTCCTTCCATGTCCTTTTCGTCCTTTATAACTTGAACCATAGTAAAAGTACCTCAAGATGGGATTTCACAGCATCCAAATGTTCTACAAAAATGTTGCTCAGAAGAGTTTAGGTACGGCTCTCTTTGACAATTAATCGACATTGTCCCGTTTTCATGGTCCTTTTCGACATTTACTCTGTTTTTGTTCAGAAAAAAACTATGTTTTGCTTTTTTGTATATTCTGCATATTCCAACTACCAACAAATAACGAAACAAAACATAGTTTTTTTCTGAACAAAAACAGGGTAAATGCCAAAAAGGGCTAGGAAACGCGACAATGTCGATTAGTTATCAATGAGAGCCGTACCTAAACTCTTCTGAGCAACATTTTTGTAGAACATTTGTATGTTGTAAAATCTCATCTTGCGGTATTTTTACTACGGTTAAAGAAAGAAAGGAGGAAAAGGACATGGAAGGAATTGAGTTAGAGGGATAAAAAGTACTACAAACAGATTCGTCATTCGATTTGACTGCAGGCATGACATCTCAAAACGAAGCTACAATAACGCCAAACATAGATATAAAGCTATTTTCCCAAGTATTATAGGGAAAACATAAAAAAATTCATCACGCGATATCTCAGAAACTTGGCCTACGGCGAAAATTTCCATTTGGGTTCTTTATATACTTACCAAGGGCTTTCATCTCCAAAAAGAATTTTAGACCCCCAGACTTTGAGTTCCAATTTGTGTCACAGTGTTATCGAAGTTCTACTGTATTTGAACTTAAAAACACGATATAGGTACTAATTTATTTAGAATTAGAATTGTCTCTTACGAATTTGTTACGGAAATATTGTTTAAACGATCGTGTCTAGCCTGTCAATTGTTGTCGTATAAGTCATGTAGCCAAATAGCAGACCACTATTATTAAAACTAATATTTTCAAGCAAACGAATTAAGAAATTAGAAACAACAACATGTAGTCTAGTAATTGTATTTGCGTCATTAAAAGTGCGTTAGGCCACGACACTTTTTGCTTGTTTACCTACAATAATGTCCCAAATTAGGAAGGCGTAATAAATTATTACCTATTGCTCAAAACATTACAAAGTCAATCGAGTATTAGTCACTTGGAACCAGTAATTGCTGCTACCGCCTATTAAGTAATGCATTGTTACTTTCAGAAAAAACCCTCTCCCTTTATCGATGTTTTTACATGCAATGACAGCAAATCGTAAAATGCATATTTAAGTGGCGTCTTTGCAGTAACGTCAAACGTAAAACTCCTTAGTAAAGTTGGAACAGGTAGGTAAATACACACATACATATGTACGTAAATACATATGTATGTGCAAGTTGGCCAATAATCGGAAACGTTGGCACACTAAACACCATATTTTTAGCATAAAAATATTAGTTACCCGATTACCTGTGAACCTTCAATAAATTAATTAAAGTGTAAGAAGGACTAAATCATAAACTTGGTTTAGACTATGCACTTATACGATTATTAGGTGTATTATCTCGATTTATTTGACATACATATATTGTATGAGAATGACAACTTAAATCGACTCTCTTCGACTCTTGCGTTGAAGGAATTAACCTTAGATATTGAAATAAATGGCTGTATCATTAATTATCATAACAAATTTAGTTAGATTGTATATTAGGCCGGGGCGATTTGTATGGAAAGAAAAAAATCTTAATGGACCCTTCGCGTTTCTTATTCCTAGGATTGAACTGAGCAAAAAAGTCTACTAGACCATAGGTCTATCGTAAAAATCGGTCCTACCGATTTTGACTTTAAGTTTTTTATCCACTTTTTTGGACATTTTGGCATATAACAACCAAACCATTGAGATTTTCGATCGAACACAAGGACAACAATTGTAGTCATGACAGTAGTTAAGAACTCTCTAATACATCACAAAAGCATTGGAACGCTCCCTCAGGCAGTTTTGGCCTTGAGAAGGTGCAAACTTTTCGAAAAATTTCGATAAATGGAACTGTGCTACAAAAGTTGACCAGAAAAATATTCAAGCGTTCTGATGGAAAATTATATTGTGTTGGGATCTATGGACAACGACAATACCTTTAGTTCGTTTGTATCACTTCGTTTTATTTTTTATAACGGTAAAAGTAGTGAAAATCTGAGTTTCTTTATGAAAACACTCTATATTTGTGGGTGGACTTATTGAGGGGCCCTCTAGGAAAAATGTATGCGTCCTGCGGATATATGGAGGACACCGTTAAATAGGGTATTGGGAGCACTTTCAGATTATATTTATTTAAATACATGATGATTGTACAAATTTTGAAATATTGACCGTTTATGAAAACACTCTATATTTGTGTGTGGACCTATTGAGGTGCCCTCTAGGACAAATTTATGCGTCCTGCGGATATATGGAGGGCTCCGTTAAATAGGATATTGGGAGCACTTTCAGATTATATGTATTTCAATACATCATGATTGTAGACATTTTGAAATATTGACCGTTTATGAAAACACTCTATATTTGTGGGTGGACCTATTGAGAGGCCCTCTAGGAAAAATTTATGAGTCCTACGGATATATGGAGGGCACCGTTAAATAGGGTATTTGGAGCACTTTCAGATTATATTTATTTCAATACATGATAATTGTAGAAATTTTGAAATATTGACCGTTTATGAAAACACTCTATATTTGTGGGTGGACCTATTGAGGTGCCCTCTAGGACAAATTTATGCGTCCTGCGGATATATGGAGGGCTCCGTTAAATAGGATATTGGGAGCACTTTCAGATTATATTTATTTCAATACATCATGATTGCAGACATTTTGAAATATTGACCGTTTATGAAAACACTCTATATTTTTGGGTGGACCTATGGAGGGGCCCTCTAGGAAAAATTTATGCGTCCTGCGGATATATGGAGGGCACCGTTAAATAGGGTATTGGGAGCACTTTCAGATTATATTTATTTCAATACATGATGATTGTAGAAATTTTGAAATATTGACCCTTTATGAAAACACTCTATATTTGTGGGTGGACCTATTGAGGGGGCCTCTAGGAAAAATTTATGAGTCCTGCGGATATATGGAGGGCACCGTTAAATAGGGTATTTGGAGCACTGATGCATATATTCTTGATGAACTTTAAGAGCACCACAATAAACCCGTAACATAAATTCCATTTCGCTATAACTCAGAAGTTTGACCTACGGCATAACTGTCCTTCCGGGTTCATAATATTAACATCATCCACTTTCATCGGCAATAAGAATATTTAACCCACCAAGCTTTGATCTTCATATTTACGCGCAGTGATATTTTTCCTTAAAAACGGTTCAAGAATACGGGTTTTTTGTTTTAGCACCGAACTCAGGTAAGATGCTGTCAAAAAATTTATTTTCTCTGATTGGCAATTTTATTAGCTTTCTAATGGTATACATATAACCTTAATCGGTTACTTAAAATCGGTACAAAATCCGGGTTTTATATCGCTATATCCGGTTCAAAATATTAGATAACCGGATCTATTCTCCAAGAAAATTTGTTAACGTGTTTAGCATATCGGGAGCTATATATGGTAAATATTTCAGATACATCCCAGATGTCAATATAAGTGATAACCAATGGGTATGTCTACCAACCAATACATAACAAATAACGAATATACAGAAAAACAAAACATAGGTTTTTTCTGAACAAAAACCGGGTAAATGTCAAAAAGGACAATGAAAACGTGACAATATCGATTAGTTGTCAATGAGAACCATACCTAAAATTCTCTGAGCAATATTTTTGTGGAATATTTGGATGCTGTAAAATCTCATCTTGTGGTACTTTTACTACGGTTCAAGAAAGAAAGGACGAAAAGGACGTGAAAGGAATTGAGTTAGAAGAATGAAATGTTCTACAAAAAGATTCGATTTGACTGCAGACATGTAATCTCAAAACGAAGCTACAATAACGGCAAACAGAGATATAAGGCTATTTTCTCAAGCATCATAGGCGAAAATTCAAAAAATTCATCGCGCGATATCTCAGAAACTTGACCTATGGGGAAAATTTCCTTTTGGGTTCTTAATATACCCACTAAGGTATTTCGTCTCCAAAAAGAATTTTCCACCGCACAGACCTTGAGTTCCAATTTGTGGCACAGTGTTATTAAAAAAAAACCCCGAAATTCCGACTTCAAAATGTCAGCATAAATTTTAAGTGGATGCAGTGGATATATCGAAAAATCATATACTAGTAACATGTTGCCCATGGAGTGTTCTGTGATTTTTCTTTGGGCATAGGTCTATAAAATTTAAGGTTAAGCCAGATATCGGAAGGGAGCATAAAAAAACTTGTTGGACTCAACCCATTTTTCTACATTGATGCCAACACAGCTTCCACGCAAATTAATGTTAATGGTCGATATTATGGGATCCCTCCTAAAACGCTTAAAGCCATACTATATATAATATGTTA
Source organism: Musca autumnalis (assembly GCF_047663935.1). NCBI lineage: Eukaryota > Metazoa > Arthropoda > Insecta > Diptera > Muscidae > Musca > Musca autumnalis. The sequence continues at coordinate 333,505,189 of NW_027411644.1, read as the reverse complement.
ACATTTCGCGAATTCTGAATGAATCGGATTAAGCGGTTGTAAAACATTTTTTTATCCTTTCTAGCTGGGGGTATAAAAACAAGGGCTGCTAAATATATTATATGTTATGGTTACAGATTACTTTTGTTCAGAGGCTCATAGTGAAATTTGATTTGGAACATTTCTTCTTTTGACACTATCCTTAGAAGTGAAGTATTTTGGGAGATTTTGACTCTGTATGGAAACATTCAAAATTAACATTGAAAAAAATTGAACAAATAATTTCTACCTTTAATATAATTTCTAGTAATATTTTCATAAAAAATAGTATACCTAAATAAGTAGTTTATTCTGAGACTTGTAGTGAAATTTTGTGTAGAATTTTTCATCTTTTGGTACTATTTGTCTAAAACTCACCTCGAAAAATGAACGAAATAAATTTCATTAAAAATATTTTTGTATTTTGATGGCAAAATTGATATAGATATTTGATTGTTATATAATGTAAACAGCTGTTTAATTTCTCCGGTAATTTGACATCATCCATCTATAATGATGTTTTGTGACACATCTTGGCATACACATATGTAGATAACATACGACATTAACCCTGAAACGTGTTTTTGATTTTTACAGATTCTGGGCGTTTAGGTTCTAGGGCCTACAGAGAAATTTTATGGCGAATATTTGTAGAATATTCGGATCCGATTTGATCACCTTTTAAAGGGGATTTACAACCACCATAAATACCCCTTTGTTGACTCGCATGAGGGTTAAATTTTGTAACTAAAAAAATTCTCGCATTGTTGGCAGTAATATTGCCAAAGACACTAGATGCCTAAGACGCAAGGCTTCCAAGGAATCGTAACTCGAATATTTCGAAAAATGTAGAGATGGTGGAAACTTTTCCCAAGCATTTAGGGTACTTCCCGACGTAAACTTTCAAAACGCCGATACACGTGTCTTCTATACTTCGGTCCTCTTGCATAATCTGCTCGATTTTACCAGTAATTATTATACCCTACACCACTATGTGGGAGGGTATTATAAGTTGGTTTTGGCCAAAAAGTTTGTAACGCATCGAAATAATGGTCGTAGACCCATACTTATATATACCAAAATTAATGTCTCGACGAGCTGAGTCGATCTATGTGTGTCCGTCCGTCCGTCTGTCCATCTAAACCTTGTAATCACGCTACAGGTCGCAATTTTGATCGGATCTTCACGAAATTTTGGATGTTGATGGGGGTCCCAGAGGGGAAGAAGCCTATTAATTTTGGTGGTGGTCGGATAATATTTAGGGGTCGGAAAGGGCAAACAACTTAGGTGGATAAAAAGACAACGTTTTTTTCCAAAGCCAATATCTCAGCTGCTATATGGAGGATACCAAAAGCAAAACCTGACAATGAAAGCAGAAAGTATCACCTTTCAAATGATGTAAAGTAGGTGCTCGTAGGTGATCAAACAACGAAGATATCGCAATAGTAGCAAATAAAACCCCAATTTTCATTTTTGCGATTTTAATTATATTGACAAATATCACAGCTTTGGTTGAAAATTTTCCAAAAGCAAAGCCTGACTATGAAAGTAGAAGATCCCGTCTTTACAATGATGCAAACTATGTCGGCGTAGGTAACCAAATAACGGAGATATCGCAATAGTCGGTAATACATACATCCCATTTTTCTATTTTTTTTAGAAATCACGCTGCAGGTCGTATCGTCACGAAAATTTGAGGGTTAATGGGGGTCTCACAGATGAAGAAGCATCTTGATGGTCGGATAATATTTAGGGGTCGGAATGGGCAAACACTTATTTGGTGAAAAGTCAACATTTTATTTCAAATCCAATATCTCTCTTTCTTTAAGAGGTATATCAAAAGCAAAACCTGAAAAGGAAAGTAAAAAATATCACCTTTACAACGATGTAAAGTAGGTTGTCGTAGGTGGTCAAATAGCAATGTTATGGCAATAATCGATAATGCATCCCATTTTCCGATTTTTTTGTAATCACGTCGCAATTTTGATTGGATGGTCACGAAATTTTGGGGGTTAATGGGGGTCCCAAAAAGAAAGAAGCCTATTGGTTTTGATGATGGTCGGATAATATTCAGGGGTCGGAATGGGCAAACACTTATTTCGAGAAAGGTCAACGTTTTATTTCAAAGCCAATATCTCTGTTTCTTTAAGAGGTATATCAAAAGCAAAATCTGGCAAGGAAAGTAGAAAATATCACCTTTACAACGATGTAAAATAGGTTGTCGTAGCTGCTCAAACAACAGAGATATCGCAATAGTCGGTAATGCATCCCATTTCCCGATTTGTTTGGAATCACGCTGCAGGTCGCAATTTTGATCGGATCGTCACGAATTTTTTGGGAGTTGATGCGGGTCCCCCATAGGAAGAAGCCTATTGATTTTGGTGATAGTCGTATAATATTTAGGGGTCGGAATGGGGAAAAACTCATTTGGAGACAAATGCAAAGTTTTATTCTTTGTGAATATATTGGCTTCTAGTAGGGGTATTCCAACGGCAAAGCCTGTCTATGGAAGAAGAAAATATTACCTTTACATTGGTGTAAAGCAGGTTGGCGAAGGTGGTCAAACAATGGAGATACCACAATAGTCGGTAATGCATCCAATTCTTCCATTTTTTGCAATCAAGCTACAGGTCGTAATTTTTATTGGATGGTCACGAAATTTTGGTTGCTTATGGGGGTCCCAGAGACAAAGAGGCATATTATTATTGGTGGTAGTCGGTTTATATTCCCTAAAAGAAATGTTTACCAGTGAAAAGCTTATGCACAGGGGTAGTGGTGTAGGGTACCACATGGTCGGCCCCGTCCCGACTATAGCCTTTGCTCACTTGTTTTTTTTTTGTTGTATAGTGTAATTAATCTTCCAGCATATTCCTAGTTTCAGTTGAATTCTGCAATCAATTTAGAACATTTTTGACTAGTTTTGTACAACTACAGTACACAATTTATTACCAGTGACAACAAATACAAAGCTTTTATGATTAAAGTCAGAGATTTGGCCAAGTAGTAAGAACTTCAACTATAAACTTAAAAAAAAAACAGAAAACAAATATCCAAATCTGAAAGATAAGCCCTACACCCTCACAGATCCACTGATGCGTTATGTTCTATTATTCGATTTGTGGGAATTTTTCGCAATATAAGGTCAGGTTTCGCACATGAAAATTAATTGTCTAGGTATGTACAGTCGACTCCGCTTTACTGTAAGTCGTTTTACTGAAAAATATCGGATAACTGAAATCGAGTTCCTGTACTATTTTTAGATCAATTCATTACTATTTACTCCGCGTTAGTGAAACTCCGCATAACTGAAAATATCGGATAACTGCAATTGTGTTTTGGGAAAATATTGGACTTTCCATTGAAATCACTCCCCTTTACTGCAAAAAGTTATTGGCATATATTTGAACGCATCAGTTGAAATTCAGAAATTCTGTTTGTTTGTTCTGTTCATATGAAATTCTGAAATTTTTAATTATATTTCAGAATATTTCCGGCAAATTAAAATTTACTTCACACAATTCGTAATATGCACCTTTGGTATTTTACACTTCAAACGTAGGATACTAACGATTTAAATAATAAAATATTTATAGGTAACATATCGCTCATTTACTCAAAGAGTGACACATTTCTAAAAATCCAGTTTCGAGAAAAACGCGTTTTAAGTTGGCGATTCAAATTTGACTTCCCAAATCAAAAATATTATTACACGAAAAATAGGATAAGCACTTGGACCATATTTTGCAATCAGCTAGCCAGATATTAGTGCTAAATTTCTATGCAAGACCGAGCATGATTTGAAGTTTTTAAGTGCTTCATAAAGTCAAAAATCTGTGCCTTCGTCTGCCACAAAAAACAACATCCTAATATGCCTGAAGATCGGCCTAACCACCCGTGAAACGTAGCATAATGGTTGGATGCGTGGGACTTCGATCGACTCCTAATTTTTCAATGTATCTCTTATACCCTAGACAGACGGCAGAGTTAATTTGCATTAAAAATGTCCTAATTTGAATTAATTTTTCGCCAAAATATGCGAAACAAATACACTTTCTACCTTTGATCTTTTCACCACGATGAAGCAAAAATAAATTTAATTTATTCGCGATATTTTTGAGTCTTTTTAACATTATAAAAATATTGCAAAACTTTAAAAAACATTTATTTGGGTAATGAAATTTTTTTAAGAATGTGGATAATGCACGAATTAATTTGAATTAAGGCAGTTAATGCAAATTAACGCTGCCGTCTGTCTAGGGTATTAGATCTAAACAGCTCAACTCGAAAGATAATTAATTAAATAAATATCACTATAAATGACCTTCGCCTTAATAAAGCAAAAATAAAAAAATCTGTTTTGTTGAATTATGCCAAACTTGCAGTAAATTAACTGTAACAAGATGACTTTTAGCGATATCAGCATGAAAATTTGACATAAGATAAAGGAGAAGTCGTAAAAAAATAGAAATTGCTATCGCAGAAACTCATTTTTTGAGTTATGCCACTCTTTGAGTAAATGTGCGATATTAACATTAATTGTCCTATTCAGAGCAGGGTTGCGGATTCGAGCCATTTTTCCTTCGAAACCGACTCCAGGCCAGTTTTTTCACGACTCGGACTCCGGAGTCGACTCCGAGAGTAATTTCATGTACCACTGAAAATGAATTCAAGATACACCATTTTTACCTTTTTTCCTATACTTGGACCATATACACTTGTACGTTGTTTTCCCTAAGGTATTTTGTAATGTATGTTCCATATTGATTCTGCTATATCTTACATCGAAAAGTAGCAGCAGAAATAGGGTGTCCAAAACCGAAACCGGTTACCCTGTTTTTCGTTAAAAACCGAAACCGGTTTCCATCAAAATCGTCGTTTTCGGTTAACCGAAAAAAGTGGTTATTTGTGTCGGGCTATATCTATGAAACCAATACGAATCTTTTCTATCGCAGAAACTCATTTTTTGAGTTATGCCACTCTTTGAGTAAATGTGCGATATTAACATTAATTGTCCTATTCAGAGCAGGGTTGCGGATTCGAGCCATTTTTCCTTCGAATCCGACTCCAGGCCAGTTATTTCACGACTCGGACTCCGAGAGTAATTTCATGTACCACTGGAAATGAATTCAAGATACACCGTTTTTACTTTTTTTTCCTATACTTGGACCATATACACTTGTATGTTGTTTTCCCTAAAGTATTTTGTAATGTATGTTCCATATTGATTCTGCTATATCTTACATCGAAAAGTAGCAGCAGAAATAGGGTGTCCAAAACCGAAACCGGTTACCCGGTTTTTCGTTAAAAACCGAAACCGGTTTCCATCAAAATCGTCGTTTTCGGTTAACCGAAAAAAGTGGTTATTTGTGTCGGGCTATATCTATGAAACCAATACGAATCTTTCCATGACATCCGCAGCAAACTTATAGATAAGAACAAGAATAATATATTTGGAAACATAATGAACACGAATAATCCCATTTATTGCCTCAAGTTTTATCATATATCTAAAATTTCCGTGATTTGTATATATTTTTTTTTGTTATCTTTGGGAAAAATGTTCTCTGGAATGTAATACACAACTCTTCAGAAAATATCATTGTTGTAAATTCCTTTATCGCGTTGTTTCTGTCATATTTTTCAACGACAATTTGATAAGGATATCAACAATACATTGAAATTTCAAATATGAGAATAAACAGCCTGTGTGAACGTTGTTTGAAATATGTTTTGTAGAAAGTATGTCCCAAATTACATTAGGCGAGTTTACTTGCGGCAAGTTCCAGTTTGTAGAAGAGACACGTAAGGGGAATGGAAGTGGAAAAAATTGCTCGTACCGGCAATTCTCAGGCAATTCATTTTATATTTTTCGTATTTGACATTATTTTCATTGTTGTAAAAACAAAAATTGTCGGAACAGAATTGCCTTTTATAAACGCAAGAGGCAAGTTTAAAAAGGGATGAGAAAAATTGCCGCAAGTAAACTCGCCTAATGTAAATTGGGACTAAGATATGAAATACCGCCTAAACAACATGAAATAATTGTCTTACAGTTTCAGAATGTTCCGAAGAATTGCTGAGGACATTATTTGGAAAAATTTTGCGAAAGGCTACTTGGTTCAACTCTCAATAGTTTGGCAGTTACCGACCATAATTCCAGAAATTATGTAATCTTTCCTATATTTTATCAATTTTGATGCTCTATATGCGGTTTTTCGTAGTTCGTCTGTCTGACATATAACTTCTACTACTACAGGACTACACTATTGCTGATGACTAGACATCGGATTTTGCATATTTGCATATTTTTTATTAATAAAGATACGAAAATTCTGATTGGACCAAAATTCGTTTTGAAGAAAACTGAATGCAATGACAGGCTCATATTTTTTTATTTTTTTGCATATTTGCATATTTTGCATATGCACAAAATATGCAAAAAATATGCAAAAAATATGCAAAATATGCAAGTAATTTTTTTGACAAAAATCATCAAATTAAATTTAGAAAGTCATCAAAAAGTGTTCCATATTAAGTTTATTGCCGTTAAACGTCGATTTCTTAGCAGATTATCATGTTATTAGTTATTATTCCGCCACAGCAATAAATCTGGACTAAAAGACTTAGAAAATTTCCTATAACACAGCCTTCTTATTACAACATAAGTTGCTTTCTAATACAAATTTGTTCAAAAACTCAATCAGAAATGTCAAAATGTATGTATCCAAATATGTTGATAGGTTCTGCTCGGTCAAAATTGTCTGACAGAATAACAAATGAGCTAGAAATTAAGACTAAGGAAATATTGAATATTACATAAAATCTTTAATATTTAATTAAAAACATATAACAAATATATACGGTGCCATCATGAATATTTCCCTCTGAATTTTCCACACGGAAAATAATTTTTAAAAGTGAAATTCTTTTAAAATCAATATTTGTTAAAAGTTGAAAAGTACTAGATTCGCTTCATTATGGCATATACTAGTCGAATCGACAAAAATATTCCCTTTTTGAGCATAAATACGGAAATAAAAAATTGTAAAATTGGGGAAAGGAAACAAATTCTGCACGGAATTTTTATTCATGATTGCACTGATAACAATATTTTAATACCCTAAGGATATTATGTCTTAGTGAATGAGTTTGCAACATGCAAAATGCAACGAAATAGACCCACAGTTCCTTTTGATGATCTGCAAAGATTCGCACTTATCCATCTCGCCATGTCTTTTTGAAAATAAAGCACAGGTCACATTTATAGACCACTTCGCATAAACTTGGGGATTTTTTGGCCCTAGGGCGATCCCTATTTTGGTAAGAATTGATTCAGATTTGGATATTGCTCCCATATATACAGTTGATTCGCGATAATCCCTACACCACAGGTTTCGGCGGTGTCCGAATTATCAAAATGTTCGGATTAACGAATTGTAAGGAAAATAAATTATTTTATATGATTAAATCACTCGTGGAAGTTATATAATAATACTTTTTTAAATTGTAACTGCTAATTACGAACACTTAAATGAAAGTGCTCTACGTGTAAAAATTAGTGAGATTTTTCTACTCGAAAATCCGGAAAAAGAAAAAGCCAATCAGATTGTGAAAGTAGTGCTAGAAATATGGCGTTTTTAAAGTTTACATCAGGATGTAAGCAAACCTAGAGACAGATGCATAATTTCATCGTTTTGTAAATTAATATTCCTTAAAATCTTTGCCTTTTAGGTGTATAGTGCATTTGGCAACTTTAATGACAATATTGCGCGAATATTTTTCTTAATATATTTATTTATATCCTATACAACAAGACTAATGTGTCATGAAAGGTTTGTCCTTGTACTCGATAATTTTTACTAAATTTTGCTGAAACAATTTTTTTACCAACTTCTCCATTAAACAACTGTCAAAATCGAAGCATTGGTAATAATTAGTACAAATTATCGAGTACACGGACAGGTATAAATTAAACAATTGTGTATACAAAAGGGTTATGACTTTTCGACTGTGTTATCAAAATTGTTTTCCTGTAGCAGGAATGAATGAATTATATTTTTTAGCATTCCAAATACTTTTCTAGCAGAAATATATGAGTTGTTTTGCCATTTTAAAGACAATTCCAAGGTTTTTGACTTATTTTACCACTACCACTCTATTGTGTGGTTTTTCTAAGTGATGTCATATTGCACTAATCATTGGACGTTCTTCATTTTTCTTATTATTCATCGTGGATGGGTATAACAATAATGCATTACTTTTCGCCGAGGAGTGAACATTTTCCAATTCTGCATTATGCGTACAATATAGACCGAAATTATAAAATTATGTATTTTTAGTGCATTAAACTAAAACCATGTCATCAATATTAAAGCGGCAGTTAGAGCATTTTTCCAAAGAAGCTTTTTGACCATAAAGAACAAAAATTGCCAATTTATGTCTGTATAAACTGAATAAAGGACTAAACACTATAAATATATTAAAATCTAATATGTGGATATTCAAAACGTATACTTCTAATTATAGTTATATTCCAGAACCTGGAATCGTAAATGGTACTTTAGTACTTTTTCCCATTTTTCGCTAAAAAACGAACCCTTTTTCCAAAAACTAGAAAAAATTGCGCTTTTATCTAAACAAAAATAGCGATGACTAACTCTAGCTCCTTTGTTTTTCTGCTAGACAATGTTGGCCGATTAGAAACTATCACCATATTTGGACACGTTGATTTTGACATTTCTGATTGAGTTTTTGAAATTTTTCCATTATCTATCTACATTTGTATAGGAAGCAAATTATGTTGTAATAGGAATGCTGGGTTATTTGACATTTTCTTACCTTGTGAAAACTGATTTAAGTCTTGTTAGTCTAGATTTATTGCTGTGGCGGAATATCTGGAGAGTCTCAATAACATAATAATCTGCAAAAAACTATGTTAAACGTCAAAAAACTTAATTTAGAATGCTTTTTTGATGATTCTCCAAGTTTAATTGACGATTTTTGTCAAAAAAAAAAAAAAAAACGCTTGCATATTTAGCATATTTTTTGCATATTTAGCATATTTTTTGCATATATTTTGCATATTTTTTGCATATATTTTGCATATTTTTTGCATATTTTTGATATGACCCCAAATATCGAAAAATTGACCCTCAAAACGCCTAGATCCAAAATTTGAGTCCAATCGGATAAGAAATAAAAAACATGCTAAAATCCGATGTCTACTGATGACCGCAGAGGAAAATTCTTATTAGTTTCTGAGATAAAGCACGGATCAATTGAAAAAAGGGTCGTTTCCAAACCCGATCTAAAAACACGAAACCCAGCTAGGGGTTTTGTAGTCTCAATATGTACTTTCAGAAAATGCCCACTAGAAGTTGTTTGAATTTTCTGTGTTGCACAGTGTTATAAAATGTATGTTTGATTCAGACATTTCACAATAATATGAAGCTTACAAAGCGAAACGACGTAAATTGTAAATTTAGTTCTTTTGGTACATAATTTTATATTAGATTAGATTGGACTTCATGTTGATGATCAGTAGGATTTCTCATAGAAAACCACAAGGTCTTTCATAGTAGTCCAATAGGTCCACTCATAGAAGATAAGATGAGAAGACCAGTGGACTTCTAACAGCAGACTTGCAGGTCTTTTATAAAGGACATATACTGCTGGACACTAACTACGAAATGTTTTGAATTACATTAAAAAGTATATTTTAAATGCTTTATATTTCTAAGTTAGATCTGAAAGAACAACACTTGGATCCCAATATATTGTCCACATTATTTCAATGTTATGTAGGAAGATATATTACAAAATCTAATAAAGGACACACAGTCAAAATGAACTACTTTAATAATACCTAAAATTTGGTACTATTAATCATTCGACACGAATGCTTTTTGTTAGAAAGTTTGGATATTATCCATTTGACATCGATTCTAAGAGATCTGTTACATATTAGAAGCGATTACAATATTGAAAGGAAAATATATTATGGGCTTATTTTTGGAATTCCAAAAAGGTGCCTGAAAACTTTACATAATATTTCAAGCACATGCCCTATCATTGCAAACAGGTAAAGTCAACTGTTTACGAAGGATTGGGTCGTAAACTTAACATAAAGTTGCAATCCATATCCTGACGGAAAAAATATAACATTTTCCTTTCATATGAACGATTTTTTCCTTCCCAAAACATGTTAGAAATTATATTTTACAAAATATTGAAGATTTTTTGCAAGCGATTTGGCTCAGTTGCATATGTTTTGACTATTACATTTTAAGGCGTTTTATTTATTTTCAAATTTTTTCATAATTCTTGTTGGGTATCGTGTCAAAACTTTTTATTTTCTTATACTTGAAGCATTGAACAATAAATAATTGCAAAAAATGCCTAAATTGTCTTTCAAAAAATATTTCACAGAATATGTTCTAAAACGTGCAATTTTGTTGCAAATGTATTGGCCACCACTGTATATAAAGATATAAATTACATCACGAAATAGAGAATACTTTAGTCGTAAATAATATTTAAAATCAATCGAATTTAAACAAAAATATGTTTGGTTTAGTTCAGAGATGAACATAATGAGAGCATTTGTATGCAGAAACATCTTTTAAATTAAAGGCGCGTGCCACATACTGTAGCGGACTGCTATTTTATTAATATTCATTTATATAATGATTTATTTATGTTATGATTATTGTCTTTAAATGAGATCAAATCATTTTATAGTTGACTCGAACTAACTTTTTCTTTTGAGTGTTTGTATTTTGTTTTATTACTTTCAATCAATAACTCAAGAGAATCAATGAGAATTATGTTTGTAATGAATGAGTTTAATAATTACATTTGAGTGACAGATTATTATCACGTGTGCTCTCGCATAACGTTATTTTGAGATTAATTGTAATGCGTGTATTATCGATCTCTCTTTATTTTAAAGCTCTACTTTATTGTTTGCCTTATTTTGAGTAATTTGTATGCTTGACTATTTTTACTTGTGACATTTGTTTTTGTGATTATTTCGTTTAACTCAATCACTCTCAATTTTGTTTGGAATCATGTGTTATGATCACTATTTTGTTGTCTATATAAGACGACGCATAATCAGAATTTTGTCATTCTTGTGATTGCTTTTGAAAATAAAGTATCAAAACCAAGAACAACTCCGTCTTTTATTTAAAAAATATAAAACAATATTGTGTGGACGAAATTGGACATAAGTGTCTGTTTCGACCCTCAATAATAAATACATAAATTATACACAGTGGATAAAAACGTTATTGGACGGAAACGTCTGTTTCGTTATATCCATATGTGCAATAATATTTAATAAAATCTTAATAAAAGACGAAACCCCCAAATATTAGGATAAGTGGTCTCACCACGAACCCTACAAGTGGCGCCCAACGAAAAATAATAATTTTGGAAAATTATCAAAAATCATCAATTGGCCGTTTAATACAAATCTTGGTTGCAGAATCCATAATATACATATTGCGTTTTAGCGTCGGCAAACGTAATTCTGGTACTGCAAAGGGTTTGTTGTTGTTGTGGTTGGTACATTGGTGAGGTATCATTTGGTTGTTGTAATTCTGCCTAATTGCTGAGAGAAGTTGCTCCAATTCCGTGAAAAAGGGTTACCAAGTCTGTGTGATTTTAAAAATTGTGGGATATGAGACGAAGTCCAAGAAACACACCACCGATTCGTCAAGGTTCCATGAACCAGGTGGATGGTGAATTACCAGGCGTGTCTGGTGTTAATCAGAACCATGTCCCTCAACAAAATGTAGATCCAAATAGAAGTGGTATAAATGCTAATAATGTCCCTTTGCTGAATGAAGCTCGAACTCCCGGAAATTCCCCGGTATTTTTCAATGTTAGTGAAGAAATGTTTAGAAATCTTCTGGGTGGATTAGCAGTCAGAGAAAGACCAAGGAATAGCACTTTTAGCACATGCACATCTCGTTTCAGTGGAGACAGAAATTCGACCAAAATTGAAGATTTTATTGCGACCATATTGGTATATAAGGAATCGGAGAATATTGCTGATGTCCATGCACTTAATAGCCTTCCATTACTTCTCGAGGGTTACGCTTCCACGTGGTGGCAGGGTGTACAAGATGAAGCTAAAACGTTCCAAGAGGCTATTGATCTTTTGAGAAAAGCGTTTGCTCCTCCAAAGCCAGATTGGCGCATATATAGCGAGATTTATCAAGATAGGCAGAAAATGTTTGAAACTACAGATGCATTTGTATGCCGTAAAAGATCTTTGTTTGCCCAGTTGTCTGACAAGTTGCCAGAAAAGATCATGATAGATATGATTTTCTCACAGTTAAATATACAAATCAGAGAAAGAGTACCCCGAAACAGTGTTTCATCCTTTCAAGAATTGTTGGCTAAAGCCAGGGAAGTTGAAATGTTGGTTAACGAAAACAGGCAGGAGAAAATAGATCAAAAATCTGATACTGAAAATCCCAGTAAAAGGCAGGTGAAATGTTCATATTGTCGTAAAAAGAACCACACTGTAGAAAATTGCTATAAGAAAATGGAAGCCGATAAGCATTCTAATGTAAAAGCTCCAGAAACAAAGCTTAATTGCTATGGATGCGGTGCTGCTGGTTACTACCGATCTAACTGTCCTTTCTGTAATAAAGATAAACCCGGCACTAGTACAGAAAAATTGGATTTTAATGCCCTAAGTACAGGTATTGCAGGAAGAAATGTTCCAGTTATAGATGTCAATATACAAGCTATGAATGGAGAAGCATACCTTGACACAGCGGCAAGAACAAGTGTTGCAGGACAAATTTTGTTTGATAAGTTTAAGGCCATTGGAATGCCATTTGAAAAAGTCTTATCACAAATTGTTCTAGCTGATGGAATCGTCCGCAACGAAATCGTTTTTTCAACAACAGCGAGCATAATAATAGGAAAAAGGTTTAAACGTATTAAATTCATATGCCTGCCCAAAGCAAGAGGAAATAGAACACTTCTTGGTATAGATTTCCTCGAAGAATGTGGTATAGTCCTTGATCTTGCACAAAGAGCATGGTATTTTAAAGATGAACCTGACAAATATTTCCTTTTCAAAATGCAAGAAGCTGCCCCAATAAACAATATTATGATTGAAGATCCGCAGAAGAAGTATAGAGATGATGTAAAAGAATTTTTCAGACACTTTGAGTCTCTAAATTCTGAAAATAATAACTATTCTCCAGGATATACCAACAAATTATTTGCGGATTCGCTATCTCAAGAAGTAGATATAGACAAGTCCTCAGATTTATTTCCTCCTCTGAAAAAACAAAAGATGGAAGACTACTGTAAGGAAATTTTTGAGTCTATTGAGCTAAATTCCATTGATTTTACTTTGAGGTCTAATGAGGCAATTCTTCTTAATGATTCTGAAAAAGAGTCTGTTGAAAATCTGCTTAAAGAAGAGAATAAGATTTTTGAAGATATAGATGTTCCCATATCTGAAGTAGAACACTATATCAATACTGGCAGTCATAGCCCAATTTCCACAGCGCCATACCGAATATCTCCGAGAATGAAGACTTTGCTAAAACAAGAGTTGGATGAAATGTTGAGGAAAAATATAATAGCAGAAACGGAGTCTCCATGGGCATTTCCGGTTGTCTTAATTCCAAAGAAGGATAACAAAATTAGACTCTGCGTAGACTACCGACGTTTGAATGCTATAACAGTAACTGATACATATCCTCTTCCCAGAATGGATGATCTTCTACATACTGCGAAGACAACTCCTTTCATGTCGACCCTTGATTTGAGATCCGGATATTGGCAGATTAAAATAGCGGAAAAGGATAAATTAAAGACTGCATTTACAACGCCGTTTGGAATTTTCGTCTTCAATAGAATGCCTTTCGGACTGAAGAATGCGCCGGCTACATTCCAGCGTTTGATAGACAAATTTCGTACTGGCTTACCGAATATCACAATTCTGGCTTATTTGGATGACATTATTATATGCTCAAGTAGCTTAGAAAGTCACATAATGGATTTGAGGAAAACTTTCCAAAGACTTCGGAGTTTTGGGTTCCATTTAAACCGCGATAAATGTCATTTTTGCCTACCGAAAGTTAAATATCTCGGTCACATATTAACGACAGAAGGATTAAAAGTTGACCCCGAGAAAACCCAGGCTATTATGAAACGCCCCAGGCCTTTGAATCCAAAGCAGGTCATATCCTTTTTGCAAACATGCTCGTGGTATAGACGTTTTATTCCAGGATTCGCAGACGTGTCAAAACCACTTTCTGATCTCACAAAGAAAAATGCCAAATGGATCTGGACAGAAAGGGAGCAAACTACTTTTGAAAAATTAAAACATCTCCTAGTTTCACCTCCAATTTTGAAGCAAATCGATGAGACGAAACCTTTTAAAATAATGACAGATGCGAGTAATTATGCCTTGGGAGCTGTATTAATCCAGGGGGAGAAGGATGAGGAACATCCTATAGAATATGCTAGCAGATTGTTACTTCCAGCCGAAAGAAACTATTCAACCACAGAACGAGAGGCCCTGGCGGTGGTCTGGGCTGTCCAAAAGTTTCGAGGGTATATCGAAGGATCAGAAGTACAAGTGCTTACGGATCATCAACCGTTGAAATGGCTCTTCAGTTTGAAAAGTCCCACGGGACGTCTCGCAAGATGGGCATTACAACTCCAAATGTATAATATCAACTTTGGTTATACACCTGGACGTAGAAATGCTGTTGCCGATACTCTGTCGAGACCACCATGTCCTGAAGAAAATCACGATGTTAACACTTGTGAAATTTGTTCCATAAGGATTGATTTTCCGAGGAAAGGGGCTGAAGAGATTAGAAAGGCACAAATGGAGGACGAAGATATTAAGGATATAATCGAATCCTTCGAAAATAATGATGAAAACGTGATTCGTTACATCAACAGAGGCTTCATCATGCAAGATGGAGTCCTATATAGATTATGTCATGAAGAAGATTCAGAAAATGGACAACTGGTTGTTCCAAAATCAATGAGAAGTATTATTCTATATAATCACCACGATGAGCCGACAGCTGGACACTATGGTATTGAACGGACTATAAACCGTATTACTCCTCACTATTATTGGCCGAAAATGAGATCTGAAATTCATCAATATATAAAATCGTGCATTGATTGTAAGAGATATAAAGCTACTAATATGAAACCTTCTGGTTTACTCCAGACAGTATCTAGTAACCAGAGATTTGAAATTGTTGCGGTTGATCTTTTTGGACCATTGCCAAGTACTAAAAGAGGAAATCAATGGATATTAATAGTAGAAGATTTGTGTAGTCGCTGGACGGAATTATTTGCTCTTAGAGAAGCATCGGCTGAAAACTGTGCCATAATATTATTAAATGAAGTGTTCCTGAGATATGGAATCCCAAGAAGGATCCATTCAGATAATGGTTCTCAGTTTATTTCATCAGTGATGCAGAAGCTGACCTATTGCTTAAAAATAGAACAAAGTTTTACACCTGTCTACCATCCGGAAGCTAATCCCGTAGAAAGGAAAAACAGGGACTTAAAAGTGCAGTTGTCTATTCATGTTGGTAAAGATCACACAGTATGGGATAAGAATCTTCCAGCAATCAGATTCGCCATGAACACAGCTAGATGTTCCACAACCAATTATACTCCTGCATATCTTACGTTCGGAAGAGAACTAAGAACCCCAGTGGATGTGCAACATGATCTACGTGCTATTGTAAACGCCGAAAATTTTATACCGCAAATTACTCCACACCTGCTTAGACTTGCAGATACTTTTAAAAGGGCTAAAGAGAACGAAGAAACGATGCAAGATAAAAATAAAGCATATGTTGATGTGAAAAGAATCCCCCAGAAGAAAATTCAAATTGGTGATCATGTGCTCGTCTCTACCCATATTCTTAGCAACAAAGATAAAGGTCTTACATCTAAATTTGTCCCACGGCGTGACGGTCCCTATGTTGTCATTGATAAAAAGGGCTCTAACACATATACGGTTGCATCGCTAGAAAATCCCACAGTACCACTAGCAACATACCATTCATCAGATTTAGATTTATATGTTGGACGTGAAGAGGTTCCAGTTTATCCCTTACGCCAAAGGGGAAGACCGAAGAAGTGCAACAAATGTGCCACCAATGATAACCAATCCACAGAAAATACAAAAAATGCTATCAGCGCAACAACAAATGTAAATGTTCCGGATACAACAAACCCAGAAAATACCACTGCCGAAGTGCCATTGAGAAGATCTCTGAGGAAAAGGAAACATTCACAAGATGTCTAATGCTGCCACATCATCAGGGACGATTTCTGAGGCAGAGGGGGAGGCTGTAGCGGACTGCTATTTTATTAATATTCATTTATATAATGATTTATTTATGTTATGATTATTGTCTTTAAATGAGATCAAATCATTTTATAGTTGACTCGAACTAACTTTTTCTTTTGAGTGTTTGTATTTTGTTTTATTACTTTCAATCAATAACTCAAGAGAATCAATGAGAATTATGTTTGTAATGAATGAGTTTAATAATTACATTTGAGTGACAGATTATTATCACGTGTGCTCTCGCATAACGTTATTTTGAGATTAATTGTAATGCGTGTATTATCGATCTCTCTTTATTTTAAAGCTCTACTTTATTGTTTGCCTTATTTTGAGTAATTTGTATGCTTGACTATTTTTACTTGTGACATTTGTTTTTGTGATTATTTCGTTTAACTCAATCACTCTCAATTTTGTTTGGAATCATGTGTTATGATCACTATTTTGTTGTCTATATAAGACGACGCATAATCAGAATTTTGTCATTCTTGTGATTGCTTTTGAAAATAAAGTATCAAAACCAAGAACAACTCCGTCTTTTATTTAAAAAATATAAAACAATATTGTGTGGACGAAATTGGACATAAGTGTCTGTTTCGACCCTCAATAATAAATACATAAATTATACACAGTGGATAAAAACGTTATTGGACGGAAACGTCTGTTTCGTTATATCCATATGTGCAATAATATTTAATAAAATCTTAATAAAAGACGAAACCCCCAAATATTAGGATAAGTGGTCTCACCACGAACCCTACAATACTGATATTGTCAAACTGATACATGTATGTTGAAGAAGGTCAAAGAGATGATGTTTTGGAATTCACACAAAAAGTATTCCCCGTAATGTGGTTCATATTTAATGACAAATTCAGTTATTTAACCGTGAACAAACGCAAAGTTGTGGAATTTTTTAGAGCCGTTTATTACTGACATTCAAAAGTAGGTTTATAACTTTCTTGCACTTGTTTCCCGTGAATCACACAGACCCTGGCTGTTTAAGCCTTACCGACATCTTAAATAAAATAAAACACCGACACACAGAAATGTGTGGCAATGTTTGTTTACGTCTGTGTATCTGCACTTGTTAATAGACATCGAGTATCGGACGGCTCAGTGTCGAACAATGTCTCCGGCAACAGGTTTTAGCCTTCCCACATGGCCTGTCTGTCAATACAAGAGCGCTATAAAAAATCGTCACATGCCGAAAGCAGCAGAACAGTTATCCATCCATCCGTTCATTCATTATTTGCGCCGCAATTATTCACACATACCATACTGCAAGTGAACGAGTAAATGAGCGAGCGAGCCCTTGCTGCCATTGAAGCTCTGATGAAAAAGCTATCACCATATCGAAATGTTGGCTTATTGCCGGTGAAACTGTATAACTAGAAGAAGAAGCAAGTAAAGTTGCTGTGTGGTGGCGGTATTTGCTTTAATACCCTGGCTTGGTCTTGCCCATTCAGTCGATAACAGACTCTTGATCATACATTACCGCTCGCTTCTTAGCTTGGCCTGTTAACGGAATAATTCATACAAAAGTTTCTCCGGAATATTGTGAAGCAAGCCAATGTTGGCGATAACCGCCCGAGTGTTGACGGTATCGGTGCACGTGCAGCAAATATCCATTTATAAGGCATAGCGTCGTATACTACAGCTTTAATAGTTTCTGTGAAAAGTTCAAAAGGTGGTGGCGGTTTAATGTTGCCCCATTACCCACCATCGCCATCATCATCAGTGTTATCGGCAAAGAAGTGAAGAAGAAGTTGTTGCTTAAAAAAGAACCGGTTAAATGTGTTGCACGCGTTTGTTACTTACTGCATTTATGATTGCGGTTTAGTTATTGTTACTGTTGTGATTGTTACCTAAAGTCGATGCAGTTGTCAAGCCGTACACGTATTGTTTCATAATCGAATAAAATCGACGAATAAACACAAATTGTCGTAATGCTAACAAACAAAATTGAAATTCGAATGCCATGTTAATTTGGCGACGATTTGTGCTACTAAAAATACCCGTAAACGAAGAAGGGAGCACGGACAATATTGTCGGCGAACGAATTAAAAACATAAATAAACGACCCTGACGACAAAACATCTGCTTCATTTGTGTTAGCTGAGAAAAGACCAACGAGAATAACATCACCCACACTGGTCCATCCATCTTAACATCCCCTATTGAAACGAAGGAATCTACTGAGGACTGGGTGGAAAAGAAAATGACTTACTTGCAATGGCGAACATGTAAACAATTTCTTGTTGCCTTTGTGATAGTTTGCAGCTGCATCTGGAAGCCAATGGAAGCTGTATTTTCCCCTTATCGCGCAAATCGTGAGATCATCATAACAGATGCGGTATGTTTTTTTTACTATATGCATTATCATCTGCTCACTGTAGGGGGAATATCAACAAAAAGTCTTAGCATGTCGCGCCTTAGATGGTTAATGGCATTAATTTCCTAAATTATTCGATTTATATGCGATTCATCATACGGAAACCAACATTAAGTGGCATTGATTGCATGAACATTAGGGTAATGACTTTTTGACATTTTTTTTATCAAAAATTATTTTCTCTTGGTGGAATGAACGCTTACTAAAATAACTTTTATTCCATTTAAATATTGAATAAGTTCACATACAAACTACTTTTAATTGATTGATATATGAAATAGTCATATGTATAAGATATGTTATGATATGGTGATAAAATTTGTGAGAACCAAAAAGGTTATGTCATTTTGGTTATGCCCTGTGGCTCTAAAGCTTGTTTTGAGTTACATAACTGTTATATAAAAATATCCAAAGTGTTGATAAGGAGCGTTCTAAGACATTGCCAATTCATTAAGGAAAACCCTCTTCGGTTTGTTCACGTGTGTGTATTGAGAAATGATTCTAGACAGGACATTAGGATAGATAAGAAAAAGACTTCAAAAATACTTCATACCTGCAAATTAGTAATAATCTTTGTACAAATAGAAGTTATAAAAATCAGCCTTTGTATTCTAGCCATTCACATCCGATATGCCTGGTGAGCAGAATTATACCACCAGCGAAACGGTGTAGGATATTGGTTGGGTGTATGAGACTTTGTTAGAATTCACTTTTTCAAAACTCACTTTAACAAAACTTCTTAGGTCATGTTAGCTCGATTTATTAAAAACTTTCATAATAAATAAAATCATTTTGTGTGGAAGGTTTTCATCGAATACTTTTCTAATTAAGATTTTATGTAATCTTAGGTTCTAAAAAGTCATAACCCTCATGTACATATCGACACCTCCAAATAATAGTATGCTAAGTCTAAAAAGTGAGTTTTGCAGGAGAAGCTCTCAAAGTGTGGAAATTTTTTTGAACATCAGTACTATGCTAAGTCAATATTTGTTTATAACTTCTGTTCGGATTGACCGATCATTACCAAAATTTGACAGAATTTAAGTTAAAGGACGTTCGACATCTCCAAATCATAGTTTGCTAATTCTGAACAGTGAGTTTTACAGGAGAAGCTCTCAAAGTTTGGAAATTTCTTTGACCTTCAGTACTATGCTAAGTAAATATTTGTTTATAACTTCTGTTCGGATTGTCCGATTATTACCAAAATTTGACAGAATTTAAGTTAAAGGACGTTAAATATAAAAATGTTAAGAACTTGAAAACATGCTAAGTCGACTTAGCATACTATTGTTTGGAGGCGTCGATATGTGTGTATGTGTTTTGCTAATTTGTTCCGATATGCAAAAAGAAGATATATACAGTGGGTGTCACTAAAAATGTAAACGTTTATAACTTCGAAACGAATTGAGATTTCTTAACAATTAAATAATTTTAGGCTGAAATATTTTCTTTATAATGGCATAGAAAAATATTCCATTTAGAGTACCGCTATACTAAAATTTTACTGAAAACCCGAAAATGGACATGTTGAAATTATTTATTTATTTATTTCCTTTTTACACCAAAGTGGAGCATAGGGCCACAACACACTTTTAAAATTGAACATTTAAAGCACCACAGTAATCAATGAATAATTTCCAAATTGTTGGCTTCTTATGCTATTTTCGTAATCAGAATGGTAAAATGTTTGGTTCCCTATCGTTTTCAGTAGTTTTGTCCATGGTAGAACAAAAAAGGTAACAGCAATACCCAGCTGACTGAAGTGGGCTGTAATGTTAGTGTCAACATTTTATAAATTTATTTCTATGTTCCATGTATATTAGGGATATACATTTTTGAAGAAAAAATATATTCATCAGAAAAAACACTATTTCCTATCAATGACACGTAACCTCCTCCAAGTCCGAACGATGTGCCGCATACCAAAACACCGCTTATAAAAGAGGTACAACATTTGTTAATATGTGTGGTATTTTGTTAAGTTTAAAAAATAAAGCCCTAACAAACATGTACTTTTTGATTTCAAAAAATAAAAGTTTGAAACAGCTTCTCCTTTTTCAATAAATTTCAAGCGACCTCAAACTTATTTTCCAGAATTCTACTTTCTGCAAGAAATTATACATTTTGTGGAATGATATGGAAACATTTAAATTGAAAATGTAACGAATTTTCATTCATGGTTTTCAAAATATTCAATCAAGTGTGAAAAAATATTACTTTTATTAATTCCAATAAATTATAGACATTTACATGTACCGGTGACATTAATATTACAAACAAAAACAAATTCCTATGCGGTTGTTGAGTTGTATTTATTGTAGTATTTACTCTACCTTCTTTGTTCTACAATGGTAGGCAATTTGGATTTAGGAAAGCTCGTTAAATAAAAGTTAAAATAGGTGAAAATTTATCGGAAAAAGTTGTACTTTCAAATTGTATTCGTTATAGAGAAAAATTCGTTACAGAAAAGTTTGTTATACACCTTTTTCAGATGTAATTCGAAACATTCCAGTTGTGATTCGTAACATTCCATTTGTAATTCGAAACAATTCAGTTGTATTTCTAGAATTCCATTTGTGATTCAAATTATTCCATTTGTAATTCGAGTTATTCCATTTGTAATTGAAATTATTCTATTTGTAATTCGAATTATTTCATTTGTAATTCGAACTATTTCATTTGTAATTAGAATTATTCCATTTACATTCGATTTATTATATTTGTAATTTGAAGGATTGGATTGTATTTTCGTGAAAATACACCTTTGGCCCTATACAAATTGCTATGGCATGGGTTAACGTTAACCGACAGCCATAAAATTTCATAAATAAGGTTTTTGGGTCAAATGGAAAAAATTAGTGGGTAGGAGTTAAAAAAAAAATTGTTTATTAATTTATTTCAAATATTTATTATAATAAAAAATTACAATAAAATTATATAAAAAATAGCAATAGCATCTAAGGCTATCGGCTAAAAAAAAGTGTGTTTTGGTCCCCCAAATAAAGGTTAATAGTTCGAATTACCTTTTACTAGTTCGAATTACTTTGCAAACAGTTTTATGCATGTAGTACATAGTCTGAGTTGCAACGACTTTACGACGGGCATAGCTATTTACACACCTATTAACTAAATAAAAAAGTTACATATTTTAAATGACAAAAAGTCTAGCAATGCTTTGGCAAACGCCATTATTTAGTATTTCAAGGTGGTGTTGTCGTTTGAGTAACGTTATGAACCTTTTAACCATGTGGAATATGGTCAGTGTGGCTATACAGTCGCCTCTTTTTAAGAGGAACCATTTGCCAAGTCGCATATTGTGAGAGACAAATGGCTCTTGAATGTGGACTGATTTTAGGCTCCCTAGTCCAAATAGATCTCAGATTGTTCTGGATCGTAACTGCCGAATCCCATCCCAATAAGAAGAATCAGATATTTTTATCAATCAAATGTAAAAATATTAGTTTTTTTTTAATTCCAATAATTAAAGATATTTCTCTGTTTTGTTTACGTCGCTGTATGGGCGTCCGTATTACGCAAACACAAAACCGCGATTAAAACATTTTTACCCTGTCTTGATTTGTAGACACAAATAATTTTCCTTTACAATAAATTGATTTTTATGATTTGTTTGGCTTTTGTTTTCAAAATACAAAACACACACATACTACATATCGCTCATTTTCTCAAAGAGTGACACATCTCGAAAAATCCAGTTTCGAGAAAAACGCGTTTTAACTTTGGCGTTTCAAGTTTGACTGTCCAATATTAAAAGATTATTACACATTATTATTCTGTACAAGATGAAGTATGATTTAAAGTGTTATAGTACTTAATAAACTCAAAAAACTTTTTTTGTTGAATTATGCCAAACCCGTAGTAAATGAGCTGTAACTCGTTAAGTTTTCGAGATATCAGCATGAAAACTTAACACAAGACAAAGTAGAAGCCGTTGAAAAATTAAAAATTGATAACTCAGAAAAAGCGTTTTTGTGTTACGTCACTCTAAAAATATAGCAAAGAAGGCCAAAATATCAGCACGAAACGACAAAAGAGCATACTTCGACAGCCTAACAAACGAGGCAGAGGCAGCAGCAGGAGCCAACAACATGAAAGAGCTACATCAAATCATCAAACAACTATCTAATCAAAGGAAATCCCACAACCATTTAATCAAGGACAATAATGGTCAACTTCTAACCACAACTGAAGAACAAACCAAAAGATGGAAACAACATTTCGAGAACATAAGTTACGACACTGGAGATTTAACACATCAATCTAGATTCGAAAGATCCGCGATCGGCCAAAGAATTAATGTTTCCATTCCAGACGTGGAGGAAACGAAAGCTTCAATTCTAAAGCTAAAGAGAAACAAGTCCCCTGGAGATGACGGTATACCCGCAGAGCTTCTGCAGACAAATCCGGTAGCATCTGCAGAGATATTGCTACCATATATTCAACAAGCGTGGATAGATAAGAGATTGCCTGAAAGAAAAACGATCTGACAGATTGCAATAACTGGCGGGGCATTACTCTCCTCAATGCCATATATAAAATACTGGCAACAATAATAAATGGCAGGCTAAAGTTCGTAGAAATGGGACTAAGAGATGAACAAGCTGTCCATTGTCACCACTGTTGTTTGCTGTGGTACAAGATTAAATCATGCTGATTCTGAGCAAGACTAAAAGAGGCATAATTTGGAATTTCCACAACATCTGGAGGATCTCGATTAAGCAGACGACATATGTCTATTATCCCACAAATTCAATGACATGCAGAGCAAAGCTGAAACTTCCGAAAATGGTTGGACTGAAATCAATGAAGAAAAAACATATGCAATGCGTATAAACTATATAACCGACAACAAGTTTTTTGTCAATAATCACCCGATTTCTTATACTAACAATTTCTGCTACCTGTGAAGTGTAATGTCAATAGACAATGGCGTGGAAGAAGACGTTACAAATAGGCTTAAAACATGGAGAACAACAAACATATCAACAAAAAGAAAAATGTGATTACTCAATGCATGCGTTAGAAGCACACTCCTTTATGGAAGTGAAACATGGCTGATGTCTAAGATCATAGCCCAAAGACTACAAACGTTTATCAACAAGTGTTTACGAAGAATACACCGAATATTTTGGCCTAGAAAACTTACGAAGAACTACTCCTATTAGCCAAAGAGGAACCAATTGAAAAACAAACAAAAAGGCGTAATTGGTAGTGGATAGGCCACACACTTCGAAAATCAAAAGACAGTATATCAAGTGCAGCCTTAGAATGGAACCCCCAAGGCATAAGAAGACCAGGAAGACCAAAGAACACATGGCGACGTACAGTACTTGCCGAACTGAACAAGATCAACAAATCATATAATGAAGTTAATGTAATATGCGCCTTACTGCTATACCTAAATAACGACTGGACGAACACAAATATTTCACCTTTCTACCACAACAACGCTCTCTGAGCGTCCGTATTACCCAAATACGTTGAGTCCAAAATCACATTTCAAACACAAAATCCGCGACCAAAACTTATTTAAATGTTTTCATTCGTAAAATAAATAATTTTCCCTTGCAATGAATTGTATTTCAGGTTTTGATGGGCTTTTGTTTTCAAAATACAAAAAACACACATACATGCATACAAAACGTTCTGTCATAGTTGAATTTGTTCAACTTATGAATTCTGTCAACTATTGAATTCTGTCAGACAGAAAATCAAAAAGAATACAAGAAAAGCGGTAAAAACACGCGGACTAAACTTTTTATACGTCAAATCGGTCGTTGGAGTTGCTCGTGCGAAACAGTTAGCAAAGAATGCAAAAATTATAGCTTTTTCGAGGAGGACGCAAATCTCAAGATTATCTGCTGAAATCGTGGGTTAATCCATCTGATATATCATAAAGTTTGGATTTCGATCCAGCATTTATGAATTTCTGCAAGAAGATATACAACAAACTGCTCTAAAAGTTGTCAAATACGGAAAATATGATGTATATACAATATATGAGAGATTTACCAAAACATGGACCAAAATTGATCATATTTTAACTTGCCCCGTATCCTAAAACGGTAATATTATTCATAGTCATTTAAAATTTGGTAAAACACTGCGTTTTCGCATCTAATTTCATGATTTTAGTTTCTGTAGTTTATACCCACAATTTGGGTAAATACCCGGCTATGTACCCATTTCTACCCAATTTACCCATTTTAATGGGTATTTACCATTTGGGTATTTACCCATTTCCCATCTCTACTCATAAGAATACATGTGTTCTACTTTTTCACCACAAAAGCTTTGAGAATACGTATTTAGGCATGCGCCTTACATATACCCAAGGCACATTTATATAAGGTAGATGCATGAATTATAACAACTAACAAATTTACAAAAACATTACAAACAGAATTCTAAATACATCTGAAAAAGGTTAATTATAGGTGAAAATTGCGTACCTTCTCTTCTTTTATCAATTTCATTATTTTTTTAACCAAAAAAAGTTAAAGTGTTTTATTTATAAATACACTAAAGACTTGAAAATAATTTTTCTCCTAGCCACAATAAATATATTCCTTTTTATGATAGGGTTGTATGCCAACTTAGAACTTCAACAACAATGGTCTAGATTCATTGAATAAAGAGCCAATAAATGAATTAGTTAATTAATTTTCTGGCAATCTCTCAAACCAAACTAAACTAAAATATTAAAAATAAAATTATTAAAAAAATAAGTTACATTGTTTTGAAATGAATAATGTTGAAATAAAATTAATTATTCGTTTTCGCGGTTCAAATGGATGAGGACCGCAATAGAAAAATAAAACTGAAAGATCGCGGGGACCATTTTCGAACGAAAAAAAAATTGCTAATTTCACCAAATATAATTTATTAAATGGACAGTTGCTTAAATTCTAAAAATTGTAAAAGTGGCAAAAGTAGTAAAAGTTGTGAACTGCTCTCATATCGGTTGTACATAAGCACATCAAGAACACTTTTCGAGTAAAGAGTGGTAAAACCTGAAGATTCTTACACGTAAAGGAACAAAGCTAAAGTCTTCAAGCTGATTAGTAACGTTTCCATTTCTTCCACCGAATACAATAGCGTTCAAATTTTCCTAACTTTTGAAAAAGAAAAAAAGTTTTCTTATGTACAGCAAACTTTGTCGAATTTTTGAGTGCTTGTGGGTCACGTACTCATCTCCAGTAGGCGTCCAATATGTACATGGCGGCAATGTCACACTGTAAGTGCTTCACGAACAATTGCCTGCATTTATAATATAAATATATAAATTTTATATACATATGTATATGCATACATATGTAATGTTTGACCCACTCTCGCAGTCGCATATCAACACGGAATTTGTACGCAATAGCCCACATGCATACACACTCGATTTCTTTAATATGGGTCAAGTTTATTGCTTATTGACTGTAAATACAAATTCAATTTTCAGGTGAAGCGTATACGTCATGACGGCTTTCCAGTGGAACAACACAAGGTACAAACAAAAGATGGATATGTGTTAACACTGCATCGCATACCATATTTACAGCGATTCTCGGATGGAAGAGTCCGGGTTTTGAGACGACCAGTGATTTTATTGCTTGCTGGCATATATGCATCGTCTGATGCTTGGCTCTTAAATGGTCCGGACAATTCACTACCATATTTGCTCTCTAGAAATGGCTTTGATGTGTGGTTAGGGAATAACAGGGGCAACATTTATTCACGCCACAATGTCTTTTTAAATGCAAGCGATCCCGAATTTTGGAACTTCTCTTGGCATGAGATGGGTGTCTACGATATGACTGCCATCATGGAATTTATCCGAGGGTACACCGCTGAGAAGAGAATGCATTTTATTGGGATTTCACAAGGGGGTACAGTTTTCTTGGTCTTGAACTCGATGCTGCCGCAATACAACGACGTTTTTAAGACCGCTACACTGCTGGCTCCCGTTGCATATGTGAGCAATACGAAAGGCGCTTTGGCAAAAGTATTTGGTCCCCTACTGGGCACTAGGAATTATGTGTCGAAGGTATTGGAGGGTGTAGAAATGGTATCAACAAACAAGTACGTAAAGAAGCTGTTGTCGATGGCATGTCTAGAAAATGAACGACCTCTGGTATGTGTCAGTCGTTTATGGCCGGCAGCGGGCTATGATACTGAACTCCTCAATAAGGTTTGTAAAAACACCAAATCGCGACGACATCGGTTAATTTCAATTGTTATCATTAATATTATTTTTTTTCTGTTGCAGACACTATTGCCGGACATTATGGCTAACTTTCCCGTCGGAGGATCGTTTAAGCAAATCATGCACTACTTCCAAGGATACATGTCGAAGAAATTTCGCCAGTACGACTACGGGCCGCACCAAAACATTCTCCGCTACCATCAACTCGACCCGCCTGATTATTGCGTAGAAAACGTTGCTGTGCCCACAACCATATATTATGCTGAAAACGATTATATTGTTTCGGTCGAAGATATCTGGAGACTTATTCATAGACTGAAGTCCGTGCAAGCCATTTATAAACTCCCGCATAAAAAATGGAATCACTTTGACTTCATATGCGGCCTGGGGGTACGCCAACTGATCTTCGACAACGTCGTCAACAACCTCCTATCCTACGAGTACGGTTAGGTCTGTCAAAGACAATGGTATACTACACATATACATATGCATGTACATATGTATTTATTCTGTATGAATGAAAAACGCCAAATAATTTATTTTGTAAAATATATGTATGTATGTTTAAGTTAAATTTTGTTCGTATTACGATAAGTTGTGCATGTACGCTACGGCGGGTTATTTATTTTTTACCAACAGTTTATCAACATCGTTAACATTTTTTTTCTAAATTTTTGTTCTTATATTTTATACTAGCAAATGCCCGCTACTTCGTATGCGGAAAGGAAAAAATATATATAAACAATATTTAATACGGGAATGGTGAATACTGGAGATTCTGTTGTACTAAGACCTATTTTATTACCAATATTTTTTCGATTGTAGTCAGAATATACAAAAAAACAAAAAAAATGCCGTATCGCATCCCTACACAACTACCATATTTTTTATATCGAATTTCCAAAACTACGTATCATATTGCAAATTTTAGATTTGACTCCTGGTTTTAACCCTTCACTAACACAGCATTCCCTTCCAGTACGAATTTCCAAACACTAAACTTTATTTCACCCCTTCACAGCAACAATCCCGCACATTTACAATGCAAGGTTCTAGCTTTAGCGGTTTCGCCCAGAACCCGAATAGGTCCGTTAAACTTTCGGCGTTCAAAATGGTCATGAAAATCCACGTTTTCGTATATCCCCATATAACGATACCTCTCGACTTAGTGTATTTTAAAAGAAGAACAAATCTATATTGTCCAATTTTCTTTAAATTTGGACCTTGAATACTCAGAGGATATAAAAGTTTAATTTAAAAAATGTCCACTTCAATCCACGTTTATAAGAAGAGATATTTTGAAGATTTGGAGTATTTTGAAGATCTTCGGCACATTTTCCAACTGAAATTCAGAATTTGTGGCATGAAAGGTTAGAAAAACTTTTTTAAAAAAATTTTACTTAATGTGCACGGGTATGTCCACCGTATATAACGGAAAAATTTTTGGAGGTATTTCAATTTAGGTTTTTTTATTATCAGGGGGTAAATAACTTCTAGTTAACAAAATTGTCGCATTGGATCACGTTTTCAAGTTAACATACCAAAGCGGTCAGAACAAAAACATTTTTGAAAAGATACTTCACGTTTGACTACTTAATTTCAGTACACTGTTTAGAAACGCCTTGGCGTTAACATCAAATCAATGGAACAATATTCAGTACAATTTTTCAAACTCAGAACTTTGTCTCTAATTTTAGAGTGATCTTCATAACAAATATTTTTCCATTTCGTATTTTTTGTACAAATAGCATATTTCCAAATTATATAATCCCAGCTTTGTTCCTACACCCAACACCAAATTTAGTACCTTAACTGTTTACACAATGCCAAAATGGTTTTGGTACCAACATGTTACCCAACTTTTCGTACACATAAGTAAACGTTTCAAAAATTACTTCCTTATATTCAACATATATCCTAACCCCAATTCACTTTTCCAGCTTTATCTGTTCCCCTGAAACCCATTATAGTACCTTTTGTATAAATAAGTACGAATTTTCAAAACCAACTCCTTACCTCCACTCAAAACACCAATTGATAATCTAATACCGAATTTCAAAATTCCAGTTCTACCCTTTACAAAATCACAAATTGTACAAAATTCGATACCATATAGCAAATACCAAAAGGTACCAAATTTTGTACCATTTAGCACTTTTCGTACACGATTTTCCAAAACTACCTCAATCGTACACTCCAACAGTAATCTGTTCACGCAAATACAAATTGCGAATTCCGTACCATTTAGTACTGCTTCGTGCACATTAGTACGATTTTCCAAAGCTACCTCCATCTCTCCATTCTATATTCCAATAGTAATCTTAATTCCAAATTTCAGGATTCCAGCTATTCAAATCCAAATCATACTAAACTCACTACCATTTAGGACTTTTCGACCTTTGGTACACCTTTCTTACTCTTCATCAGTGACCCCCATTCCAAATTTCAGGATTCCGGCCCTATTCGTTAACCCATATCCAAATTGTACTATATTTAGTAGTTTTCGCATACTTTTAATTCGAATTTCCAAAAACCTTTCTTTGTTAATCTCCATCAGTGACCTTCATTCCAAATTTCAGGATTCCAGCTCTATTCGTTTCCCCCAAACCCAGATTTTCCTAAATTTAGTACCATTTATTACTTTTCGCACACTTATAGTTCGAATTTCAAAAACCTTTTATTTTTACTCTTCATCAGTGATACTCATTCCAAATTTCAAGATTCCAGCTCTATCCGTTCACCCAAATCCTAATTGTACTAAATTTAGTACCATTTAGAACTTTTCGTGCACTTATAGTTCTAATTTCTAAAAACCTTTCTTTGTTACTCTCCATCAGTGACCCTCATTACAAATTTCAGGATTCAAGCTCAATCCGTTCACCCAAATCCAAATTGTACTAAATTTAGTACCATTTAGAACTTTTCGTACACTTATAGTTCTAATTTCTAAAAACCTTTCTTTGTTACTCTCCATCAGTGATCCTTATTCCAAATTTCAGGATTCCAGCTCTATCCGTTCACCCAAATCCAAATTGTACTAAATTTAGTACCATTTAGTACTTTTCGTGCATTTATAGTTCGAATTTCTAAAACCCTTTCTTTGTTACTCTCCATCAGTGACCGTCATTACAAATTTCAGGATTCCAGCTCAATCCGTTCACCCAAATCCAAATTGTACTAAATTTAGTACCATTAAGAACTTTTCGTGTACTTGTAGTTCGAATTTCCAAAAACCTTTCTTTGTTACTCTCCATCAGTGACCCTAATTTCAAATTTCAGGATTCCAACTCTATCCGTTCACCCAAATCCAAATTGTACTAAATTTAGTACCATTTAGTTCTTTTCGTACCCTTATAAAACCTTTACAAAAACCTTACATTGTTACTCTTCATCAGTGACCCTCATTCCAAATGTCTGTATTCCAGCTCAATCCGTTCACCCAAATCAAAATTGTACAAAATTTAGTACCATTTAGTAATTTTGGTACCCTTATAGTTCGAATTTCCAAAAACCTTTCATTGTTACTCTTCATCAGTGACCCTCATTCCAAATGTTTGCATTCCAGTTCTATCCGTTCACCCAAATCCAAATTGTACTAAATTTTGTACCATTTAGTACTATTCGTGCACTTATAGTTCGAATTTCCAAAAACCTTTCCTTAATTCCAAATTTCAGGATTCCAGCTCTATCCGTTCACACAAATCCAAATTGTACTAAATTTAGTACTTTTCGTACACATAAGTACGAATTTCCAAAATCACCCTCATGTCTCAATGCTACACTTCAACAGCAATCTTAATTCCAAATTTCAGGATTCCAGCTCTATCCGTTCACCCAAATATAATTTGTACTAAATTTAGTATCATTTAGTACTTTTCGTACACATTAGTACGATTTTCCAAAACCATTTAATTACATCAACTCCACTTCCCAACCTTGATTTCCATACCGAATACCATGATTCTAGCTATATCCGTTCAAAATATACAATTGGTACTAAATTTTGTAAGTTTTAGTACTTTTCGTACACTTAGAGGTCGAATTTCCAAAAACCCTTTGGTACATCTTTCTAGATCTCCATCAGTTACACTCGTTCCAAATTTCAGAATTCTAGCTCTTACCGTTTGCCTAATACAAAGGGTACCATATTTAGTACCTTTTAGTACTTTTCGTACACTTCTGGGTCGAATTTCCAAAAACCCAGCCTTATCTCACCCCTACACACCAACAGCAACCTACACCCAAAATTTCAACTTTCTAGCTTCAGCGGTTTCGTCTGGACGGTGATGAATCAGTCAGTGAATACCTCACCTCACTGCTCTTTTATATATATAGATTAGTGTCCAAAATATAAGCTATAAAAAACAGAGATATAAGGTTGTTCTAATTAATGGAAATTTACAGTTGGTAAATAATACACCATGGACAAATAGTAGGTAAATATGTAACTAAAACAAGTAAAAAAGTATCAGTCGGCTTTGCCGACAGAGATATACCCTCAGCCTGTGCAAATTGAAACACTTTTTTCACAAAAAACTTATGTATTTAGGGGGTTTTAAAATGTTGGTCGTATGAACCGACAAATTTTTGATTAGGATTAAAGTTCAAAAATTTTGCAGAAAAGGTACTAAAAGGGGGTTTTTACACCCTTCGGGCTGTTTTCTCAAGAAGTATGGACTTGCCCCTGAAACAACTTTTACCATCGTAATTGAGGCAGTAAATGTAAGTTGCTGCAACAAAAATCAAAGTGATTCGAAAGCAGATCTTAAAGTGAACTTATCCAAAATTTTGTGTGGGAGGTACATGAAGGAGTTGACAAATATAGACCATATTTCAACCTGATCTATATCTGATAGATATTATGAGAATGTGTAAAGTATGGATCAAATCGGTCACTCCCATCAAGAGTTATTGTGCGCACAATTTTTCCGAATATTTTTGAACTTTTGTGGGGTAGGTACCTGAAAGGGTGGACCGATATGGCTTATCTACGAACTTAAAGTAAGATTGGAAACAATATTACGAAGGCCAAATTTTGGCCGGAATCGGCATTTCCGTTCGAGAATTATCTTACGCTTCCACCCATAAACATTGTGTCATAGGTTTGTTTTTCAACTTTCAGGCTATTTTTTCAGGAAGTATGGACTTGCCCCTGAGGAAACTTGTACCTTCGTATAGGGGACAGTGAATACAAGATGTTACAACAAAAACCAAGGCGACTCGAGAGCAGGTCCTAAACTGAACTTTTCCGAAATTTTGTGTGGGAGGTACTCGAAGGAGTTTACCGATTGAGTCCATATTGGAACCTCATCCAAGTCTGGTAGAAATTTCATAATGTGCAAAGTATGGACCAAATCGGTTACTCCCTTCAAGAGTTATCGTACGCACAAATTTTCCGAACATTTTCGAACTTTTGTGGGGGAGGTTCGAAAGTTATCTTGCGCTCCAACCACTACACACGGTGTCATAGGGTTTTTTGTAACTTTCAGGCTATTTTCTCAGGAAGTATGGACTTGCCCCTAATGAAACTTACAGCGTCGTATAGAGGACAGCGAATACAACTTGCGTAAACAAAAATCAAAGCGATTCGAGACCAGATCCTAAACTGAACATTTCCGAAATTTTGTGTGGGAGGTATCCGAAGGAGTGGACCGATTGAGTCCATATTGGAACCTCATCTAAGTTTGGTAGAAATTACACGATGTGCAAAGTATGGACCAAATCGGTTATTCCATACAAGAGTTATCGTGCGCACAAGTTTTGCGACAATTTTTGAACATTTGTGGGGGAGGTACTTGAAGGAGTGGACCTATATGGCCTATCTTCGAACTTAAATCGAATCTGGACAAAATATTTCGATACCCAAAATTTGAACCATTCGAGAGTTATCGTGCGCACCAGCCTACCAGACAGACAGACGGACGGACATTGGTAGATCTACTCAAAATTGTCTGAAACGGATATCGTACAAACATACTTGGGGTCTAAAACCATTATTTCGATGAGACACATTTTTGGGCGTATCAAAGTGTAAATACCCTCTTTAGCCTAAAGGCTGAGGGTATAAACAAACTTACCGAACACACACAAAATTACTTCTATCTATCTTCTATCTTCTATATATATATATAAAAGAGTAGTGAGGTGAGTGACTGACTGATTGATTCATCAACGCCCATGCGAAACTGCTGAAGCTAGAGAATTGAAATTTTGAGTGTGGGTGGATGTTGGTGTGTAGGGGTGAGATAAGGCTGGGTTTTTGAAAATTCGAACTAGAAGGGTACTAAAAGTACTAAAAGGTAATAAATAAAGTACCCTTTGTATTGGGCAAACGGGAAAAGCTAGAATTCTGAAATTTGGAATGAGGGTCACAGATTAAGAAGAAAGATGTACCAAAGGGTTTTTGGAAATTCGAACTATAAGTGTACGAAAAGTACTAAATGGTACTAAATTTATTGCAATTTGGATTTTGGTGAACGGATAGAGCTGGAATCCTGAAATTTAGAATGGAAATTGTAACTATAAGTACACGAAACGTTAGTGAAAGGATAGGTGAAAGGATAGAGTTGGAATCCTGAAATTTGGATGGAATCCTGTTGGAATGTAGAATTGAGATATGGAGGTAGCTTTGGAAAATCGTACTAATGTGCACGAAGCAGTACTAAATGGTACTAAATTCGATAAAATATGTATTTGCGTGAACGGATTACTGTTGGAGTGTAGGATTGAGGTAGTTTTGGAAATGCGTACTTATGGAAAAGTGCTAAATGGAACTACATTGGCTATAATTTGGATTTAGGTGAACGGAGCAGAGATATGAGAGTAGTTATTGGTAAGTCGTGTACGAGAAGTGCTAAATGGTACAAAGTTTGGTACATTTTGGTATTTGGTACAGAATTTTGTTCAATTTGTGATTTTGTAAAGGGGTAGAACTGGAATTTTTAAATTCGGTATTAGATTAGCAATTGGTGTTTAGAGAGGAGGTAGAAAGGAGGTTTTGAAAATTCTTACTTACTTATTTATACAAAAAGTACTAAATAACATTATAATTGTTTTTAGGGGAACAGATTAAGCTGGAAAAGGGAATTGCGATTGGGATATATGTTGAATATTAGGAAGTAATTTTTGAAACGTTTACTTATGTGTACGAAAAGTTTGGTAATATGTTTGTACCAAAATCATTTTGGTATTGTATAAACGGTTAACGTGAGAAATACCTACTATAGGGGAACGAAAAGTACTAAATGGTACTAAATTTGGTGTTGTTTCAAAGCTGGGATTATATAGTTTGAAAATACGTTATTTGTGCAAAAATACGAAATGGAAAAATATTTGTTATGAAGATCACTCTAAAATTTGTGATAAAGTTCTGAGTTTGAAAAATTTTACTGAATATTGTTCCATTGATTTTATGTTAACGCGAAGGCGTTTCTAAATAATATTCTGAAATTAAGTAGCAAAACGTGAAGTATCTTTTCAAAAAATGTTTTTTTGTTCTGACCGCTTTAGTATGTTAACTTTTAAAACGTGGTCCAATTCGGAAATTTTGTTAATTTAATTAATAAGCGATGGTTGGGTGTTCCTTTTTTCTAAAGGAATTAGTTCATTAGGCTTCCGATTAGTGAGAAAGTCCTTTGTATTCCAGTGATATTTTATCTAGAAATGTTTAAAATGTTTTAAGTTATCGACAAAAATCAGTAAATCGCATGACTCCTTTTATTTTCATTCTTTGATATACAAAATTACCGGTAACTACGGATTGTTGTATTGTATTCTCGTAATTATACAACCAACAGATTTAAATTCCATTGTTTTATGCGGAGGCTATAACATTTATATAAAACAATAACTTTTTTGGTTTCGATGACAAGGTAAAGTCAGTTGCTGATGTTCATAGAAATGGCTAATATATATATACCATAATAATATGAGTCCATTTGAATTCTGCAATTATATCTCAAGTCGTAAAAGGCTCATGTCTATGGACACTGAAAATCAATATGTGTATATGGGCTACGAAATTTATTTTATATCCTTGATAAACAAAAGAGGAAATGTCACCTAAATTAAGCTGGAATAGTACAATTAAGTCAGGAAAGCTGCTTAAAATGGTCGCAAAGAGTGATATTTGCTTAATGATTTCGTTTACCGTAGATGTTAGGATATTTCTGGTAAACGTCCGATATTAATGATTTTAACTTACAAAATTATGTGTTTTTGTGGTACTCGGTAATCCGGACAATTCCATAATCCGGACATCGCCGAAACATGTGGACTATACTGTATTTCATTCCCTTTCCGTATACGAAGTATATATATATATACACTTTTTTTGTTTATTCATTCTGTGCCTAAAAAATTTTGCTGACCGTTTCATGCGATTTTAGAACAAAATTACTCTAAGTGCTCAAGTAACTAAATCAAGAGAAGTAGTAAATCAAGAGAAACAAGTGCCTACTGATTTATTGTTCAGTTGAATTCGATAGTAACGCCTCGGGATAGGCTGGCTATCGAACAAGCGGATTCTGGTATTGTTCGTAGGTTTATTCTTAAACGACCTCTAAATAACTATACAACATGATTTTCTGATCTTTGGTTTTGATGCTGCAGTTGCCTTATTGACCTTAGTTAACACTTTGTTCATTTGTCATAGCCTAGGGGTAACGCACAACCCTAGAGAATGGCCAAGGAACTTCTTTGATTTTCTTCCAGATTATAACCCAGTTTATTACTGTTCATATCCTTTTGACGGACCAAACTAGTACGATCTTATTTTCTAAATGAAATAGAGTCATATTTTTAGGATTTCAACGATAATAAGTTAATTCTTTACAGTTTTCTTGCCATGTAAAGGGCTTAGTCTCTAACGACAAAATCAGCTCTATACTATTACGGTTAAACAATCCTTTCATAATGGTTTTGCTATATATTCTTGGATCTATTCAGAGTTTTTTTGAGAACATGTAACTGAGAAATTATTTTTTTTCCTCCAAACATACATAAATATTTAGAGCCACAACTACATAAAGTATTGCCCCACCGTTTTGCAAATGTAAAATTTCATTGTGACTATTATTTGGCTCTGTATCGTGTAATCCGTTAAAACTATGGCGTTCCCAGGAACTGTGTGCTTTTAAATAATGTTCTCTGAGATATTTGCGAACTTTTTGTACTGTTTCCGATACAATATGCTCCTTTTATTTCAGATGAAAATTTTGACCTGATGTTATGTCAGGGATCAATTAATACCACTACTTTGCGTATTTTCTTTATAGTTAATAGCGTGATGAATCATTTTTTTAGATTTTAAAACAAATCTGCCAGCTTATCTGTAAAACTTTGCTATCAACAGAGGTGTTGTTCATTGGGCTTCTTGGCACTGTAGGCCCTTTTACGACCCATTTTAATTTAAAACATCGTATTTTTTTTGGAGGTGGAATGTCAGAAAATGGAATTTAATGTTCCATAAGTGAAACAAGTGTTTAAATGTAAGAAAATTTCCCAAAAGTAAAAAAGTGGTGCTATTATTTTTTTCGCCTCTTCTGATGAAGAAAAGTGCAGATATAACGCATATGTGATAGAGGTTAGGTATACAAAATATCGGGAACTATATAATCTAAATGTCCACAATAATATAGTTTTCAATTCCTCTCCTATCGTATAAAGGTATAACGGTATTTGTAGGTAAAATTGGTTGGTTCTATTCAGATTAACCGGAGTGTATGTACATATGTTTAATTCTACTGTTTCCATATCATTCCTTTAAATAATTAGTTACCTACAGAAAGTTTATTACAAAATATGTTTAGGATCAGCGAAAATTCTTTGCAAAAGAAAAAGCGGCTTAAAATCATTATTGTTGCACCAAAATATCTGAAATGTAGTATTTAGTCTTCGTTAGGGGTATAAAACTTTCCACTTGAAATGTGTCGGTATAGATCCATGCCTTTATATAGTCCCCATAAAGGTTACCTCCCGATTTTTAGGTATAAGGTGGCCTCAATACCAAACCGAAATGTGTCAAATTTGGTATTTCGTCTTCCCTCGGGGTATGAAATTTTCCAAATGAAATTTGTCGGTATAGGTCCACGCCCGATTTCCGATATTTTGAAGGTTGTGCCCTCAGTATCTCACCGAATTGACTGAACTTTTGTATTTAGTGTTCGTTTTTGACCCACATATTCGTATATATATAAAATGTTTTGTTTTTTTTTTCTTTCTAAAAGTGTGACACTATTTCTTTCATTTGGAATTTTGTGTGTATCTACGCGTCTGTTGTTGCTCTTGTGTTTGGTATTTCTATCAGCGTTGCCGACGGTTTTTGATCGGAATCGTCAAAAAAATCGACAAATCGTCATCAAAATTTGGAAAATCGTCAACATAGTCCAAAACTCGGTTTGGTTACCGTTTATTGCGATTTTTCGCTGATATTTTTGTGAATGAGGCTGGCAACATAAGACATACAACCCACAGCAATAAATCTAACCCACTATCACTTAAATACCGCTATAAAAACAGCACTCAGATAGTTTCCTTCCGCCCATGTTTGTCGGTACACGTACATTTTGGTTGTTGGGCAGTCGGAAATCGATAAAAATTGTCATTCAAAACTGTCTGACAGCTTAACGGCGGCATTAATAGGAAGTTAATAAAGCTGGACTAATATTTTTATACAACAAAATAGATACAATTAATATTTTATCTCGAAAAGTTTTCAAGGAAGATTTTCATCCATTAACAAAACTAAACGAAAATTTTCAGCTGATGTAATTTGAATATGGGGCAAAAACTATGAAAATACCTGTATTCCAGATATGTGCCTAAATATAGCCACTCCGTCTGGAAATTGCATTAAAAAGCTCAAAAATCGAGTTTGGAACATTGTTTTCCTTAAAATCTTTCGTGACATTTTGGTCAAAATGTAGTTATCGTCTTTTATTTCATGCTTTTCTGGCTTAAGTGAAAAATCGTCATTTTGGACCATAAAATCGCCATTTTTTTAATTTCGGGCCAAAAAATCGTTAAAATGACGATAAATCGTCAAATTCGGCAACACTGATTTCTATACATTTCAATAAAAGAAAAGAAACCACAATTTATAAATGTGTGTATGTCGGAGTAAGGCAATGGGTCTCCCGTGAGCGTTAATTTACTCTCGGTCACAACCAGTTAGAGTCTACGCAGGTTGTGAGCGAGAGTAAATTTACGTTCACGGGAGATCCATTGCCTTAATCTGGTATATACAGGTGCGTTCAAAATAATAGGAGTGCCCATACAAAAAAGGGAATGGTCCAAAAAACATGGTTAAACTTCTCCATTTTGGCCTATTTTGTATTTGTTTAACATTGCTCGCATCCCAACAGAAATGTGGAAATTTGTTTTAAATTATTTACTGTTTACACCAATATAATAAATCGTCTTCAAATTTTTTGTTCAAAAAAATAGGAGTGTGGCAGAAAAAGGACAATAAGAATATTTTTATTTAAATATACGACCAAATAGATTTGAAGTTTGTTTGAAAACAAAAGCCCTTTGGTAGTATTCAAAAACAGGCTATTGTCCTTGTGGTGACTAAACCTTTATTGATTAGAGTTGTTTAACACTCTGGCTGTTACCCTAAACAAAACATAATGATTGGTATCCAATAAATTAGTGTATTTTGATCCATGAGCTAAGTTTCAGCCAGTTTCCAATAATCCTCGATACAATAATATTATGAGGTCCTCAGGATGTTAAGTTTGTCTATGCAATCAATTTCACTTCTACTCAAAAATTGTTTAAAGCGTGAACGGTTGCAACCAGGGTTTCGGAGTCGAGGTATTTTTGGGTCGACTCCGACTCCAGACCACTTTTTTTATGACTCCGGCTCCGACTCCGACTCCGGGTCGACTGCGAGTGTAAATTTCTATACCGCTAAACATTAATAAAATATAAATAAATTTTTAACTTTTTCGAATATTTGGGCCCATATAGGCTAATCTATTGGTTTTTCCGAACATATTCTTTAGAAAAGACATCCGTTCGAATATAATACTTAACTACAGAACATAAATATGAAGTAAAATTCACATCTATATTATTTCTACTGAATCTTACATTGGAAAATAGCAACAAAGTACAAGCACGATAATATTCTGGGAGGAACTTTTCTTTGTGAGAAAATAACTCTTGCGCCAGGCATTGAAAATATAACATGAACATATTTTAACTTTTAAGAGAGAGAGAGAGAGAGAGAGAGGGAGAGAGAGGAGGTGAAGGAGATAGCTTTCTCCCTTCATGCCCATAAGCTCAAAACATTTTCATGAAAATGTTCATAGTCTGGCACAAGCCTATGTGAAAATATAGGGACAATACAAATCATAAGGACTCCATGCAGTAAACATTATAAGCAATTCATGACCAGGGTTTAAAATGGATATAAGCCAACAGTTTAGAATTCTTCGAGAGCCTTAAGAGGTGATTCCCAGTTAAAAAGCCCAATAAAATATCACATCAATGTCCTTCATAGGAGTCCAATAGGTCCTTTAATAAAAAACAAGGATGACATCTAACAAAAGACAATATCAGAAGATCAAGAAGAGATCAAGAGTAGACTTTTGTGAGAAGACCAGTAGATCTTCTGACAGAAGACTTATATAAAAGACATTAAATGTCCAATTATAATTCTATTGTCATAGAACATACATTTTGCTTGTAACAAAAATAAAGGATCAACTGGACCAAAAATTTTCTGGACAGGCAATTTGTAATCAAAATATATATGAAAAAACTATACTTCAAATGAAAGAAAATATCCTGTGTTAGCCGATAGCCTTAGATGCTAGTGCTATTTTTTATATAATTTTATTGTAATTTTTTATTAAAATAAATATTTGAAATAAATAAATATCCTGTGAATCGTTCTCTGAATTTGTATGGTATACCGTTTGCTTATATGTTTTTTAGCTCTCCTTTACAATAAATCATGATTTTTGAAAAAAAATGGTGTCCCGAATTTAATATTATATTTGTATATTGTAGAAAAAATTGCCCGGAGTCGGAGTCGAGTTATTTTTTTCGACTCAGACTCCGACTCCAGCAAAATTGCTCGACTCCGACTCGTAGACTCCGAAACCCTGGTTGAAACGTAGTTTTACACCATTCCGTAATAATCTGGCTTTGATTACACTATGGTTCGTATACGACGTACTATATTTTTCCAAATAAACTCACGTTTTTCGTTCAAATATACTTAAATTAGATTAGTTCTTATAGAAAACTGTGTTTTATGCGATGCAAAACCTAATAAACATATTCGTAGGACAACTTCAAAAGTATTTCTTTAAAGTTTGCTTTTTAAGAAAACGTGTAGAAAAATGACTCATATCTGTCAATCATCCAATTTTTTGAATATAAACAAAATAATTGTTCTGCGTGCAGTTAAGATTCCGAGGGCCTCAAAACATTATTTGGGCGAGGAATTAATATCTTACAGATACGCTTTTTTCGTCGATCCTTACATAAAGGTCTAATGGAAACTGGCTAAAACTTGGTTCAAGGATCAAAATACACAAATTTATGGGGTACCAATCATTATGTATTGTTCGAGATAACAGCTGGAGTGTTAAACAACTCTAATCAATAAAGGTTTTGTTTATAAAATCCATCGAATTTCCCAATACGTGCTCTAATTATGGGAAAAATAGCTGCAAGGACAATAGCCTGTTTGTGGCCACATCTAAAGGCCTTTTTGTTTTCAAACAGCCTTCAAATCTATTGGATTCACTACTAACAACTAAGATATTGACAATTTTGGTCTTAAACTCAAATAAAAATGGTTTTATTATCCTTTTTCTTTCACACTCCTATTTTTTTGAACAAAGCAATTTGAAGACGATTTATAATGTTAGTCTAAACAGTAAATAATTTAAAACAAATTGCCACATTTCTGTTAATGAAATAACAGTTGTTGTAAAATTTTCAACCGAGATTGCTGTAATTTAATAGTATGTGTTGCCAGAGGATACAAAAGCTAAACTCTTAAAATTGTAAGTATTTGTCAATGTTTTGGAGAGAACAAGTATGCTAAGTCAACTTAGCATGTTTTCAAGTTCATTACATTTTTATATTTAACGTCCTTTAACTTAAATTCTGTCAAATTTTGGTAATGATCGGACAATCCGAACAGAAGTTATAAACAAATATTTACTTAGCATAGTACTGAAGTTCAAAAAAATTTCCAAACCTTGAGAGCTTCTCTTGCAAAACGCACTTTTTAGACTTAGCATACTATTATTTGGAGGTGTCGATATGAGCTCTTTTAAAGGGAGTATTATCAGTTAAGATATTCTGCTCTAGCAAGCTTAGTACTTTCATAAACGAAAAGAAACTAAGTTTTCCTATTCACGTCAATACAGTTCGTGGTGGAGAGTAACACAAAAAAATATTCGTTGGTTTTAGGAATTCCTCGAAAATTTTAGGTTGCAAGCAAGGCGACGAATCCTGGCATAAACATGTAAACGCAATTCTTTTTATACACAAGTTTATGTTTGTATGGGCTTATACTATTCTTAAAACTCTATTTTAGTCTTATGGCCAGCTTAACCAATTTTCGAATCTAAATTCGTTCGAACAACTACCAAACTTCTGTTTATACCCTATACCACAATGTGGAAAAGGGTATAATAAGTTTGTTTTCCCAAAAATTCATGTAACGCCGCGAAATATTCGTCGTAGACCCCTCATGTGGTATACCAAACTTCATATCTCGACGAGATAAAGCGATTTAGCGATGTGTGTCCGTCCGTCCGTCCGTCTGTCCGTCCATTAAAAATTGTAATCAAGCTAGAGGCCGCAATTATGGACCGATTGTCACGAAATTTAGTATGGAGGTCGGGTTTGGACCAGAATAGAACTGATTAGTTTTTGGCGATGATCGTGAAATGTTAAAGGGATGAAATGGACCAAAAACAAAATTTTTGCTCGATTTTGTAGCCGCTCTGTAGGTCGCAATAATAGTCCGATCGGCGCGAAATTTTAAACGTAGTTTTGGTTTGAGATGAAGAAGTAGCGTGCAAGTCAACGGTATGATCGGATAATATTTAGCGGGTTAAATTGATCAAAACTTTTGTGTGAAAATTGGTAAAATTTCTAATGCACATCTTATAACAGCTAGCCCGGAAAGCTAGTGCACAGGGATAGTGGTATAGGGTATCACATGGTCGGCCCCGTCCGACTATAGTCTGTTCTTACTTGTTTTTTTTTAGAAATATTTAATTTTGTTCTGTTTTTAATCAAACAAAAATGTTCCACAATAACATTTGGCAATAATTCAAACGAATGTGAATTCGAAACGACTTAAAGAGACAAACCAACTGTCCCCACATCGAGGCTGAGTGTCAAATATCAAGGATTTTTTAAGATAAGTTTGCGATAGCAAAGTCGTTTATACTTACAGCCTGTTCATGTATGTCGACCGAAAGGTTTCTTGCGCTTCCGAAGTGGGAAAAAATATTTTCTGTTTATGTAAACACCTTCGAAACGAAAATCTATGCGACTGACAAGCCATACGAAATAAAACGTAAGCGTACACTTGTCCATGTAAATTTGGGTTTATGTATTTCGAAGGGACTGTCTATTACAAAAAGAGAATTTCGAAATCACTCACTTGCTTTGTAAATCTCGAGTAGAACGTAAACACACGAATAACACCGACAATCTTAAATCAAATTTATGCAACACTTTCTTGAAACAAAATAAAAATTCAATTAACTAAAATAATTCAAAATACCGACATATTTTATTTTCTCAAACAAAACAAATCACACATATTCCAATGCTTGTAGGTCCCGGTCC
This sequence comes from Musca autumnalis, assembly GCF_047663935.1. Lineage (NCBI taxonomy): Eukaryota > Metazoa > Arthropoda > Insecta > Diptera > Muscidae > Musca > Musca autumnalis. The sequence continues at coordinate 333,462,361 of NW_027411644.1, read as the reverse complement.
ACACTATAGCGATTTCAATAAAATTATTTCATGAAATTAGGCGTTCTTAGATCGATTTCCCCACTACAGCAATGTATACCTATGTGGATTTTGTTTTTATTTATCATTGGGCTCTCATTTATAGAACATAGTTAGACAAATGTACATTCAAATTAGTAGTATTTCGCATAGGATATGTCTGTCTCACGATATTTTGCGGCATACATGAACTCCTTTTTAGACGGACGCATTAGTTTTCGTCCGACGTACATGAACAGGCTGTGACTTTACGATCTGCCGTCCATTTTAAATTATTGATTATAAATCTATATATATATATATATATGGGGATTTCTGAGTGAAATCGGATACTTTTTCAAGATGAGGTTTTTGATTTCCTTTATTTTTTGCTGTGGCGATGCTGCTGATTAACAAAACATTTTAGTATATTTTAAAATTTTTTTTACTAACGGTTCCAGAGATATCGCGCCTTGAAAAAGTCAAATTCTGCAAAAACTACATGCAAATAAATACTCATAACTTCTTTAATATTGGTCCAAATGGGACCATCTTTTTTTTGATTTGTTTGTTTTTTTTTATCAGCTATCGAAAGAAATATTTAAAAGAAAAATGCACAATGGGCTTCAATGCAATTTTCGGGATTTAATATTTAAAATCAATTTTTAAACATGATTGCACCCTTCGATTTTTTCAAAAAAATTTTATGTTAAACTACGTTCAATTACAAAAATTTTAAGTCCTATGTGGTAATGGGATTCGGACGATTACTATTTTTTCTGAATTTTTTAAAATTTGTCAATACAATTTTTCCTTTATACCTTTGTCCAAAATTTATTGTTTTATTAAAAAAATTAAAAGTTTCATTTATAAATATTTGTTTTGATTTTATATTTGTGAATTTATCTCAAACATCTTAAAAACTGCGTCATTTTTCGATTTTGAAAATGCATCAGCGAAAATTCCATTTAAGTTCACTGTGGATTTTTTTCTATTTTTTATGATAAATATATAATATATAATGATAAATATGTACTCTTAGCTTCAAAAATACAGGAAATACAATTTTTGGACAAAGGTATTAAGGAAAAATTGTATTGACACATTTTAAAAAATTCAGAAAAAATAGTAATCGTCCGAATCCCATTACCACATAGGGCTTAAAATTTTTGTAATTGAACGTAGTTTAACATACAATTTTTTTGAAAAAATCGAAGGGTGCAATCATGTTTAAAAATTGATTTTAAATATTAAATCCCGAAAATTGCATTGAAGCCCACTGTGCATTTTTCCTTTAAATATTTCTTTCGATAGCTGATAAAAAAACAAACAAATCAAAAAAAAGATGGTCCCATTTGGACCAATATTAAAGAAGTTATGAGTATTTATTTGAACATAGTTCTTCAAAAATGCGATAATTTCAATAGGCGATATCTCTGTACCGTTGATCAAAAAATAATTTTCAAATATACTAAAATGTTCTGTTGGCTAGGAGCGTAAATTGAACCAAAAACCATTGAAATCTAAAATTACTTTTCTCCGAACTGTCCGATTTCACTTGGAATTCCCCATATATATAAAGAAGGATGATGTTAGTTACTACGCTTATAACTCAAGAACGGCTGAACAGATTTTAACAATTCGCACCAATTCGGAATGGTCTCATGGCAGAAAAGGACAAAACATAAAAAATTCGCGAAAATTTGCGAAAAAAATGCAAAAATATTTTTTCAAGAAAGTCAATTCTTCCACAAATTTCTATCGAGATTCGCGTATGGAGCATACCTTGACACTTATTTGGACAGTTTTTGGCGAAAATTTTATATGCACCAACTGTGAGGGTCCATTGTACGCCTCTGTTTTGTCAATTTTTGAAAGTTGTATAGAATTTTTTATTCACAATCAAATCGATTTTCATTTATTTTCAAGCGTCTTTTTAGGAAATTAACAGCGAAAAATATTAGTGGTAGTTTCGGTCAGATGCCGATTGAAAAGATGAAGATGATAACGCCGAAAGCGGTTTCCACAGTTTTGAGGAAAAAAGTACAAATCCACAAAATTGGTGGCTTATTTAAAAAATCAAGAGATCAAGAGTAATTTGATTGGAAGTGAGGTTGTGGCATATATGTATACTTTTAAACCGTAAGTAAAAACATCTTCGAAAGATCAACTTCCGATTTATGCGGTATAAAATTTACGATGTACCAGATATATATTGATACTGTTCAGATCCTGTCATGATACTAAAAAATTATATCCGCACTAAAAAGGTGTATGAATTCAATCAGTTTAGTTCCCGCAGAACTGGAAGGCAATTACAAATGACCAAATACATACATACATATGTACACTGGTACTGTTGATACACTGTATGTATGTACATCGAAAAAGGATGATATTCAAAATTGGAAAGAAAGAAAAAAACAAGAAATCGGAGGTACTGAAGATTTTTTGGTCGAATTATCTGACAAATATTCTTTATCGGGCGACATAAGTAGGTAAATACTTATTAAACGTTAATAAGTTTGTGATATTTATTTCACTATGTTAGTTACGTCGAAATTAAATATAGGGTGACCAAGTAATCGACAACAGTCACTTGTTGGTGTGACAAGACTTCAAGCATCCGAAACACACAGAGAACGGCAACTAATATAATAGCTCTGCTAACAGGGATCAATGTACCAAGTACTGGATAGTACAGTCTCAGTCAAAATTCAATTACCGCAATTGTCTGTGTTACCAGAGCCATTGCATCTAATTCCGAACTTACAATGCAAGCAGAATTCGGGAGATCATGTTAAACAAAGAAGTCAGAAAAAAGATGACGAAGGTGGTTACCTGATAACGATCGGATCTTTCTGCTCAAAATAGGTTAATTGATTAAATCGCAAAGTTAAATAAGCACTATATTCAGCATTAAATTCAAATTCCTACGATCGCATTCCTTCCTACGAATTCAATTACTTGAGTGAAATATCGTGTTCAGTGGTGAAAACAAGAATTGTAGAAAACCATCGATTATGAAACGAATAGGGGCGTTATGATATTATTTTGCTTCAACTATGCTACCGCGTATTCTTATTTAAATCGCAAAATGTGTTATTTGCTTAAAAAAATATATCTTTGTCCCGATTTACAGTTGCTAATTTTCTCGCAGAGATTGTCAGTTTATAGGAGAGGGAGTCGAAAAAAACAGAAACACTCTACCTCTCAGTACCTTCTCTCTTCTTGACAATTGTCGAAAGAACAATCTAATGTGCATCTGCTTCAAAGATCATCCTACACAGTTCAAAACAAAGAAATATTTGCCACTGAACAAGGTGATATCAATAATAGTATTATAGATTTGAATCAAATCCATCAAGTTCTGTACCTAACCAACTGCGAGACGAAGTTCGCCGGGTCTACTTACTTACTTACTTAGCTGGCCCATTACAGAACATTTGTTCTATAGGCCGAACTAAGAAGAGATCTCCATTCCTCTCTATTTGTTGCTTCGCCCTCTGGAATACCGCGCCTTTTCATCTCATCATCCACTTGTTTGCGCCATCTATTCCTTGGCCTGCCAATTCTGCGTGCACCGCCAAGCGTATTTATACGCATTTTTAGCGGGTTCATCATCGCTCATTCTTATGATATGGCCTAGCCAACGCAATCGCTGCATCTCGATACGTTTAACAATATTGATGTCGTTGTATAGCAGATACAGCTCGTGGTTCATGCGACGTCGATATTCACCGTCAACGCAGATTGGTCCGTAGATCTTTCGAAGAATTTTTCTCTCAAACACACCAAGCACTGCCATGTCTGCTTGCGCAAGTACCCAGGCTTCGGAGCCATACATCAGTACGGGTAGTATCAGTGTTTTGTAGAGCGTTATTTTTGTTTGACGAGATGTGGCTTTGTTTTTAAACTGCTTACTTAAGCCAAAGTAGCATCTGTTGGCCAATACAATTCTTCTTTTTATTTCACAACTGATGTCGTTTGTTGTGTTTACGGAGGTGCCGGGTCTCCTAGTAAAATATAAAATTATATAATATTTTCACAAAATAAACCAAATTTAAAACGAATACGTTAGAGTACGAACGATTCATTTCAAAAACATTTTTTTACAAAAACAGTTACGAGATCTGTTTATTTTGCGAAAAGAAGATGGATAAAGATTATGAGATCTAATTTAACTTTTTTATTTATTGTCTTTGGGATATGCATTCATATTACAAAATATTTCAATAGAAAAGGGCCTTAGGAATTGCATACAAAACCGCTCATAAACATTAATAGCCATATATTTAACACAATTGTTTTATTATCAGTGGGAACATACACTTAAGCTGAAATATTGGTTATAATTAATGATAAGATAAGCATTTTGCTTTTGGTGTTAGGAAAAATGTATTTTCATCTTGTATTTTTTAACTTTGGCCGGGCACACTACGAGACTCTTCGTAAGCATTGCAAGCTTCGATAATTGGAGTATTAATGAGCTCCTTGACCCTTATGTGCCAGTTAAACTCTCCATGAGCAAGAGTGTCGCCTGGGAAATAAGTCATGGTAGGCACCTTGGGCAGTTTAGTTGCTAAATATTCCACATCCATAACATCAGCCAAGGTATCGGCTTCGCTATAGTAAAAGAATAAATTTGCTGTTATTTTGCTGACATCGTAGTCTGGTGGGGTATCCCGTCCGTATATCTTGCGATTCTGTGCTACACCATGATCAAACTGGCAGAAACGTCCACTCTCGTATTCTTGCATATAATGCAAGACTTGTGTGGAGGAGGCGCCGGCGGGGTGTGTTTCTCCCAGCTGTGCGGAAACAGTTGCATTCATATTGCCCACATCAGATTGACTATTGTAAATGTACCAGAAGTTTGTGCACATGAATTCTATAACTGGATGATTAGTACAAATTATGTTGTAGAGCCCTTGGAAGAACGTCGACTGCATAACCTCCATGGTGTCGAGTAGCCGTGTAAGTGTATTTGGACGACCAATGAAGCGTCTGGTATATTTGGCCCAGATTGTTTTCATGTTGCTCATGAATGCGACGGGAGCCAGCATATGGGCAGTTTTTATTTTCGAATTATACTCCGGCTTCTCAGACATAAGTACAAAGAATACGGTCGTGCCTTGAGAATGTCCAGTGTAATGCACGGCTTTCTCACCCGTTGTATCTATGATGTAGTCGATCATGGCAGCTAAGTCGATGACACCAATTTCGTGCCAACTGAACCTCCAAAAATAGGGATGGTTAGTGGAAAGGCGTGTGTTATTGCGGGAATAGGTGTTGCCACGAGCATTACCCATCCACACGTCGTACCCAGCATCTACTAAAAGAAAAGCCAGTGCATCGTTCGGTCCATTGAGAATCCAAGCGTCCGAGCAGGAAGTCAATCCATGTTGTAGCAAAATAGCAGGTCGTTTTTCATTCTGATTTTGAAGTTTGTGCGAATATGGAATGCGGAACATGCCAATAACATAGTTGTCCTCCGTCTCAACCATGTGAACTTCTGCGGGATAGCCATGGTCTCTCACACGATCAGCCTAAACAGGGATATATAATTCGTAATGTTTTATAAAACAATATTGATTGCCTTAGTTTACCGTGTTCCGTAAAATTTTCTCCTCCGCATCGTCAATAATCGGTTGACCGCCAACTGTTTGCAGTAACAAAACTACAAGTACTCCGTAAAGTAGTTTCATTCTTACTAGTCCAAAAATATTAAACGTTTTCGTATCAAACGTTGCCCCTATAAATACCGTTTGCCTATCAGGTACTTTTAATGAATAGAATTCTAAGATAATCCACTTGCTATGTAGTGTTGAATACGTATGTTTGGCTAAAAAAGATTAAGATCAGGAACGCCCCACACCGACAACGATATACAGTATGCTAAAATCTCACTCGAACATTACCATCAAAAATTATTTTTTCAGCTTTGGTTGCGGACCTTCCAAATGCAATGCTTCTTCACAGGTTTTTCAATAACAGAAAGTTCTTTGTAGAGTTTGAAATGTTGATTGTGGTGTTCCACAAGGATCAGTTATGGCACCTTTTTTGTATACTGTTTTTATTCACGATTTTCCACACACTTTTGATGATTCGAAAGGTATATTATATGCAGATGATTCCTTATTATATGCGCATGCAGAATCTTCCGTCGTTGCTCTATCCAAGATTCAGCGACATCTGTCATTAGTTAACGATTTCTATGTTTCCTGGGGTATAAAAAATAACGTTGGGAAATGTGAGGCATTATGCCTTAGAAGTATCTTAGGGCCACTGTTATACCTCTTATACACACATGATGTTCCAGAATATGCAGAAACAACTATGACCACATTTGCTGACGATACAGCAATCTTGTCAGTCGGCAGAACAGAAGATGAAGCTAAGCAGAGATTGCAACGTGCTGTAAATTCCTTAGTAGAATGGACTAAAATATGGCGTATTAATTTGAATAGTTCTAAATCAGTACACATAGACTTTACCAACAAATTTATGACAAATAGTCCTATATTTATAAACGATATTCAAGTTCCTTATCATAACTCCGCAAAGTATCTTGGAATGACACTCGATGCAAAGCTTCGTTGGAGTGAACATGTTAAAATAAAAATAACTGAATTGCAACTAAAGTGGAAAAAACTAAATTGGCTACTAGGCAGAAGATCCAAACTTTCAACGGAAAACAAAATAATCGTATATAATCAATCTTTAAAGCCATTGTGGACTTATGGCGCACAGTTATGGGGGTGCACCAGTGAAAAAAATATAAATATGATCCAAAGATTCCAAAATAAAGTACTAAGATGCATAGTGAACGCACCATGGTACGTCCGCACACAAGATTTACATCGGGATCTTGGAATAAATACCGTGAAACACGAAATAGAAAATATTGCAACAAAGCATAACACCCGGTTAAGAGGCCATGTGAATGCAGAAGCATCATCCCTAGCTGATCAGATTGGTTCGGAACGCAGACTTAAGAGAAGGAAGCCTTTCGACCTAGTTAGAAGTTCTGATGTAACCTAAATACTTAAATGTCAATATTTTGTCATTACATTAAAAAATAACAGTCTATGTATTGTTAGTTTGTTTAAAATTGCTTGTTAGTTAAATGTAACTAGTTGCAATAAATAAATAAATAAAAAAAAAATTATGCCTTAGAAATGCGTCCGGCAAATGTGCTAGATTTGTTGTTCCGGAAAGCAAGTTGTTGAAGCTAGTTTTAAATGGAAACGAAATTCCATTTAAAGACAATTTCAAGTATTTAGGAGTCAATTTTAATAAGTTGGTGAAATTTAACGAACACGCTCGATTAATGCTTCGGAGAGCTAATAAAGTGAAGGGGTCGTTGTCAGTAATTTTGTGTAACAGATCTACTCCTACTGCGACAAAACTTTTAATATATAAGACATGTATACGTCCAATTTTGATGTACGCTATTCCAATTTGGTTCAGCGTTTCTCCTACGGTGATTCGGGAGTTTGAAATATGTGAAAGAAAGGTGCTCAGGCAGTGTTTGAATAAGAATTACCAGAATCCAACAAAAAGATATTCCAATTTGCATATTTATTCGGAATCTTCCATTATACCTATTGGTTTGTATGCTCTAAATCTTCTTGAGACATTGTCAAACCACGAAAACAGTTTAGTTAAAGACGTCTATATTAATCAACGATAATTTGGCTGGTCAGATGTGTATTATCTGTCACCTGTTGGTGTTTTAAGAGAAAACATTCCACATGAATTTGACTATTCAGCTTCGCTTTCGTCAGATTTTACTCCCTTTCAACCCCTAACACTCACAGAGGTTAGCACATTAGTATAGTATTAGTATATATATATATATATATATATATATATATATATATATATATATATACAGTATCGGCCAAAACTAAAGCACCCCCTCAGTAAATTTTTTTGAAATGATAATTTTTTTATGAAAACTAAATTATAAATTTATTTTTTATTTTTCTTTTTATTTATTTATATCTTTATAATTGAAAAATACAAAAATAAGGAGATCAGAATTTAGTAAACAAAAGTTAAAATTCAAAAAACATTTTAGGTCGCAAATATAAGCGGACAAAACTAAAGCACCCCCCCATTTGAAGTACACCAAAAACTATTGAAATCAATATTACGTTGCTTATCCTCTATTCTGGATGACACAATCACATCTTTTAGGCATAAAGGATACTAAATTATTAATTACTGCAGGCGAAATAATTGATTTTCGGAAAATTTAGCTTGAATTCTCAAAATACTGAAAATCGGAAGGTACTGTTATGTGGAGGCTATACCCAAACGTGGACCCAGGTCCACGATTTTTGGTGGATATGTTTTGTGACCACTAAGAACCCTAAGTACCAAATTACAGGTAATTTAGTAGGAAAATGTGGCTTAAATATCCGAAATACCGAAGATCGGAAGGTACCGCTATAAGGGGGCTATACCAAAACATTAGCCGATATTGTTCATATTCATCCAAAAATGATGCTACAGCAGTCTCTGGTCAAATACTAAATCCCTTAGGTTTAAAAATTAGCAAAAGAACGAATTGCAGAAGAACGATAGACGCCGGCTTATTCAGTCGACGACCAGCAAAAAAAAACCTTTCATATCGACTAAAAATGAAGGAGCCAGACTGGCATTCGCCAAGACCCATTTGAACTGTTTTCCGATGAATCTATGTTTAATTTAAAGTATTCAGATGGTAAAAGGCTTGGACCAAATGGGCAACCGTTAAATCCTAAATATGGCAAAGACGCTGTAAAACATGGAGGCGGAAGGTTTTTTGCTGGTCGTCGACTGAATAAGCCGGCGTCTACCGTTCTTTTGCAATTCGTTCTTTTGCTAATTTTTAAACCTAAGGGATTTAGTATTTGACCAGAGAATGCTGTAGCATCATTTTTGGATGAATATGAACAATATCGGCTAATGTTTTGCCGATCTTCGGTATTTTGGATATTTAAGCCACATTTTCCTACTAAATTAGCTGTAATTTGGTACTTAGGGTTCTTAGTGGTCACAAAACATATCCACCAAAAATCGTGGACCTGGGTCCACTTTTGGGTATAGCCTCCATTTAACGGTACCTTCCGATTTTCAGTATTTTGAGGATTTAAGCTAAATTTTCCGAAAATCAATTATTTCGCCTGTAGTAATTAATAATTTAGTATCCTTTATGCCTAAAAGATGTGATTGTGTCATTCAGAATAGAGGATAAGCAACAAAATATTGATTTCAATAGTTTTTGTTGTACCTCAAATGGGGGGGTGCTTTAGTTTTGTCCGCTTATATTTGCGACCTAAAATGTTTTTTGAATTCTAACTTTTGTTTATTAAATTCTGATCTCCTTATTTTTGTATTTTTCAATTATAAAGATATAAATAAATAAAAAAGAAACATAAAAAATAAATTTATAATTTAGTTTTCATAAAAAAATTATCATTTCAAAAAAATTTACTGAGGGGGTGCTTTAGTTTTGGCCGATACTGTATATATATATATATATATATATATATATATATATATATATATATATATATAAGAATTTTCTAAGCATTACAAAAATTTTAAAATTGTATATGCGAATTTTATGACCACTTATTTTGTTCTTCGACATCAAACGAAAAAATATTCCCTTAGAAAATCCATTAGAAATCGGAACGAATTCGGAATGACGATTCGTAAGATGCAGAGATTCACAGCCCTCGGAAAATATTGTTAGCTGGGTATATAAGCACGGGTGGGTGGTGCTTAGTCTTGGGGCGAAGCTGGTCGATAAGGCTGGGTTTTTGGAAATTCGTCCTAGAAGGGTGCGAAAAGTACTAAAATCTACTAAAAATTGTGTAATTTGTTTGGCTCACCGACTAATAATCAACGCCCAGGCGAAACGGTTTAGGATGGAATCTTGAATTTTTGGGTGAGGGTTAGTCTTGGGGTGGTCGATAGGTCTGGGTTTTTGGAAATTCGAACTAAAAAGGTACGAAAATTACTAAATATAGTAAAATTTGTATTTGGCGAACGAGTAGAGGTAGAATTCTGAAATTTGGAATGAGCGTCATTGATGGAATATATACGTACTATAGTAAATTTGATATCAGTAAATTTGATATTAGGTGAATAGAGCTGGAAAACTATCGATATCCGCAACATTTGATAGTTTCGATATTTTCATTTCAAACTATCGATAGTATCGATACTATCGCTCTTTCGTTTCAACACACAGTGGAAAGAGGTGAAAAAATATGTGTAGATCTTAAATTTCCAGTATTGGTACCTGGTGAAGAAAACCCATTAAAACCGCAAAAGTCAACTTTGTAGCTCCGATTTTGGTTATAGTTCCCATATAAAGGTTCCGCATGCTATAGGGTATTTTGAGCTGTTTAGACACATTTGCACTTTGTAAAAATATGTCTGTTCCAGAACTTCAAAAATCTATTAATTTTTACTATTTTTATACCCTACACCACTATGTGGGGAGGGTATTATAAGTTGGTTTTGGCCAAAAACGCATCGAAATAAATACTTATATATACCAAAATGAATGTCTCGACGAGCTGAGTCGATCTGGCTATATGTGTCCGTCCGTCAGTCCGTCCGTCTGTCCATCTAAACTTTGTAATCACGCTACAGGTCGCAATTTTGATCAGATCGTCACGAAATTTTGTGTTTGGATGGGGGTCCCGGAGGGGAAGAAGCCTATTGATTTTGGTGATGGTCGGATACTATTTAGGGGTTGGAATGGGCAAAAAACTTATGTGGGTAAAAATACAACGTTTTTTTCCCAAAGCGAATATCTCAGCTTCTGTATGGGGTATACCAAAATCAAAACCTTACAATGAAAGTAGAAAATATCGCTTTTCTAATGATGTAAAGTAGGTTCTCGTAGGTGATCAAAAAACGAAGATATCACAATAGTCTCGAATAAAACCCAAATTTTCATTTTTGCGATTTTAATTATAATGACGAATATCACAGCTTTGACTGAAGGCTTTCTAAAAGCAAAGAAAGTAGAAGATCCCATCTTTACAATGATGCATACTAGATCGGCGTAGGTGACCAAATAATGGAGATATCGCAATAGTCGTTAATACATCCCCTTTTTCCATTTTGTTGGAAATCACGCTACAGGTCGCAATTTTGATCGGATCGTCACGAAATTTCGAGGGTTACTGAGGGTCTCACAGAGGAAGAAGCCTATTGATTTTGGTGATGGTCGGATAATACTTAGGTGTCGGAATGAGCAAAAACTTTATTTGGAGAAAAAGTCAACATTTTATTCCAAAGCAAATATCTCAGCGTCTATAAGAGGTATACAAAAAGCAAAACAACGAAGATATCGTAATAGTCGCTAATAGAACCCAACTTTTCATTTTTGCGATTTTAATAATAATGACGGATATCACACCTTTGGTTGGGGACCTTCTTAAAGCAAAGCCTGACTAAGAAAGTAGAAAATCCCACCTTTAAAATTATCCAAAGTAGGTTGGCAAAGTAGGTAGGTTTTCTGCAATCACACTACAGGTCAGAATTTTGATCGGATCATCACGAAATTTTCTCACAGAGATAGATGCCTATTGATGTTGGTGATGTCGATAGTATTCAAATATAAAATTAAATATTAATTATTTTGGATCAGTTCGCCTTAAGTCATTTGGTATAAAAGCCAGATAGGTGAAAACTTTCGTATTTCCATAAAATAAATGTTTTCGAGTGAAAAGAGGTAGTGGTGTAGGGTATCACATAGTCGGCCCCGTACCGACTATAGCCTTTTCTCACTTGTTCGAATTAAAAAGAACAAAAATTTTATCGTAGTAAAAATTACCCATTCTTCGTCTGATCTACTATTTTGAAAAAAAAAAATCTGGATCTCAAAACACTGATATGCATTCTGATGTTGTCTTATAGCATGTTTATATTATAGGTTTTTACCGGCTTCTTTATGAAAATTTGAAACCCAGTGGGTTTTTTAAACCCGTTTATATATAAACGTACTATTAGAAAACATTTTGGATTACATCATGGATACTCCATGAATTTTAAATAAATACCATGGCGGAATGATAAATACCCAAAAATAAATTGGAAATTTAGCCAATTCAGTTTTGTCCGATAATATCGATTGAACAAAACTATCAATCGATGGCGACATTCAACCCAAAAATACTCTGCTTTGTCCTGACAGCTGGTGCTTCTCAGCTGCGATAGATGGTGGATGTTCTCCAAGGACCGCATTCACACGATAATTGTTTACTGCATCTGCGACTGCATTCGTATGAATGCTACTTTAACCTGGTTGAAAGCTTGTTGATCTAGGGGTTATCTCTTGTAACGTTGGACTTCTCTTTCTAGATTATGAAAACCCCCTTGCTGCCTTCAACTCTATTGTTCTCAACTCTGCCGCCCAGGTAGTGAACAGTCTTTCACAAATGTCGTCAGGGAAGGCACCTTACGCCAAGATCGTAAAATCATTCGCATACGTTAGGATCTCAATGCCGTCTGCAGCGTTTGGAATTCAGAAGAGATTTTCTTCACTCTACGGGTCTTCGACTTCTTGATCGTTCTACGTACTACTGTCGTCCAAAATTATAATTTATTATCCAACGTTCCAAAATTGGACGGTGCGTAGTCTGCTCGATGACCTCAAACAACGTGGGGTGCTTGACAATATCAAAGGATTTTGCTAAATCAATGTGTGGAGATCGCCTTCAGCGCAGTTGTTGTGCTGCTTACGGATCCCATGCTATTGATCGTCAACTGGAAAGTTATTTCTGATGCTGGAAGAACTAAACTAAACAGGTTGTAAACTTATGTGAGAAACTTGACTTCCGACCGTCCCCGCTGTTGCAGGCTAAACACCACCGCTGCTCGCAACAGAGTTTACTTCCTCCGCAACAGGTTTTGATTCATCAAACAAAATGTTTTTACTTCCCATCAGTGCAGTGCAGATTTCGACATGGACTCCAACTACAGATAACTATTTCGTGAATTTTATTTTACAACATTTTGGAAATATGTACTCTTTTTGTAGGGATCTACTAATCGACTTGTAGAGCAGGGTTCTCTAGAGCAGGCAAGGAAACATTTATAATTGGTCTGTTCCTTTACTTTTAAAAATGGTAATTATTGCAAAAATGGTAAAAGTGGTGAAATGCTTTCATATAAATTTTATGCTTTTAAAAGTAAGGGAACACTGCAGGTAAAAACTGGTAACCTCAGGCACGTAAAGGAACACGATTAATACCAAAGAGTGCAGTCCGACTCTACTTTTAGCTCAATGATTGGGACTTCCTAGCATAATAAATCTTACATTTACATAGATTACATATTTAGATAAATAGAAGAATATATACATGTGTTAAATAAAATAAAAACACAAAATTCATCTCTGTTGGATCGATGGAATGGTTCAAATGCTAAGGAAAAGATCGGATCTATCACGACTTCCTTTGAATTGGTTCAAATGCAGATGAAACGATCGGATCTTTCATGACTTCCTTTGAATGGATTCAAATGCTGATGAAAAGATCGGATCTTTCACGACTTCATTTGAACCAATGCAAAAGATCCAGTGAAATCATGGCATCTCATGGAACCACTTCCATAAAATTTTGCTGGGAGGGAGATGGTTTTGTAAATGTGTACTCATGTATACAATTTGGATTTGGCAAACGGATAAAGCTGTAATCCTGAAATTTGGTATTAAGATTACTGTTGCAGTGTAAGATTGATGTAGATTTACAAATTCATAGTAATGGATACGAAATGTACTAAACGGTACTAAATTTCGTACAATTTGATTTGGGTGAATGGATACACGCAGAAAAATATATGTTGGAAATATGTTTGGACAAAAAATAGTTTGGGACTGGTTGCAAACAAATATATGTTTGGATCCAAACATAATTTGTTTGTGTCCAAACAAATATATGTTTGCAACAATTTGTACTATATCTCAATTTTATATTTTTTATGTTGGAACATATTTTTTATGGGTGGAGAGAGGATTTTTGTCAAAGAGAGTAACAACAGGGATCTCGCGGCTCCAGAATGCTGTTTTATAATAAAGAGCTGTGTGCATGGTGTAATAGGAGACGCAGAAGCGACGAAGAGAATGTAAAATAGTTTAGTTAGTGCTTTGGTTGCCAAACACGTGTATTTCTTGCTTTGTTGTTGTTAACCAACTTAGCAAGCGAAGAGGAAAAAAAATTATATGAATTGCGTTGTTCATATTTCTTCAGTTGTCTAAATAAAATCGTTGAGTAAAGACGGTAAAGTGAGTGAATAAATCAGTGTTTGTATTTTCTTAAAGAAATTGTGCTTTTTAGTAAATTAAATGCCCAATACACTTTATAGTTGAATGAAAAAGGTTAATGGAAATATTTTATTTGTGTTTTATTTCACAACTAAGGAGAAGCGTTCAACGATGTGTCTATGTATTTTTTTCTTATTAAAAGTGTGTTTTTTTATAAATTATTTCATTCAGTTTTTCTTTTATTAAAGTCTGTTATGTATTTCTTTGGAATTTTATGAACCTTTGTGTCTTTTGTTGCTTTTTTGCCTTTCAATAAACCACCACAATTTATAAATGTGTGTATATAATAGAGATAGCCAGTGAGCGCTTACTGAGAGCAAGCCCACTGGTGCATATGTTTGTTTTTTGTGGCTTTTGGGTTTGTATTTGTTTGCACCCAAACATATAATTTGTTTGCACCTAAACATATATTTGTTTGCAGGACCCACACATATATTTTGTTTGGGACTGATTGCAAACAAATATATGTTTGCTGCAAAATATGTTCGGGACATATGCTTGGTTTACATTTACGAAATCCACTCGATTTCAACTGTCAAATTCATAGGTTAAACGTCAAATGAAATCCAGATGAGATTTCATTTGACGTTTGAGCTATGGAATTGACAGTTGAACTCGAGTGGATTTCGTAAATGTAAACTTAGCATATGTTAGAGAGGCATTTTTTTCTGTGTGTAGAGCTGGAATCCTGAAATTTGGAAATAAGTTTACCGTTGGCGTGTTGAATGGAAGTAGTTTTGAAAATTCGTACTTATGGGTACAAAAAGTACTAAATGGTTCTAAATTTAGTACAGCTTGGATTTGGGTGACGGATAGAGGAATCCTGAAATTTGATTGCGGAAATTTGGTATTAATTTCGGTTTTTGTAGGTAGGGTTAAAATATGGATGTGGTTGTGGAAATATGTACCATGAGTTTAAGAAACGTACTAAATTGTACTCAGTTTTTATTTGGTGTTGGTATATGGAAGTTATTTGAGAAACACGTTACATAAATACACGAAAAGTACTAAATCGTTCTAAGTGTTGGGACAAAGCTCGAAATCTTAATGTAAGAGTAACTGTTGGGGTGTGGGGTTAAGATATGGCAGGGGAACAGATAGAGCTGCCAACCAGAATCACATATTTGAATAATATTTGAATATTTGAAGTTTATACCCTGCACTATAGGTAATTTGCCCTGTTTTTGAGGCAAAAATGTATAAGAGTGGAATTAAAGGATTTTTTAACTTTTTAAATTATTTATGTGTAAAAGTGAGATAAAACAAAGATTTTTACAGATAAATTCGGATATAACGAGCAACGGTTATAATCAACTACGTTTATAACGAGCAAAGCTATTCCTTAGTTTTCTTATACACAACAAATTGTTAAAAACGATCACGCTAGTAAGTAACAAAAATGTTGACCCCGCGGGTAGATTTTCAAACGAATTGCTATCACAATTTTGGATATTTTTATACCCTACACCACTATGTGGTAAGGGGTATTATGTGTTAGTGCATTTGTATGTAACATACAAAAGGAAGCGAGATAGACCCATAGTTCCTTCTAGGGATATACATAGAATCACTTTCTGAGTCGATTTATGCATGTCCGTCCGTCCGTCCGTCCGTCCGTTGGCAACATACAGGTCGCATTTGTTGACCGATTTCGCTGAAAATTGGGGAATACCATTTTTTTAGCCGCCGGAAGATCAAGTTCGAAGATGGGATATATCGGTCAACGTTTTGGTATAGCCCCCATATAACGGTACCCCCCGATTTACGGTATTTTGACGTTTTCAGCTACATTTTCAGACCGATTTGGCTATAATTTGACACTTAGGGTTCTTAAGTGTCAATAAACATATATAACAAAACTTGTGGACATAGGTCCACGTTTTGGTATATCCCCCATATAACGGCACCCCCCGATTTGCGGTATTTTGACGTTTTTAGCTACATTTTCAGACCGATTTAGCTATAACTTAACATTTAGGGTTCTTAAGTATCAATACACTTATATAATACAAGTTGTGGACATAGGTCCACGTTTTGGTATAGCCCCCATATAACGGTACCCTCCGATTTGCGGTATTTTGACGATTTTAGCTACATTTTCAGACCGATGTAGCTATAATTTAACATTTAGGGTTCTTAAGTGTCAATAAACTTATATAACAAAAGTTGTGGACATAGGTCCCCGTTTTGGTATAGCCCCCATATAACGGTGCCCCCAGATTTACGGTGTTTTGATGTTTTTAGCTACATTTTCAGACCGATATAGCTATAATTTGACATTTAGGGTTCTTAAGTGTCAATAAACTTATATAACAAAAGTTGTGGACATAGGTCCACGTTTTGGTATAGCCCCCATATAACGGTACCCTCCGATTTGCGGTATTTTGACGTTTTTAGCTACATTTTCAGACGGTATAACGGTTCATTTAAGTTCATATTTTCGTATAGCCCAGATACCTCCGAACTAGCTGTTAATGACATTTGAAGTTCCCACGTTATGTACCGATTTTCGATATTTTGAAGATTCTAGCTAAATTTTTTAACCGAATTAGGAGTTATTTGACATTAAAGGCTCCCATCAAAAACTGTCAACATAGGCCCATGTTTTATTATAACCCCTATATAACAGTACCTCCCAATTTCTAGCCCACCAAAAATTGTCAACATACATAGTTAGATATAAAAAAGGGCCTCCCGAATGAAGCATAAATGTACATAAACATTATCTGACATTTTAACGTACCCACTTAAAGTTGGGGACAGGAATGAAAATTAATTATTCCATTTTAGTTCAGAATATTTTATGGTGGAGGGTATGAAAAGTTCGGCCCGGCCGAACTTAATGCTTTTTTACTTGTTTAAATATACATACGTTAATAAAGACGAGTTTAGTACTCCTTTAAACCGTATCAATGATTAATATGTAAAACAGAGATAAAATAAAGCCGCACCGTTTATAGAAAACCTAGTAGTTTGAAACCTAGTAATACCAATGCAGGAGACTTTCAGTAATGTGTTCTAGGTGGCAAAATCACGGCCAAACACGGCCAATTTAGTATAAGTCTATATGAAGTGAGTATAAGAAATTAAAATATTTATTTCTGACTTTTTGTGTTTTGGTCGATACCCAAAATGTTTAAGCTACCCAGCAAAAATTTGGATCCGGTAGTCATTACGTAACCCATTACAAAGTAATGTAAACAAACTTCTTTTCCCATTACAAGTAATCTGAAAAGTAATGGGATACTTCTTAAAAAAATTACAAGGCAAACCTACTTACTTTGGTCCTCACTAAGTAATGAGGACGGTGACACAGTGAGTGTGTGTCCGACTATAAATCCTAGGGTTGTGTGTTCAACGCTCACTGTCGGCACGCGAGTTTTTTTAATTAAAAAATAACAGTTCGTGGTGCACATGTGTACTGCACATTTAAGTTCTTAAGCAACCCTTAATGTTCGTGTGCGTGGCATAGTATGTAGTGTCTTTGGCTAGAAATCAGAGGGTTCGTGTGTTCAACTCGCACAGCGAGCGAAATAAAATAAAAGTAAGAAGTGTGATGAAATTAAAAAAAATCTCTACATCAACTGTTCTAAAAATAGAATTTTTTTCAACTTCTAGTGGCCATAGAATAACTAGTTATTCTAGTGGTCATAAAATAACTACAAACTGAGTGCGACATGCCCTTGTAAAAATAATGGGGAAGAAAGGGGGTTTGCGAGTAGTTACGGCTGCCAAAAATCCCTTACAAAACCAATGATTTTGGGAGGACTTTTTTTGCTGTGTATGTACATATATTTCTATCGTAACTGCCAATCTATTCCGCTTAAATATATTTATATTTGGTTTATTTTTCTGTTGTTTTAAATACATTGAAATATGCCTTACAATATATATATTTTTAGTTCTTCTTCGAAATTCTCATTTTGACTGCAATTTAAACCGCGATATTGACGCTATTTTGAAAAATATCATTCATATTAATAAATCTTGACATGTTCTTTTTTCAATGCCAACTAAAAAATTATTATTATTTAAAGTTTCAAAATCGACATGTATGTACATATGGTTCATATTGGTCTGCTATGCTTACAAGACGATATCAACTGCAGTGAAGAAGAAGCGGTAAGTTACAATATTACAAAATAAAAGAATTAATAAAAAAAGCAGCAAAATTTGTCTCTGCTTTGTTTGGTGGTGTGTGGTGGTTGTTAGTCAATAAAAATAACCCACCAAATTTGAAGGAAGGTGTTCCATGCGATGACGTGTTTTCATGGCATCTTTTGCATTGGTTCAAACGATGTCGTGACAGATCCGATCTTTTCATTAGCATTTGAAGCCATGCAAAGGAAGTTGTGAAAGATCGGATCTTTTCATCAACATTTAAACCCATGCAAAGGAAGTCATGAAAGATCCTATCTTTTCATCAGCATTTGAACCCATTCCATCGATCCAATAGAGATGAATTTTGTGTTTTTATTTATACACATTTTTCTATATATAAGATTAATTATTTACAATTCGGAGACTCGAAATCACAACCAACGCTGTTAAAACTCTCGTCGTAATGATAATGCCATTGCCACGGGTTGGTGAAAATGACATGCCAAAGCATTGGTGGAAATGACATGCCAAAGCATTGATCAAAATGACATGCTTAGGATCCGAAAATGAATGTCATCATAAGATCCAGAAATGAATGTCATATTTGGGGGGTCACGCTCATATAAAATTGATGAGTGAAAATGCTAAAAATATGACATGCCAGATCACTTGCACCCATGATTGAATAGCATCTTTGGCATCGAACATTTTGCTGGGAACAAAAACTCGCCAAAATTGTTTTTTTTTAATCTCTCAGAAAAACCAGTACTTTTTTGCTTTATGAAAGGCCTTGTTATGTTTGGGACTGCTTGCAAACAAATATATGTTTGCTGCAAAATATGTTTGGGACATATGTTAGAGATGCCATTTTTTTCTGTGTGTGCCCATTCAGGGATGTTATGGAGCTGCTATTGATAATTTGTACTCCAATAATGATTTAAATATATCCTCGCAGAGATATGATATTCTGGTCAATTCCTTTGTCCCGGGCCACACCAGAGTAATTTCAATACACGGTTTCCTGTGTTCTGCAATATTAATTTGTTGCAATATTCGTATAAAACAAACAGACCGTTTTATTTTACATTTTCTTTTACTTTCATGTCAAAATTTCAGTGAAATTACTCTTGTGTGGCCCGGTACTTTCCAACTATATGTACTTGTGAGTTTTTATGGTATTTATTTCCAAAGTTAGATCTTTATAGTAAGTTTGATTTTTTTGGCATGTGGGTTAGGCCTCTTATCTGAGCAAAAGAATCCCATACTCCATATGGCATATTAATCAAAATGAAACCCACATTTGTTATTACACTTTTCTGGCTAAAGTGAAACCATGTTTATGCTGAAGGAATCAGCTCAGTCTTTCCATGTTACCACCACTAGTGGTTACATATATTTGTAAAACAATATCTAAAAATGATTCCATAAAGGGAAGTTAAATATGATGGAAACATTCTCTGAATATTAATTTTATTTCGAGTAAAAATTGTTTATGAGTCACCTCTCACGAATACATTGCTTTATAGAAACTTTCTTTGAAATTACCACCTCAAGTTCATAATTAATTTTATTTCATCTTTAAGATTTCGTATATTATCCATCTTTATTGTCATCTGTGTATTTAATATTGATTTTTTTATTTGTTTTTCTTTATATTATTTTTTATTATTTTTATTTTGTTTTCACCTCAAGTGACGTTTACTCTCCCAATATCTTCTTCTCACTCGGGTGATTTGCCATTACCTAACCACCAGTTAATGTGTAAATGACACAGGATTCGATTTGAATCTTTGTTGCCACAAAGGACAGTACGATCTATCTTTAGCAATCTTTAACAAATATCATTCATATATTTCAATGAATCAAGTTAATTCTTTTCAAACGTTGGTACATTGTACATTATCTCAGTATCACCATTTTACTCATGCTTGTGCAATCGACAATTAAACAATTAATATTTGGCTTCTATGTACTACTCTGTAGATTTATAACCCCTACAAGTCCATACGCCTATATCGGAACTTGTACAAGAACAATAAAATAAAGAAAAAATAAAGTGACGATTTTTGGCGAGTATCAAAAATTAGACTTCTCAGATTTGCCTGAAAAAATATAAAAAATAGTATTTGAAGCCGTAGATACTCGTATGTATATAAATAACAAGTCGATATAAATAATAAGTAAGGAACAAAGTTATAAGAAAAAAAGGTTGCGTGGATCATATTCAGTTACTAGCAGACACGGGCCCGAGTTGCTGGCCCGCCGTATTTAATTTTAATGACAACTTTTTATGGACTTTATGCTTTACGATTCAAAAGTAGGTATTTTCTACCTCATTTCTTCGGGTCCATTGTCAAACCATGTTATTCATTGAGGATATTAAATTTATCAACTGATTTTGTCTTTAACCTTTATTTTCTCTTACGGACTTTATCGGATTTGTTCGCCCATTTATGCTGGTTAGGATTTATTATCTCCCATGTCCCCTATCTTAATCCTAAAACGATTTCATTTCAAATGTTAAAAAAATGGTTAAGTCGAATTCTTCCGCATATTGAGAATTATATGTTTTTAGTTGTTCGTGGCTGATGGACAGATGAATTTCAATATTTTAGGCCCCCATGTAGCGGTACCACCCGATTTCAGGTATTTTGAAGCTTTTATCCAGCCCTAATTGGCTGTACTTTGGTATTTGGAGTTCCCAATGGTCAAAAACCTTCTGCGCCAAAAATTGTAGTCTTAGGTCCAGGTTTCAGTATAGCTCTCATATTACGATACCTCCGATTTCAGGTATTTTGAAGATTTTATCAACATTTTCGGCCCGAATTGGTTGTAATTAGCCATTTGGAGCAGGGATGTTAACTGTTCAAAGGTAAAAGTTGGCATAAACAGTGGTTTTTGTACGTCAAAAATCACCACAAGTAGCGGGAAAACCACCAACTTGGCACCCCTGATTTGGAGTTCTCAATGAGCAAAAACCTTTTGCGCCAAAAATTGTGGTCTTAGGGTCCAGGTTTCGGTATAGCCCTCATATTACGGTTTGATGTTATTCCCTTGATTGTGTCCAACCTTTGCGCACCGTAATATTTCTATCACACGTAAATCATCGGTACCTCCCACAAAAATTTTGCAAGTGTGCAGTTTTGTGTCATGTCTAGGAGGTTTAGGAAGTGATTGATATCTGTTTGTGGATAAATGTTAAACTTTATTTCGGATAGTTCTTTGAGTACTCATCACAACAACATGACATTCACTGTATATTTGAGAGATACGGAGTGCATACATAGGTACATATATAAGCATTTGTCGTGAATAGGTCTTACATATTTCTATGAGAATTTTCGTAATCTTTACAGAAACCAATGACTGGGTCGTTTATAGTCTCTTTAACTTGGTTAGCAAAAATGAAATCCACATGGCCCCATTTAGGATCATCTATCAGCTTAAAATGTTTAATACTGGATACGAGATCAGGTAAACGTTGAATATCCAAGTAAGTAGCGGAACCATCGGCCATACCATAATATATATACATATCGGCGGATATATTTTCAAGGGGGTAGTTTGGTGGCTTCTCTTGACCATATACTTTCATATTTTTGGCATAGCCATAATCGAATTGGCGGAATTCATTGCTGACATATTCCTGAATATAGTGAATGCCTTGATTGGAGGAAATGCCAGCTGGATGTGTTTCGACCAATTGGGGTAGTATAGTCTGGGAACCAAAAGCAATGGTGTTAGTCGAATTTAAAATAAAAATAAATTACACTTACGTAGTTAAGATTGGAATTATCTGTACCGGCCCACATAAGGAACAATACATCACAGTATTTAGAGAAAATTGGGTTACCACCACATGCGGTGTCAAGCAAACGTTGGACATAGTAATTATGTGGAATGAACTCCTGCAAAAGCGAAATTATACACATCAAATTCGATTTACTGCGTTCAAATAAAGACTTTCAATTTACTCGCCTGTGTACCCAAAATGTCTGATCCAGTTCCGGGTGTTCCTACATATGGGGCCAAGCCTACGACCAAACCGTCTGTGGCGTTTCCCATGAAAATTGGTGGAGCTAGCATGTGAGCTGTCTTAATTTTGTTATTGTATTCTGGTCTCGTACTTGTCATGACGAAAAATACCGTTGTGCCCTGTGAATGACCCACATAATGCAACTTCGTCTCGCCCGTCTCCTCCAAGATATAGTCTATCATAGCCGGAATATCAATATTGCCAATTTCGTGCCAACTGAAGTCCCAGAATTGTGGATGATTTATAGAAATCTTTGTATTGTTCCGCGAATATAGGTTGCCACGTGCATTTCCCAGCCAAACATCGAATCCACTGTCGGCAAAGTTATATGCCAAAGCGTGATCCGGACCGTTGAGTAGGAAACAATCCGAACAAGAGAAGAGACCGTGTTGTATCAAAACAGCAGGCTTTTTTGTGTTCTGATTTTGCAGCTTATGCGAATAGGGAATGCGGAAAAGGTTTAAAACATATCCATCAGGAGTTTCTACATAGTGCGACTCGGCCGGATACCCGTGCTCCCTAATGCGGTCAGCCTGGAAAATTGGAAAATGTAATGAATATTCACATACATTTGCATGAATGTGTATCATTACTCACCGATGTCTTCACAGGTTTAAGGGATATATCAATGTGGGGATTAACTTCTACCTCAGCTGCTGATGCAGCTACCAGCAAAGCTAAGATCAAAAGCAATTTCATTCTTGCCGAATCAATGCTAGACATACACTGAGGTGCTCACGTTGGGATCGCTACTTATCAATGCTTCGAATGCCCAAACAACTTTCATCGTGGATAATCTTATCACAAGATAACTTTAATATTTACTACTCAAGTCACCTTCTTAATATTTGCAATACTTAGCCCCTTCCATAAGGGGTATGTTTTTATTGTATAATCGATCAACAATTTTATTGTATTCGTTTGAATATAATATGGGGGTATATTGAACAGATTTATGGTCTGAGAACCGAGCTATCGATTAGGCTCGCAATTGTTTTCCATTACGAATATATACACACCTGCTCAAAACAATAGATACACATTTGCTCTGTTCCAGAACCTGCAAGAAGCTATTTGGTCTGTTCCAGTACTGCAAAAATCTACTAATTTTTCGATAACATAAAGGAAAATATGTTAACGTAGTAAAAAGTAGTACCATCTTGTAGGTTCTGGAACAGAGCAATTATTTTTTACTACGATAACACTTTTTCCTTTATGTTATCGGAAAAAATAGTAAAAATTAGTAGATTCTTGCAGTTCTGGAACAGACCACTTGTATTTTTTATACCCTACACCACTATGTGGGGAGGGTATTATAAGTTGGTTTTGGCCAAAAAGTTTGTAACGCATCGAAATAATGGTCGTAGACCCATACTTATATATATATCAAAATGAATGTCTCGACGATCTGAGTCGATCTGGCTATGTGTGTCCGTCCGTCAGTCCGTCCGTCTGTCCGTCTGTCCATCTAAACCTTGTAATCACGCTACAGGCCGCAATTTTGATCGGATCGTCACGAAATTTTGGATGTTGATGGGGGTCCTGGAGGGGAAGAAGCCTATTGAATTTGGTGATGGTCGGATAATATTTAGGGGTCGGAAAGGGCAAAAAACTTAGGTGGATAAAAAGACAACGTTTTTTTTCCAAAGCCAATATCTCAGCTTCTATATGGGGTATACCAAAAGCAAAACCTGACAATGAAAGCAGAAAGTATCACCTTTCTAATGATGTAAAGTAGGTGCTCGTAGGTGATCAAACAACGAAGATATCGCAATAGTAGCAAATAAAACCCCAATTTTCATTTTTGCGATTTTAATTATATTGACAAATATCACAGCTTTGGTTGAAAATTTTCCAAAAACAAAGCCTGACTATGAAAGTAGAAGATCCCATCTTTACAATGATGTAAACTAGGTCGGCGTAGGTAACCAAATAACGGAGATATCGCAATAGTCGGTAATACATCCCATTTTTCTATTTTTTTGGAAATCACGCTACAGGTCGCAATATTGATCGGATCGTCACGAAAATTTCAGGGTTAATGGGGGTCTCACAGATGAAGAAGCATATTGATTTTGGTGATGGTCGGATAATATTAAGGGGTCGGAATGGGTAAACACTTATTTGGAGAAAAGTCAACATTTTATTTCAAAGCCAATATCTCTGTTTCTTTAAGAGGTATATCAAAAGCAAAACCTGGAAAGGAAAGTAGAAAATATCACCTTTACAACGATGTAAATTAGGTTTTCATAGTTGTTCAAATAGCAGAGATATGGCAATAGTCGATAATGCATCCCATTTCCGATTTTTTTGTAATCACGCCACAGGTCGCAATTTTGATCGGATCGTCACGAAAGTTTAGGGGTTAATGGGGGTCCCACAGAGGAATAAGCCTACTGATTTTAATGATGGTCGGATAATATTCAAGGGTCGGAATGGGCAAAAACTTATTTGGAGAAAAGGTCTACGTTTTATTTCAAAGCCAATATCTCTGTTTCTTTAAGAGGTATATCAAAAGCAAAACCTGGCAAGGAAAGTAGAAAATATGACCTTTACAACGATGTAAAGTAGGTTGTCGTAGCTGCTCAAACAAAAGAGATATTGCAATAGTCGGTAATGCATCCCATTTTCCGATTTGTTTGTAATCACGCTACAGGTCGCAATTTTAATCGGATCGTCACGAATTTTTTGGGAGTGGATGCGGGTCCCCCATAGGAAGAATCCTATTGATTTTGGTGATAGCCGGATAATATTTAGGGTCGGAATGGGGAAAAACTCATTGGGAGACAAATTCAAAGTTTTATTCTTTGTGAATATATTGGCTTCTAGTAGGGGTATTCCAACGACAAAGCCTGTCAATGGAAGAAGAAAATCACCCTTATTACGGTTGGCGTTGTCGTAGGCGTTCAAGTGTCGTAGACGTAGTCGTAGGCGTTGTCGTAGTCAATAATTTTTGGTATTATGTAAAATTTTCGACTACGTCTGTTTTGTAATAGATTGCAAAAATACAGGGTGTTGAAGATTATTAACATTTTCGACAATTACACGCCACCCTGTTATAAAAAAGAAAACAAAAAAAAAATAGAGTCAGTTAAAATAAAAAAACAATTATTTATTAATAAACCATAAAAATGTTAAGTGTGGGTTATTTTATATCTGACGACATGGTAGAACAAGAAAAGGTAGCAGCAATACCCAGCTGACTGAACTGGGTTGTAGTGTTAGTGTCAAATTTCATATGACATTTTATACATTCATTTCTATTTCGATGTACATTAGGGACATATATTTTTTGAGAAAAAAAAAAATATATCATTCGGAAAAAACCATTTCCCAGAAAGACTTCTTCATATCAATGATATGTAACCTCCTCCAAGTTCGAACGATAAGCCGCGCAGTAAATCACCGCTTGTAGAGGCGATACAACGTTTGTTAATATGTGAGGTATTTTGTTAAAATTTAAAAAAATAAAGCCCTAATAAACATGTGCTTCTTTGATTTCTAAAACAAAACATTGAAACAGCTTCTCCTTTTTCTATGAATTTCCAGCGACCCCAAACTTTTCTGCAAGAATTCTACTTTCTGCGACAATTTATGCATTTAGTGGAATGATGTGGAAACATAAAAATTTAAAAAGTAACGAATTTTCATTCATGTTTTTCAAAATATTCAACCAAATGTAAAAAATTATTAGTTTTTTAAATTCCAATAATTTATAGACATTTCCTTGTTTTGTTTACAAATACAACTGGTAGTAACGTTACAAACAAAAACAAATTCCTTTGTGGTTGTTGTTCGAGTTGTATTTGTTGTAGTATTAACTTTACCTTGTATTTGTTCTACCATGATCTGACGATGAGGATGAATATACTCCGAACGATTTAAACGTAAGACGAAAACAGTTACGACAAGAATCAAACATATTTTCCATGACTGATACTCAGTTGCTGAAATCCATATCTGTGAGGGGTATGTGTGACTAGTGTGCAGGGATCCTGGTTCACTTGGACCTGTTGCTCATTTCCATGAGTGATACCTATGCTTACAGGGGTTATTGTGCGGGGATCCTGATTCACTACGACCTGCTGTTTTTTTTCATGAGACCTGTTTACGCTTTGGGGAGTAACTGTGCAGGGATCGTGGTTTTCTAAATCTTCATGGATTATACATGCTTCAAACAGTTCTTCTTCAGTGGTTGTTTCTCGAAGCGTTGAAGGCTGCTGGATTCCAATTGACTGATTGCCCGCGTTTACAATTGTATCCAATTGTAACAAGCTTGATGCTGCTTCTTCCGTGTCTGTTAGTATGTACTGCTTGAAGTATCCTCCACCTGTAGCACGAAATTCCGCCTTATTTTGAACTAACTTCTTCCTTAACTTGAATTTGTAGTCAGCCCAGACTTTCATCCAACCCTCACCTGTTCGTACTGGCGGTCCTAAAATGTTGAGTTTCGTACTAATTTTATTCCACTCTTCTTTCACGCTAATTTTTTTTATTCCATTGCTGTAACCTCTGGCCAAATTTGGATTGTTCTGCAAAATCTGGACCATTGTGTCAAACTGCTTTTTTGTTGTGACTTTTGTTCTAAAACATGTGCAATATTATAAAATTTATACGAATATATAATCTTTATGTTATATACACACATACCTTTGGTTTAAATCCATTTTATTTGTTCGTTTTTATTAACGTTTTAAGAAATTTGTCTGTTGTCGTCAACAAAATCTCTAACGACTAATTTCACAGCGTTTCTCGTAATAAAACGCCTCTCGTGGTAGCAAAATTGTAAAAGAATGGCATACAGAGTTGTAATATCTCGTATACGACATACATAATACCAATTAGTCGTTGCGAAAATGTCGTGTACGACATACATAATACCGATTAGACGTTACGACACGTCAATTTGCAATTTTAGATACGACTACGCCAACCGTAATAAGGCTGAATATTACCTTTACATTGGTATAAAGCAGGTTGGCGAAGGTGGTCAAACAAGGGAGATACCACAATAGTCGCTAATGCATCCAATTCTTCAATTTTTTGCAATCAAGCTACAGGTCGTAATTTTGATCGGATGGTCACGAAATTTTGGTTGCTTATGGGGGTCCCAGAGACAAAGAGGCATATTATTTTTGGTGGTAGTCGGTTTATATTCCCTACAGGAAATGTTTACCAGTGAAAAGCTTATGCACAGGGGTAGTGGTGTAGGGTATCACATGGTCGGCCCCGTCCCGACTATAGCCTTTGCTCACTTGTTTTTTTTTTTGAAATTGTCATTGAATTGTCATTGAACAATTATATTGAGGAAAATAAATCGAGAATATGCAAAGACATAAATACAACAAGATAAGACATTTTTTTGCTATCATTCTTCAGTGAATGGCTCTTGAATTTAACATAATGTTATATCACGATATGGTGATATAACATTTTTTTCTTTTATACATTTTTACGTATTTAACCGAATTTACCGATCCAATTGACAAAGAATTATTCTTGAATAGATCCTTGAATTCATAGATTTCGTTTCTGATACCATTACATGAAATGTTCCTCCTTGGTTGCGATTTTGAATTAACTGCAACCTGTTAAGGGTAATGTTTCTATACAAAGTTTCGTAAACATTTTTTTGTTGCATGCATTTTGTCTAGTCTTAGTTGTATTTATGTCTTTGGAATATGTCTCTTCTTAAGCCCTAAACACATAAAAAGTTTCAGCAAAGTTCAACGCCATATCTGATAGAAGAATAAAAGTCTAAGGACAGCATAGATTGAATTTGTCTTTATTCTTCTATCAGAAATGACGTCCAACTTTACTCAAATCTTCGATGTGTTCGGGTGCCACCGTGGTGCAATGGTATGCACGCCCGCCTTGCACGCAGAATGTCGGGGGTTCGATTCTCCGGCCAAGCAACATCAAACATTTTTCAACGGTGGCAACGGCGACATTTCCTGAGTATTTCAGCCTTGAAAAACTTCTCCATAAGTGGTGTCTTAAGACACGCCGTTCGGACTCGGCGATAAACAGTAGGTCCCATATCATTGAGCTAAATATGAATCGGGGTGCACTCATTGATATGAGAGAAGTCTCCCTTGTCTCCCATCCCATGTTGTGGAACAATGTTTGTTGTTTTGGGCTTTATACACATAGGTAGACATCGGATTTTTGCATATTTTTGAAATTTCAACCAATTGGAACTACGTTACTATATAGAATTATCTCGTTCTAATAATAGACATTGAATGTAATATTGGAAATAATCAATAACACGTACAAAGCTCCAGATTCTATTGTTTAATAAACGTATTATTTGCATTATAATTTTCAAAAATATGCAAAAATCCGATGTCTACACATAAGTAACCCGGTTTTTTGGGGATTTCTCAAATCCAGAGATACTTCGGAGTCCCGATTTTTTAAGTTACTTATAATGGATATTCGTTCATATATGGAACAATAAACCTCATCAAAATGGATTGGAAGAAACATAATTTATCAATTCCACAAAGAAGATTTTAATCTTTATAAATAAAAATCGAACGTCGTTCGTTGGTAATGCCATCAGTTGAGAACGGCTGGACCTATTTGGATAATTATTTTTGTGAAATGTTCGCCATAACCCGACTTAGGTTTTTATGTAAAGAAGAATTTGACCACGACCCTATTTACGCTCACTTTTTTAAATTTTTATCTTCTCTACAAAAACTACTGAACCGATTTTCCTACAAATTTAGTTGAATTTCCGAGTGGGCGGGGAACTTCTAATATACATTATTTTTAAAAATTCTAAATTTATAATAATCACTTATTTTGGACCCTAAGACTTCACAACGCGCACTTTGTAAAAAATATGTTACATCTACAAAACTACTGAACCGATTTTACTGAAATATTCAGGGAATATATAGGGATGGCCCCCGGTGAAAATAAGCTGCATACTTTGTTTGATATTAAAAAAACGCTACATTTACGATAATAACGCTCACTTTTTTAAATGTGTTATATCTTGAAAACTGATGACCACGACCACTCTTTTCAATACCTTATTTTTAAAAAACTGCTGAACGTAATTTCATGAAATTATCAGAAAAAGTTCAGGAATGTCCCGTGGTCCAAAATGCTATATATTTGTTGATGAATTTCGGGGGCCCATTGCTTTATAATCACTATATGTGCTAAACTTATGAATGCATCGGCTTGCAAATTCGCCTTGGAAGTCACTCTGAAGTGTCGGCATACGCGATAAAAGGTAATCATAATAACGCTATAAAAATTGTTTGTGTACGTCACTAACGATCTTCCTTAGCGTGTCTCCGGAGTGACATCTTGAGCGAGGGAGTGAGAAACTCACTTCCAAATGCTGGCAGGGACATACTATGTAAAACAATAAAATACATACATTAAGACCAACACCGTGTGGGTGCATCAGAAAGTGAAACAACTTTCACTGGAAATACATTTTCTACACTCTCCATAACTGATAAAATATTTCACATATTGACAAAGAAAATTGTAGTTTCTTTATCAATTTGTTTTGATAAACTTGTGGTTATATTGACAAAAATTTGTATCAATATATTTCAAATTTCTCTTAATGAAAATAAAAAATATTGAATTCAAAAAAAATTGTTGAATCGATAAAAACTTGAACATATGATTTTAATACAGCGATTGAAACCTTTTTGTCCACTATATTTCCCATAGGATACATTTTCATTGATGTATCCTCTCAATCCACTCAGTGTTAGTATAACATACCAACCAATCAGAGAATAAACCCCGTTTGCATTATAGCTTTTTGACGAGTTTACCTTCGTTGGTGATACAAACACTAGAATTAACACTTTAATAATTAAATGTATATTTCCATGATATAGAAAATTTGAAGTTGACAGCATTGATGCTTAAAAAATCCATCTTATACTGGCAAAAGTGGTGACATAATTGGTCTGTTCCAGAACTTCAAGAAACCACTATTTTATTCGATAACATAAAGGAAAAATTGTTATCGTAGTGAAAAATAGTAGCTTCTTGCAGGTTCTGGAACAGAGCATTTTTCTTATTGTTTTTAGTGAATTCGGACAACTATTGATGCATTGTATGCTGACAAAAACTGTTTTACAAACGTGCTTTACTGCTAATGTAAAATTTGAAAATCATATGTCTAAAATTTAGACTCTAAATCGTGTGTTTATTTATTGCATTTCAGAAGTTTGATTAAAAAAGTGTATGTAGATTAGGTGTTTATTTATAAAGCTGTAAATCAAAATGATATTCGGACTATTTTTGACCAGATTGGGTAATACAATTGTTATCTTTATGCGACAAGTGTTACCCTATTTTGGTTTTCGCACAGTTAATCTGAAGTGGATCTTGTGACAAACTGTAATCCTTGGTAACAAACAATTATGCAAATTATCAGTATTTTTTTTCCTATTAATTTCTACTCCAAAGAATGGACAACAACAACAGTAAATAAAACATATTTTTGCATTTGTTACATTTATTTCACACTATAAAGACATATGTATGTTTAGGGTTTTTATTGCTTAAGTTCGTAGTCGTTGCAGACCTTTATTACCTTGTCGTTGATGGTACTTTTGACTTTGAGAGCAAAAATGAAATCAATGTGATCCCAGGTAGGATCTTCCACCAAATGCATATTTTTCAAATTGGACAGGTATGGCGGTAAACGTTCCACGTCTCTGTAATCAGCCGATGCATCAGCCAAACTGTAATAAATGTACATTTCGGCGGATATATTTTCAAGGGGGTAGTTTGGTGGAAGCTCTTGGCCATATATTTTTAAATTTTTCTTGGTGCCATGGTCGAACTGACGGAACTCGTCGCTTATATATTCTTGTATATAGTGGATACCTTGGTTGGAAGAAATGCCAGCGGGATGCGTTTCGGCGATTTGAGGAAGAAGAGTCTAAAGAGGAGTTGGAGAGATGAGGCAAATACCAAAACCTAACCTATAGTCAGGGACATATGTTTACATACACCCTGCAGATGTTGCGTTCTAATGCAAGTAAACATTCCATGATATTCCAATGTACTAAAACAACAAAACACATTCTTTATACTTGGAATTTGTACGAAATGTTTACATGCCTTATAACAAGCCTTCAACTGGATGTATTTTCACTTCTGACCTTGTCTGTATTTTGATTAAGAACAACTTACCGTATTCAAGTTAGTATTGGAATCACCAGCCCACAGGAAGAACAACGTTTTACAGTACTTGGGGAATGCTGAATTGCTTCCACAGGCAGTATCTAAAGCGCGCTGCACGTACTTGTTGTGGAATATGAACTCTTGACCTTCTAAAATGGCACTACCTGTTCCCGGTTTTCCTACAATTGGGGCCATAGATGTAAGTAAAAGGTTAGTACAGTGACCCATAAAAATTGCAGGTGCCAACATATGAGCTGTTTTGATTTTATCATTGTATTCGGGCCTAAGACTTGTCATGACAAAGAACACTGTAGTACCCTGGGAGTGACCGACATAGTGTATCTTAGATTCGCCCGTCTTCTCCAATATGTAATCGATCAATGTGGGAATGTCAATGGTGCCGATTTCATGCCAACTGAATGCCCAAAAGTCTGGGTGATTCAAAGAAATCTTGGTGTTGTTCCGAGAGTATATGTTGCCACGAGCATTTCCTAGCCAAACATCGTACCCATTGTCGGCGAAATTATATGCAATGGAATCGTCAGGACCATTAAGGAGGAAACAATCGGAGCAGGCGAAAAGTCCGTGCTGAATAAACACGACTGGTTTTTTCTCG
This sequence comes from Musca autumnalis, assembly GCF_047663935.1. NCBI lineage: Eukaryota > Metazoa > Arthropoda > Insecta > Diptera > Muscidae > Musca > Musca autumnalis. The sequence goes on along the minus strand of NW_027411644.1, from coordinate 333,430,090 downwards.
TTGGCATTATTCAGTTTCGGTGAATAGGGTATACGAAAAGCGTTTAAAACATAACCGTCAGGTGTTTCCACAAAATGGGACTCCGCAGGATATCCATGTTCTCGTATACGATCAGCCTAATGATTTCAAAAATAGCCTAAAGTACATACATTAAATAAAACAAGTTGTATATACCGAAGTTTTTACTGCTCTCAAAGGGAAATCGATATATGGCTTGTACTCCTGGGTATCAGCCTTGACTAGCACTACTACGGCTGCCAAAATCCACCAACCCGAAACGATCTTCATTTTGCAATGTCACAAATAACACTGGGCAAAACGTATTGTCCGAATTGAAATATAGTTTCAAGAAAATACAATTTAGATTATCTATCTAATCGTAGAAGTTACACACACACACATTTCAGCAAACTTCTGTGTTCCCGCGATTTCTAGCATAAACAGAAACAAATACCCCCTATAACTATCGATATCTACATAGATTTTTGGCGTGATTATCGCAATGTTTAGATAGGTTGTGCTACCGAATAAATAAATTCACAACCACTAAATATTTAATCGTTGTCAGACCTTCACACCCACTTAATAATTTCATATCACACACATACACATACATATGTATTTGTAACCCAGCTAATTTATTTCTTTAGATAAAATTAACTTTAGCCAAACATTTTTGTAATAAAAACGAATTACATTAACAGTAATTTAAAAAAAATAATGTTTTCTTTTATTTATTTAATTTAAATACACTGTGTGGATGGAAATACAAATCTGCAAGAGTCTGCTTAAAGGAGCTATCAGCGAAGTGTGACCCTAAATCAGGGTTTCGGAGTCGGAGTCTACGAGTCGGAGTCGAGCAATTTTGCTGGAGTCGGAGTCTGAGTCGAAAAAGATAACTCGACTCCGACTCCGGGCAAATTTCTTCTACATTATATAAATATAACATTAAATTCGGGACACCAATTATTCCGAAAAATCATTACTTATTTTAAAAGAAAGCTATAAGAAAACATAGAAGCAAACAGGTCCTATATTATACTAAATTATAGGATATTTACTATCATTTGAAGTCAAGTCTTGTCATCTCCAATTTGTTTACACAATGCATGTCGAGAATATCTTTTTGGTCCAATTGATCCTTTATATTTTTGCAAGCAAAAGTGAAGTGGCTGAAATTTGGTATTTAGTCTTTTTCTGGGCTACATTTCCCCAGAAATTTGCCGGTATCGTTCCACGTTTTAGTGTACCCCCCATAGAATGGTACATCCCAATTTTCGGTATTTTAACACCGAAATAACTGAAAGTCCAACTGAAATTTCTCGGCATATGTCAACGTCTTCATATACACGCAGAGAAAAAATATTTTTCGCTTTTGTTGGAACAAAAATATATGTTTTGGTTCCAAAAATGTATTTGTTTTGTTCGAACATTGTAATCCAAATCCAAAAATACCATCGTTTGTTCCAAACATAGAAAACAAAAACTTTCGAATTTCCGCAATATTGTTAAAATCGTTAACAATACCGATTTTAGGAACTATCATAATCTAATTTTGTTTACAAAAAGTATTGTCAATACAGAAAACCAGCCCAGAAATTTTTGATTTGAGTGCATATACTTCTCATATACACTTTTCGCATAACTTGGATATAAATGTCGCGTATAATATTGCAATCATTGATGAACACAATACATGGTTTGCTGCATTGGCTGACAACACCCTGTAGGGACTGTGGCCAATTTAAAGCTCACTTAAGGTTGGCTTTTTTTAAACATAAGTGGCATTTTATCGATCATTTTGCCTTATGCCAACTGACTAATTTTACAAGGCGATGAGCGCCTGAGTGGTCAGTATTGTCCAACGCCAGATAACTTTTCGACTGATAATAAACTAACTTTTTTTGCCTATTTTTAGTCAGTATAAAACATAATGTGAAAAAAAACAATTTTTGTTTCTGTGTATTTTTTATTTTTGACTTTTCATATTCTCTCTCTCCCTCTCTTTGTCTCTCTCTCTCTTTTTGTTAGAGAGAAGAAGGGGCAAATTTGTATATTTCCTTTGTGTTCCTTTTTAATTCCAGAATAATACGAGTAATATGTACGAATATGTTCAGTCCATCAACACTGTATTCTATAACTGGATGCTGCATTTGTACGAAGAATATTAAGAAAAAGCAAGTGCGAATTATTTATACATTTGTGCCTAATTTCTTCGACAAACACAAATACTTTGCAGACGGTACATGTTTCTGTTTTCAGAGTGGTTAATCTCTAGATAACTTTTCGACTAACTTTTTATTGGTCGAAAAGTTATCTAGACATGGACAATTGCCGAAAATTTTTTCTGTTCAAAGTGGTTCATCTCTAGATAACTTTTCAGCCAGTTTTTAGTCAGTTTAAAAATTATCGATCTATTATCAATCATTTGATCAACTGGTTAATAAAAGTCCGACAGGGCAAAGACAAACAAAAAGCCACAAGAACCCACCACAACATAAGGAATAATTAAACACCATAACAAACATGAAAAGGAAAGAAGAATGAAACAAAACAGAAACAAATAAAAACAAGAGTCTCACAAGTACATACACACAAAAACAAAGGTAAAGGCAGCATGTCATACAAACACACCACAACTTACCAAAATTGTTTTTTTCAACACGGCATCGAATAGCGAGAGAAGAGAAACAAATTTTCGAAGAAAAGAGAGAAATATTGTTCAGTTGACACAAACTATTTTTGGATTTACAATACTACATGAGGAATCCAACAATATGTTAACAATACATATTTTGCTCTTGGAATATTGTTGGATCAAACATATTTTTTTCTCTGCGTGTAGCCCCAATAAAACGGTACCTCGCGATTTTCGGTATTTTGAAGGTCGTGTCCTCAATATCCCACCGAAATTTGTGAAATAGATGTTTGCAGCTTCCAATTTTTGGTGGAGAAGTTTCTTCCCAAATTATAGATAATTCGGTCAGAAAATGTAGCTAAACCCCTCAAAATACCTGAAATCGGACGGTACCGTTATATGACGACTATCCAAAATGTGAACCGATGTATCCAATCTTCGAATTTGATATAAGTTCAGACCAAAGACATATGTATACAAAATATCATGCTCTATCTCATTCGGAAGAGAGCGTAATTACAACAGTCGGACGGACATGGCTAAATCGACTTTGATCAAGAATATACAGTGGCGGCCAGCTAATTAAGGACAATAAATTCAGTTTAACACATTACTCGATTTCATTTATAAATGTGTAGATTTTGATGAAATAAATTTTGCATATAAGGTATTGGCATTTATAAGCACTATCGAGTAATGTCAAAACGTACTGAGATTCCCCATATGTGGGGGAAGAACAATCCACTCTTCTAAAAATGGTCGATATTAGCCTAGCCAGCTAATTAGGGACATTTGTAGTAAAATTAACTTTAAGGTTAATTGATGCACATTTTTGTACAATAATTGCTCGTATTATTAAGTTGATGAGGTATTCAACTGATTTCATGCTTTACCTCAGCCGAAAGTCCGTAATAATGTGCTTTAGGCCTTATTTTCCGTTAATACGCCAAAAATATGCATATATCACGAAAAATGTCTAAAATTGTCTTTTCCATTTCAAAAAAATTAAAAAAAAATTTGATACTACATCAATGATTTTTGGTACATAGATTAAGAAAATAATCGGCATTCCAGGGTTCGTGGGTTCAATTCGGGCAGACAGCGAAATAAAATAAAAGTAAGAATTGTGATAAAATTAAAAACAAAGTCTCTACATCAACTGTTCTAAAAATAGATTTTTTTTTTCACCTTACTTTTCAACTTCTAGTGGCCACAGAATAACTAGTTATTCTAGTGGTCTTAAAATAACTGCAAACTGAGTGCGACATGCCCTTGTAAAAATAATGGGGAAGAAAGGGGGTTTGAGAGTAGTTACGGCTGCCAAAAATCCCTTACGAAACCCATGATTTTGGGAGGACTTTTTTGCTGGGTAACTTTGATCGTTGCGCGCAAAAGATATAGGCGTTTTAATTTTGATAATTATCTTACGTACTACCCAATGTAGTTGGTTTCGGCAGGCTTTTTTGAGATTTTGTGCCTTTACCTCAGGAAGCGTGGACATGCCCTTCCAACAAAATTTCACTATGCAACACTGAAAATTCAAACAACTTCTAGTATGGATTTTTTGAAAGTACATGTTTAGACTACAGAAACCCAAGTTTTGTCTTGTCAGATCCAGTTCGGATTTTATGGCCTCATCTAAACCGGGCTAAAACCACACTTTTTTGCATTTACCAGGCCTTTATCTCAGAAACGAATAGGAATTCGGCCTAAACTAGTAGAACTTATCTGTTGAACACACTACACTAGAAAAACTTCATCTAGGGCATCAAAATCGATAAAACATGGACAATTTTACATAATTTCTGGAATTCTGGTTGGTATCAGCTTAACTATTGGGAGTTGAACCAAGTAACCTTTTGCAAAAATCATCCAAATAATGTTCTCAGCAATTATTCAGAACATTCCGAAACTCTAAAATGCTTACTTCATGTTGTTTCAGCGGTATTTTGCATCATATCTTTTACAACACGTTTCAAACACAGTTCACACCAACAGTTTATTCTCGCATTTCGGATTTCACTACATAATTGACATTTTTATTAAATCGTCGTTGGAAAATGTACTGAAAACAACGGCATAGAGGCATTTTACAACAATGACATGTTCTGAAGAGTTGTGTATTACATTCCAGGGAAAATTTTCAAAAGAAAATATTTAGAAAAAATTAACGGTTTTGGAGATACGGTGCGAAATGTATAAAAATTGTTGAATTTTTGCATATATTTTGAAATTTGAGGCAATAAATATAGTTATTCGAGTTTATTATTTCTCCAAATATTTTATACTTGTCCTTATCTACAAATTTGCTTCAGAGGTCAGAAGAAGATTCGCATTGGTTTCAGAGATATAGCCCCGAATTTCTTTAAAAACGCAATATTTAACCATATTTAGATGGGGCCATAAAATCCGAGCTGGATCTGACACAACAAAACCCAACTAGGGGTTTTTTCGTTTGGGTCTGTACTTTCAAAAAATCCACAGTTCGAATTGTTTGCACAAGATCACCTTAAAAATGTTGCACAGTGTTTGCGACGTCGTAACAGTAGAACTTTTTGGAAAGAATTCCAAAACTATTCGAGATGAACTGTTTAACTGCACTTTTCCTAAATTTTTTGTAGGAGGTTGGACCGATATAGTCCATATTCCAACCTGATACATGACTAAATGAAATAATACGATATGCAAAGTTTGGACCAATCAAAAACTTCCCGTCAAGGTTTCTTGGAGCTTTTAAGACCTTATCTCAGGAAGTATGGACTTGCCCCCGACAAAATTTGTAAAGGGGGCCGTAAATACAAATTGCTGAAGAAATTCAAATCGACCCGAGAAGAGCTCTAAAACTTCACTTTTTCTCTATTTATCTAAGTAGGAATAACACATCTAAAACGGGTCTAAATACGCGATATTTTCAAAAACATTTTTTGCAGATTTTCGAAATTTGAGAGGTATCATATCCGCCGATCTAGTGGATGGATTTAGACGCGCAAAGGCTTGTTAGACTCAGAACGTAAAAAAATTTTTGAATCCAAAAAACTGTTTTTTTAGAAAAATTTCGACTTTGGGCGCAGATTGACGTGATCCTTTGAAGGTTACACGCCCAAGTTATGCATTAAAAATTGCGAGTACTACAATCACATAATAAGCTTTTAGATAAATCCGGCTGCGCGTCGCGATTAGAGCAAAAAGTCCAAAAACCCCATTTTTCAGTCTTCAAAATGTCAGCATCCGTTTGAGGTGTGTATATAAAGTGGATATATTTAAAAATCATACATTAGAAACCTCATCTCTGAAGTGCAGTCTTTAACTTCTTCTTTGAGCATTAAGTTCTACATTGTGTTATAAAGCCACTAATAGGAAATTAACACAAAAAAACTCGTTTCCTTCAACGATTTTTTCCTATTTTTTACATTAAAACGACCACAGCTTCCGCTCAAATTTTTATTTTAAGAAACCCATCGTGGAATCGGGCTAAAACAGTTTATTTTATCGAAACGCGTTCAAAAGTTATGGTATAGAACAACTGTTCGCGAATTACAGTACCCCATACCTCAGTTTCAACATAAGTTAATTTTCTACAAAAAGGTCGATATATTTTGGCACTTTATAACAAAAACTATATTTTTATTATTTGATGGATATGTTATGAGGCATTTTTAAGTCAACAAAACATGGTAATATGGTCATCAGCATGCTGTGTTAAAAACATTTTGCACTTATTTCAATAAGTGGAGCTTTTCGGCGTGGAATGACATTTGTGTATACCATTTTAAACCTATTCAAATAATATCCTCGGATAATTTTTGAAGCAATTTAAACTTATTTTCCTTCAAAAAAGAGTAGCATCGGTTGATTTCGATGTGAAAATGCCACGATAACCTAAATTTCCCTCAGAATTTTTTTCGGAATCCTAAACGAATTCGTGTTGAAACTCGGTTGTTCTTTTTGAATTTCCTTCGACAACACTTTCCGATTCCGGTGGACACGTCCATACATCTTTTGTACCGAATTCGGCATCAGAATCAGAAACTTGTGCAGCCATTCGCACAACCAAATTCGGGGGAAAATGTTATCAGAGTACTTTGAAACAAACACAATTACAAAATATGTATGTACATAGTCCCAGGCCACACTAAAAGTATTTCACTGACATTTTGACATGAAAGTAAAAGAAAATGTAAAGTAAAACAATCTGTTTCAATATTGCAAGAAAGTAAAATTGCATAACACATGAAATTATGTGTTTTTCCAAAAAATTCAAAGTTTCATGTAAAAAAATTCATTGAAATTCCTCTAGTGTGGCCCGGAACATATGAGGCGCTCAGCGCCAAGATTTAACTGGAACCTTTTGAAATAAATTCTAAAAATTATCATATTGCATAATTTTTTATTCAATGCAATACGGCGTTTTTTAAGTCGTTATTTGAAAAGGTTCTGGTGAGATCTTTATTGTCTGTTTGATTTTTTTGGGCATGTGGGTTAGGCCGTTTTAGCGTTGAGCTCCTCATATGTATTAGTATGCCAAGGCCTGTTGTAAATTTACTTCACCAAAAAGTATTGGTAACTATTGTGCTTTATTTTTACGAGGGTGTACAACAGGTGCTTGTTATACCTTCAGCATTTATGCTAACGAGGGTATATACACTTTCATACGGGCAAAATGTGCCTCATCGAAATAATCATAGCGATCATGAATACTCACGTAGGGAGCTTCTCACGAGTGAGTTGCAGCTCACTTCTCACGTCTCGACCTATCACAAATGACAAGGGAGGAGCGAAAAAAGTGAAGAGGGGTTCACAAGTTTGAAAATTGAAAATAGTGCCGCATTTTGTGAACCCTTGAAAATATAATTTGCGTTGCCATATCGTTATTTTATTTACAAATAATTTTGCAATAACTAAATTCGTAATTTTTTTTATAAAACATTACTTTATTTTAAATCTTTATATATAAAACTCAATTGTCGTTTGTTGGTAATTGAATCAGTTGAAAACGGCTGGAGCGATTTGGATAATTTTTTGTGGAAATGTTAGTCATAGTCCAGTTTAGGTTTTTATGCAAAGAAAAATTGGCCACGCCCACTTTTCCGCCCACTTTTATAAATATGTTGTACCTACGAAACTACTCAACAGATTTTCCTGAAATTTTCAGGGAACGTAGAGTGATGGCCCCCGGTTGAAATAGGCTACATATTTGGTTGAATTTCGGATCGGGCGGGGTACCTCCCCTATGCCCTATTTTGTAAAAATGCAATATTTGCAACAATTACAAATGTATTGCTTTGAAAATTAATTTCCGAGTCAATGGCGATTGTGTCTCCGACCTTACGTGCTTATTTGGGACATTAAGACTGGACAACGCCCACTTTTTTAAATATGTTATATCTACGAAACTACTGAATCGATTTTCCTGAAACTTTCAGCGAATGTACAGGGTTGGTCCCCGATAAAAATAGGCTACACATGTTTGGACTTTCGGATCGGGCGGGTACCTCCCCTATGCCCTATTTTTGTAAAAATTCAATATTTGCAACAAATACGAACGTATCGGTTTCGGAATTTATTTGCGAGTCAATGGCGATTGTGTCTCCAAACTTACGTACTTTGTTTGGAACTTAAGTTCCGACCACGCTCACTTTCTAATTAGATTATATCTACAAAACTACTGTAGGGATTTTCAAGGAAATCGCGATTTGTCTAAACTTTTAAATCTTTAAAAATAAAAATTAATTGTCGTTCGTTGGTCATGGCATCAGTTGAGAACGGCTGGACCGATTTCTATAATTTTTTCTGTAAAATGTGCGCCATAACCCGATTTGGGTTTTTATGCAAAGAAAATTTACGACCATTTTTTTCAATTTTCAATTTTTATCATTTCTACAAGAACTACTGAACCGATTTTCCTGAAATTGCCAGGAAATGTACAAGGATGGCCCCCGCTTAAAATAGGCTACAAATTCAGTTGAATTTGGAAAGGGCGGGGTACTTCCCCTTTTCTAAAAAAGTTATATTTACAATAATTACGAATGTATCTATTTCGGAAGACCTTACCCACTTTTTTAGAATCTAATGACTTGACCACACCCACTTTTTAAAATATGTTACATCTACAAAACTACTGAACCGATTTTCCCGAAAATGTCAGGGAATGTACGGGCATATTTTCTTGAATTTTGAAGTGGGCATATTTAAAAAACACCTTACACCTTATCAAATGCAGTCATAACCCAACTTAGGTTTTTTGGAACGAAAAGTTTACCACGCCTACCGAAAACAGGTTACATATTTTATTGAATTCCAGAGGGAGCGGGGTACCTCCCCTATGCGATATTTTTAAAAAACGTTATATTTGCAAAAATTATGCATGTATCGTATTAAAAATTTACGGATTAATCTACAATCTAGGTACTTCTTTAGGGCCTATAGGCCCGACCACGCCTGTTTTTTTTTTAATATGTCATAACTGAAGGGATTTCCACAAAATTTGCGACAAAAGCTCAATGTTTGCCGTTGTTATGTATATTTTATGAATTTCGGAAGAGGTGGGGTACCTTCCCCATGCCTTTCTGTTAAACGCTATACATATAAGCCAAACGTATGATTATATCGGTTTTAGCATACATTTTGGTAGGCAATGAAGTTGTGTGCACCCTAGGTATATATTTGGAGCCAAAATACCGGACCAGGCCTACTTTTTTTAATATGTTATATCTTGAAAACTGATGATCACGCCCACTCTTTTCAAAACATTATTTTTCCAAAACTACTGCACCTAATATTCAGAAAATGTTCAGGAATGTCCCGTGGTCCAAAATGCTATATATTTGTAGACGAATTTCGGGGCCTATTATTTTATAATCACTATATTTGCTAAACTTATGAGTGCATCGGGTTGCAAATTAGTTTTCGAGTTGGTTGCGCCCCCGATCAAGAAAAACTATATATTTACAAATTTACTTGAGTGGTGAGGATCAACGGTCCATCAGCCATGAAAAGTTAAAACATATAAGTCTCAATAAGCGGGAGAATTCGATTTAACCATTTTTTTAACTTTTATAATTAGATCGCTTTAGGATAAAGACAGGGACATGGACGATAACAAAGTCCGTAAGAGAAAAGAAAGGCTACAGACAAAAAATCCTTCTCGGTTTGACAATGGAGCGAAGAAGTGAGGTAGAAAATACCTATTTTTGAATTGTCAAGCATAAAGTCGATAAAAAGTTGTCATTAAAACTCATTACGACGGGCCAGCAACGCGGACCGGGGTCTGCTAGTTAAATTAATATTTCTAAGACGAAAAATAATTTTTATCAACAATCCACTTTAAAAATACTTGGTAATTGATAAAAATATTAAATGTTTGATATGTGGCAACATCTGTAACAGCTGTTTTTACAGATACATACATACATATGTAAAAATTGTTTATTTACGCCCGAAGAATTTCTGCAATTTGCAAAAAAGTGAACAAAAACCGTTTAAAGGTCATTAAATGGCAAAAAGAAATGAAAATATTTAATATTGCATTTTGAATGATGTGCGAAACGACAAACGCTGAGGAATACAAAGAAAACCAAGCAAAATTTTGTGGAAGTCGTTCCATGCGATGCCAATATCTCACTGGATCTTTTGTATTAGTTCAAATGAAGTTGTGAAAGATCCCATTTTCAGCATTTGGAAGGAATTTCAAGAATTGTAAATAAATACAATACGTGAAACATCCGATCTCTTCTCCAGCAATAGGACCAATCATATGAATGCTAAGTACAATTCGTGAAATTCGGATCCTATTCAACATTTGAACCAATTTCATGGATTTTAAATACAATTTCTCAATTTTCAAGAAGGTTAACCCTGCAAAAGGCTATATAATATAAACATGCCCTTTTTTATGAATTTAATCCTTCCTATTGTGGCTTGTTCGTGGAATATGCCATGCCAAGGTGGTTGTTAAGATACCATTCCACTGGGTTATTGAATGAATTTGGATCTTTTAGGGGTCACAGTCTTGTAAAAAGAATGGGCGAAGATGGTAAAAAGGTGACATATAACTTGCACTCATGCTTGAATAGAATCTTTGGCATCGAAAATTTTGCTGGGAACCTTAGCGAACAAAGAACAATACAAAGGCACTTAAAATATGTCACTTATCATCTTGAGTGGCCGCAAAGTTTGGAAGTACCTACAAAAAAAATTTTAGAAAGGTGTTGCTCCTGATAGGATCCTCTTCCATTCCTGTTTTCATCATATGATTCTGAACCGCTTCCCATATCTGAAAAATTTTGGCCAACTTCTACTCCACCTCCAAATTACGCCAAACTCGATTGAGGTCTTCCTTGCTTCATTGATACACGGATGAACATGTATAGTTGCCAAAAGAATTTCTAATTGTTTTTTTATTTGTTACCTTTAACGTAAAACACAAATAAATACAATTGATTATCATTGCAAAAGATTCGTTTCTTGTCGATTTTTTCTATAAAAAATGTCCATAGTTACATTTTTTTGTTCAACTCACCTTGATTTCTGTGGTGAGAGAAAATTGCCTCACATTCTCACTTTTTTGAAATTTATGATAGCTACTTTTCTCACGAACGTGAGTTTTGTTCTCCCTTATGATGTTTATAATAAGGGAGGAGGCGAGAATGAGAAAACTCACGGTGAGATGATGTTCATGATTGGGCTGAATGGTTTTAGACCCCAAGTATGTTTGGACGAAATGTGTTTCAGACAATTTGGAGTTGTTTTTGCCATGTCCGTCTGTCAACCGATTCGGTCCAAAATTTGGCTTTCGTAATATTTTGTCCAAACTTAGTTTAAGTTCCAAGATGGGTTTTATCGGTCCACTCCTTCCGGTACCTCCCCCACAAAAGTTCGGAAATGTTCGGAAAATTTGAATTTCTTGAAGGAAGTAACTTTGCACATCGTGAAATTTCTACCAGACTTCGATGAGGTTCCAATATGGATTCAATCGGTCCACACCTTCGGGTACCTCCCTCACAAAAATTCGGAAAAGTTCAGTTTATGAGCTGTTCACGAATCGCTTTGATTTTTGTTGTAGCAACTTGTATTCACTGCCACCCATATAACGGTATAATTTTCATCAGGGGCAAGTCCATGCTTCCTAGAAAGGTACTAAAAGGCCCTGTGACACCGTGTGTAAGTGGTTGGAGCGCAAAATATCTCTCGAACGGATCTGCCGATTCGGTCCACAATTTGGTCTTTGTGCACACTTAGTTTAAGTTCGAAGATAAGCCATATCGGTCCACTCCTTCAGGTACCTCCCCCACAAACGTTTAAAAATGTTCATAGAACAAGAATCCAGCCCCTGCTCTCGAATCACCTTGATTTTTTTGCTTCAATTACGGAAATAAATTTTTTTTAGTGGCAAGTCCAAACTTCTTGAGGAAACAGCCCGAAAGTTGTAAAAAACGCCTATAGCTGGAGGGCTCGAACGAATACTGCGTTCGTGCACACTTTGGATATTGTAATATTTCTTCGAATATTAGATGAAATTCGAAGGTGGTGCTTATAGGTCCACTCCTTCCGGTACCTCCCCCACAAAAGTTCGAAAATATTCGCTAAAATGGTACACCAATAGTCACATGTTACTTGCTTATGCATAGATATAGATATCATAGGCCGTAAAAGAAGTAACTGATACCTTTATGAAGGTCGAAGGAGAATCTGCTAAAGTGGGTCTGGCGGTAAACGGTGAGAAGACCAAGTTGATGGTGTCGACGCGAAATGCGTCCATTGAGCTCGGACCGACTGTGGAAGTTGGTTCCCATAATATTGAGGTAGTAAAAGACTTCGTCTACCTCGGCACCTCCGTAAACACCACAAACGACATCAGTTGTGAAATAAAAAGAAGAATTGTATTGGCCAACAGATGCTACTTTGGTTTAAGTAAGCAATTCAAAAACAAAGCCACATCTCGTCAAACAAAAATAACGCTCTACAAAACACTGATACTACCCGTGCTGATGTATGGCTCCGAAGCCTGGGTACTTGCACAAGCAGACATGGCAGTGCTTGGTGTGTTTGAGAGAAAAATTCTTCGAAATATCTACGGACCAATCTGCGTTGACGGTGAAACTAAATCTGCATTTAAGATTATTAAGAGGATATTAACCTTCAATGGGTACTTTACACGATATGTTTTTTACATATGGGTTGTCAGTTTTTATATACAAAATGTATAAGCAAAGTGACAGCACATATGTAAAAAACATATCGTGTAAAGTACCCATAACTGTGGAGGTGGGGGTAAATTTTACCCCTTCGACCATATTTTGTTAATTACTTTCAAATGATTTGAGCGATCGGTCTAATTTTCTCTGTATCTTCATATTTCCTTAACATAAGTAGGCAGTAATGTTTTGGTTGTCATATGACTAGCAAGTGAGGAGATATGCTTACGATGGTGTAAAAATTACCCCACGACCAAGTTTTTGTCACTGTGGCACAGAAAATATTTTACCACCACCTCCAAACTAACGTAAGTATCCTATGTAAAAAAATTACCCCACGTCCAATACGACGTATAAATTTCATGGAAAAGTTTTGACCACACGTCAAACTCGGCATATGATATATTCTGCATTTTCAATTAATCCATTTTCACAGCAAATCAGTGTTCCTATAATAAGGCAATTGCTAGAAGAGGACGATAAGTTCAGCAACGTTGACAGTGATGGTCAATCCCGAATTCAACATAACCAAAGGCTACTTACTTTAAATTATTACTAGGATCTTGGGCAAGGACTCAATAGTCCCATCCAAAATATATCCCAGAGACTCGAAAATATGTTATATATCGTCACCATAAATGCCGGAAGACGTAACCGACATGGAAATCGAAATTCGTTTTTTGATGGAATCTGATATATTAAGCTAAAATACATGCTCTGGCAAAATTTCAAGCATCTACGTTTAAAAATAACGATCCTATTCAAGAAATGCCAATACACTTAACAGTATACTGTAATTTTCATAGAACACAAAAGGCGTAACCCACATTATTTCAAAACTAAACAGCAGTACAAACAATGTATTCATTGATTTTTGCAGCAATTCTAATGCCAGAGGTAGGGCTTATTGAGTTAATGTATAATTTCCACGGGGGCGGATTCGGTTAACCGGTTATTTGACCCGAAAGTCCAGGTTCAAAACCGGGTTAGACCCGGTTCTTTTGAACCGATTACTACAAAATGGGTAACGTATGAAAGCTTATGGAAATACCTATCACATGGAAATACCTCGGCTTATTTCTCCATATGTGTAATTTGACTCTTAGGTGACGATATCTCAAGAATGGTAGCTTTTTTCAAAAATCACAAAGACCATTCTTTATGTTAATTTTTAAAGCAATAACTTTGACTTTAGACGGTTTTTACTGGTCTTACAGAAAAAATCCGTAATTGAAATAATTGAAGATGATGACAGAAGACCTATGCCCTGATTTAAATAAACATCTAAAACGCACATATGGAAAACAGTATGTTAACCGGACAAAAGGAAAAAGGAAATGCTCGTCTCGATATTGTTCATTTTTTCCAAGAGAAAGAACAAACTGAGATATTCAAAATTTGAGGAATTGATACGAAAACGTGTAAATGCTCAAAATTCACGTCGTTCTAGTAAAAAGATGTATTCTTTAAAGGCGGATACGATTAGGCTGTAAGTTTGCAAAAGATGGTCTTGTCAACCAACCCATGGTTTAATAGAGATCAACTGATTGTAGTTATCAAATAGGCCCAGAGAAAAACGCAAATTTTCTGCATTGGTTTACTTATACAGAAAGACAGGAGATCCTACAGTCACTGCGAGCAGTGACTTTTGATCCATGCAGTATAATCTTTTTTAAAACTGATATCAAAGACGACTGCCAGATTCTACCATAGAGAAGTTCCGGAAGTTTTGAGGCAGTGGATCCTCCTCAGATGTACACACACGGGCTAAAAGATTCATAAAAGAAATGTCAACACCTGCAAGACTTAAAATGCTTTGACAACTAAAAGTTACATTTAAACTGTTACAGATCACTTAATTTATATGAACTATATTTTGTCCATAAATTGACTTAAATACAACAATAAATATAATATTCCAGATTTAATATCGTCTAATACAATTGAAATTATAAGTAATTATAGTGATGGTTGGAATAGACAGTTCACCTAATTGTGGTCCATTGAAATATTAACGTCAAGACTGGGAATTGAACCCAACACCGTCAGATTCCAAGTTTAAAGTTCGCTTAGCCGCGTAGGCCAATAAACTAATTCTAATTTAATTATAATTTTTCATTTATACTACTTTCTTCAAATGTATACTCAATAAATTGTGGGTTACGTCGTTTGGCATTTCAGAAAAATACAATACCAAAAGACGTAACCCACACAGCTTCTAACATTCTGGAGAAAAAATTAATTTTTTTCCAAAAATATATTTCTTCCCTGTGTTAAAACACGATACTAAAAATTTTCGATATTTTATAAAACCTTTTTCATTTTATAACGTTTTTTGCTTCTCCTGTAAAGTTTTATTTTTGTGGGTTACGTCTTCCGGCATTTATGGCGACGATATGCTTAGTAGGCATAACAAAAAAACTACACATACCTGTTTCCAATCCAATAAAGGAATGTAAATGATAAATCAACTATTTGGTACCCTGCAGATTTTTAAAAAACGCGTGTTTTTGAATGATCTCTGTATTTTTACTAAATATGTAGGCAAGACTGTCAAAAAATTTAATTTCACGTTTTTAAGAAATGTTATATAAAAAAAGGTATGTGAAATGTAGAGCCTAATTTTCTATATAAACAAAGAGTGTGCACAGATTGAAATTGTAGTAATCTTAAACATTATCATAAAAAATTTTGATAAAGAGGATATGTATCATCATTATTAAAGAGCAAAGATGTAAAATCAATCAGAAAATTTTAAATGCTAATCTTGTTCGGAGACTTTCCAAAAACAATAAATCATGAAAACTATAAATTTTCGCGAAAATAATGTCATTTTAATGTTCACCTAATTTCTTAGTTTTCGAAAATTTACTTTCAGTATGGCTGAGTTCAATCGACTGCTGCATTGGATTGGTTAATCTTACATAGTCGAGGATGGTTAAAGCAAATGTAGAAAAGAGTCTGGATGCCGTTTATCAACATTTTTTTCATAAAAAACGATTTTCATATTTTGAGTTTTGAGCAACTTTAGGCCTATGTTTCCCCTCTGTGGTGTGGTTTGATTTGATATTATTTTATTATTTGCTGACACAATATCATGCAAAAAATGCAAAATATTATAAAAATAGAAAATATATAAAGAAATATTTAAGAATATGCATAGGGGTAAAATTTACCACCACGTCAAAAAGTACGTCCTACATTTTCACCTCCAAAGTTAAAGGTTAATTGGTTTTAATGACAGTTATAGTACTTATAGTGACAAGTCCAACGTTCACTGGATCGTAAAACCCACAAAAATTGGTCATCTACGAATACAACAACTGTAGCGTCAAAATTTCGGATGTTATGTCCTGTTTATGAATTTTAATTTGGATCTTTTAGGTGTCACAGTCTTGTAAAAAGAATAGGCGAAGGTGGTAAAAAGGTGACAAGTCACTTGCACTCATGCTTGAATAGAATCTTTGGCATCGAATATTTTGCTGGGAACCTTAGCGAACAAAGAACACTTCAAAGGCACTTACGATATGTCGCTTATCATATTGAGTGGCGCAAAGTTTGCAAGTATGTACCTACATAAGTGCAGAAAGGGGTTGCTTCTGATTGGGTCCTCTTTCACTCCTGTAGTCATCATATGATTCTGAACCATATGAGGAGCTTCATATGGAACTACTATATAGTCCTGTATTCAAATATATAATATAAAGTTCATAGCGCCCACGACCTTAAAATCGTATTGAAGACTGCCATTGAAAAGTAAATGGCATATTTGGTAATGATATCACTGGTAAATGATTTTCCTTCAAAAAATATTTGTTTGTATCCGAAAATAACGAAATTCTGGATAAAACTCGTAAAAACAGATTTTGAGCTATATCTCAAGAACAAGAGCTGATAGAGGAAAACCGTGACCGGATTTGAAAATAACTCGCCGATATCATATAGAAACAACAACAACTTCGGTTGAAACAAAAGTCGTGTTGACCAGTGTTATCAATGCAAATGCAAAATATTTGTTTTTTGTCGATTTTTTTCTATAAAAAATGTCCATAGTTTCATTTTTTGTTCAACTCACCTTGATTTCTGTGGTGAGAGAAAATTGCCTCACATTTTCACTTTTTTGACATTTATGATAGCTACTTTTCTCACGAACGTGAGTTTTGTTCTCCCTTATGATATTTATAATAAGGTAGGAGGCGAGAGTGAGAAAATTCACGGTAAGATGATGTTCATGATTGGGCTGAATAGTTCACCTAGCCTAGTTCACCACTTTTAACATTTTTTGCCAAATAATAGCCTTTATTTTACAGGCGAACCACAAATTGTATATTTTTCAAAGAAACAAAAACAAAATACATGTATTTCAAATTGACATACATGTATTTTGTTTTTTTTTTAAACGCAAGGTATGTATGAGGTACAAACTTGACTGTATTTTGGAAAAATAAGCTTCCAAATATCTTCTCAATCGAATAGAGTATCGGGACACTAAAAATGAACTCATTTTAAATTTCCTGTATTAAACAATTCACAAGATAATATTGTTCATTTATTATTATGTTTTTTTTATTTTGTATGTTTTTTTTTCTTATTAATAGACATCAAAGTATTGGATAAAGTTGAAGTTTAAGTTTTAATGTCCGCTGAATCGAAAATTTGTTTTTGTAAAGTTGAATAAAGGCATTTTGATGTAATATGGAAAATCTGGCGGAATATAATCCAGAAATAATTTCCCCAAATTATGGGGTCGATTATCGATAGCAATTATCGTTGAGTGGAGTTGTCAAAATTACATTATGTTTTGCAACCTTCAACTGAAGTTGCGAATCTCAGTTGACGAACTGGCAATGGATTCGACTTGTCCCTCAAATTTCTTCTAATAAATGTGATGTCCTGTAAATTTTCTTCATCATCAAACAATAATTCCACTGAACTTATCATTTTAAAATAGTTTTTTTTTTGTGAATCGTGCCTTTTGAATTAATATAGAGTTCACAAGTTTGAAAAAACACTGATCGATAACACGTTTATCGACAACCCAGTTGCATAATCGACTCCTATATTGAAATAGTCGGTTGATCCATTCTTTCTGGTTTTCTAATTGAGACAATTTCGTTGTATGATTTGGATTTTGTTTGTCTTGATCCGAATCAAGTACATCGTACCGATTAACATTTTGTGGTACACCATTCATGACGTTGGAGTTTTAAACAATCAGATCATTAAATGTATTGACAATTAATGCAGAAGAGCACCAATTAAAACTGCGCAAAATAAATGAATAGTCTCAAATAAATCCGCTGTAAATTGCATGTATTTTAATTTAATTTTGTAAAATAGACTTTTCAACAAGTCTTCTGTTCGATTACTTTATTTATCCACTTTACGTATATATACACTCAGCAAAGAAAGTGTAAATACATTTATGTATATAGATTACACAATTCTTGTAGGCACTGTTTGCTGATGTAATGCAGATGCAACAATGGCTGCTTGGGTTTTCTTTAAATTGAAAACCTTTTGAGATACTATCGGATGCGTACATGTATTGAGCAAACTGCGGGCCATTTCCAATTCCCCTTGTAATGTCAACGCTACAGCTAAATTATATCTAACTACGTTCTGTGCGGCATCTAAAGATTTGACCTGCCAATCTTTAGTTTCAAAATCGAAAGTATTTAAATTGGAAACAAATGTGGGCTCTAAGTGCGGTCGGGCCTCGGTCAAATTATCCATCATTATAAACGCCTCACCAGCATACATATGTGCGAGCATTCTGAAAATATTAATACATATGTACAAGGACATTCTTTAAAATTGCGTCAGTATTGTTTTTTCTTACTTATGTGCATCAGACAGATTTTCCATTTTCAGGAGTTCTTCGGCCATCTCTAAGGCAGTGACGTAATCACCCAGCCGTAGACTTACATAACTATACGCAGCATATATAGATGACAACATTGTGTCGAACGATTCTTTTGTCACAGGTCCTGATGGATTGCAAAAGTTATTGTCTCTGGTCTTTTGCCAACTCAATTCTTGTCTCTCAGTTGTTTCGTTAATTTCATCTGTGGATGGGGGTGTATAGAGCTGAGACATATAAAAACGAGTTAAAGTTAAGGCATTTCGCAAGCTTAGGGCAGCAAAGGGCATTGTTGGTTCTGGCACTGCTGCCGATTGACTACTTTGTCTGTAAGATTATAATACGATAGTGATTCGATATTGTGAACATAAACTCAGAATTCTATAAGGTTTAGTACTTACGAATAGTCAATCCTGTTCGAAAATAATGATCTGGTCTCGGTGTTTGTTCGACATTTGTCATCCATTGATCTTTTCTTAATATTGAAGAAGAAATTTAAATTTATTAGTTCTCAAATAATCTCGGAAATGTTTTACCTACCATTTCGTATTCCATTATACAAGACTCAGCAATTCTGAACCATAATCGTGGATTGCTATGGTAGGTTTTCAACGGCACTAAGAAACACTGAAAGGCTTCTTTGGGCCTTCTTAAATGCAACATGGCAATACCCAAGTTATATAAGATTTCACACGATTTAGCTGAGCTCATATCATGTAATTCGGCACTGCGCAGGTTGGATGCAATGTGCTTATCAAAATTTATGGCATTTTGGAAGAAATTTGCGGCGATGGCATAGTGTCGTACACGCAAGTGTATCACACCCATATTATTTGCTATTAGGGTATTTAATTCATGATTGTAAATTCTGAAAATGAAGGAAATCTTTACGAGCACGATACCAAGGTTAAGTTATGCCTTACCCGCCCATGTAGGAATCCACATTAATTTTTTTTAATTGCTTAGCTGCCATTTGAAAATCTTTCATTATATAATATTGATGTGCTTTGAGTGCCGCAAATTCCGGGGACTGCAACATTTATACAGTTATTGTGCGATAAATTAATTCAATAACAAATTATTTTTTACAACTTACGCCATCTTCTGGGACTTGTATAATTTTTCGGTTTACCACGTGGGTTAATAAGGATAACAACTTCAAGGGCTTGCTAAACTTCTCTTCTAACCTTGGTGAGGAGTCTTGGGCATTGCACTCGTCTGCTGCTAATGTATTTATGTTAATACTCAAATGGCGTAGTATCTCCTCCAGGAAACAGTACGCTTTTCGAGGCTGATTAGTAGCCTGTAGCAGACGTAACATGAGAACACCAATCATTCCTATAATATTCACATCATACGAATCGATTTTATCTACAACATGTTGCAGAGTGTCTATAGCCGTCTGATACATATGCCGATGATAGTAAATAACTGCCATGTTGTATAATGGCACCGGGGACACCGGAGATAATGTTGTGATGTTAGACGTTTTTGTAGATGGACTTCTAGTTGTCTGTAAAGAATGAAGATGTGTTTGATTAAATCGTCTAAATATTAATCCTTTCACAAATTCAATTTTACATTTATCTTAAAAGAACAAGAAGTACAACAAATGAATTTTTAGAAACATCCCAGCAAAATGTTTGTGGCCAAAGAAGTCGATGAATCATGAGGGAAAGTTATATCGGACTCCATCTTTTTACGTAAAACAAATCATGATTTTTATAAGGACATGACGCAGCGACGATGCAGTATATTTTGCATCTCAATCACAGATTTGGCATTATTTCTTTGTAGTTAATAAATATACAGTTAGACAAGAAATGTATTGCAAAGAAAATTGTAAAAAAAATTCGTAATAATTTTTCGTTTATGGAAACAAATTATGTAAAAACTATCCGGTTCTTGTACAAATCTAGTCCTCAAAACAATATTCCGTCAAAATATGCAATACATTTGTAGAGATGGTATTTACCGGGTATTTATTTGGGTATTTACTATATTGAATCGCCAATACAACATCTTACACCCTATTTCTGGGTTTAGGATGTGAAATCGTTTCAAAATGGATAGTTTTATAATACTTTAAACAAGTGGGTAAATACTTGGGTAAATACCCGAGTATTTACCCAAATGATGGGTAAAAACTCTTTAACTGCCGAACCACTTGACGTAGGCTGACGAAATTTGGCTCAAACTTTCTCATATCAATAGTATTAAAGGTATTGAAAATGGAGTCCCTGGGTCCATGTTTGGTATAGCCCCCATATAGCCGTACCTCCCGATTTAAGGTATTTTTCACCTATTAGCCACATTATACAATCATATTGGCTGTAATTTGGCGCAGTGAGTCCTCAATGAGTATAATATATCCTTGCAAAAATTTGTCAACGTAGGTCCACGTTTTCTTGTAGCCCCATATAAGGGTACCCCGATTTCGAGTATTTACCCAAAAGTGGGTAAAAACTCTTTAACTGTCGAACCACTTGACGGAGGCTGACAAAATGTGGCACATATTGAGAACTCATTGTGCCAAATTTTGTCAGTCTTCGTCGAGTGGTTCGGCAGATAACGAATTTTTACCCTACATTTGGGTAAATACTCGAAATCGAGGTACCCTTATATGGGAGCTACAAGAAAACGTGGACCTACGTTGACAAATTTTTGCAAGGATATATTATACTCATTGAGGACTCACTGCGCCAAATTACAGCCAATTTGGTTGTATAATGTTGTTGTATAATGTTGTACGGCTATATGGGGGCTATACCAAAACATGGACCCAGGGACTCCATTTTCAATACATTTAATACTATTGATATGAGATAGTTTTGACCCAAATTTTGTCAACCTACGTCAAGTGGTTCGGCAGATAAAAAGTTTTTACCCTATATTTGGGTAAATACTCGAAATCGGGGTACCCTTATATGGATGCTATAAGAAAACGTGGACCTACGCTGACAAAATTTTGCAAAGATATTTTATACTCACTGAGGACTCTCTGTGCCAAATTTCAGCCAATATGATTGTATAATGTGGCTAATAGGTGAGAAATACCTTAAATCGGGAGGTACGGCTATATGGGGGCTATACCAAAACATGGACCCAGAGAACCCATTTTCAATACCAGATGTTCTTTTGATATAAATAAGATTTGAGCCAAATTTCGTCAAGCTACGTCAAGTGGTTCGGCAGTTAAAGAGTTTTTACCCATCATTTGGGTAAATACTCGGTTATTTACCCAAGTATTTACCCACTTGTTTAAAGTATTATAAAACTATCCATTTTGAAACGATTTCACATCCTAAACCCAGAAATAGGGTGTAAGATGTTGTATTGGCGATTCAATATAGTAAATACCCACAAATGGGTATTTACCCAATTTACCGATTATTTACCCATTGGGTATTCACCCACTGTCCATCTCTATACATTTGTCGTCTAACTGTATATTACATGGAATGTTTTTGAATTGATTTTTGGGTTAATTTAAAAATTGATTCTCTAGAGAGCATTTTGAGGATATCGGAGAAGTTGACATCTATTAAGGCAGGATTTTCAATGATTTGAAGACATCAGGAAATACGGAAAATTATTTAAATGAGTTGTGGTAACTTTTGAATACATGTATGTTTAGAGAGTTGGGTGTACCGGATCTACTTATTTTCTCCAAGAAAAAACGAGATTGTTTATCAACTTTGAACATCAGAACTAAAAAACACAAACGAACTGTGAATTGAAAGATTTATTTCCTATATCGGTCTGGGAAGTGTTTGGAACAGCAATCGGCACACAACAACAACAATTTGAGCAAACACTGTTGTCAGTGCATGGTTTTTCAATTGGTGAGTGGAGAGAAAAGCTCTCTTTGCTTGCTTGCGAGTAAAGAGCTGCGGAATGCTGCTTTAGAACAAAATTCCGCAGCCCTTTACTTAAATACCTAATTAACGTTGAATACTTAATTCAATTAGAAAAATATATGCCCAAAAAATCTATACTGTGAATATGGCATGACATATTTTATAACCTGTAGTTATATAGTATGGAGGGTATATTAAGTTTCTTTTTCAGTTCGTAAGCATTGGATAATCATTTGTGACCCTATAAAGTGGCGTGCACAAATGAGTACATGTTCAGTAATGTTAACGTGTTTTGTAAATAATGCAATGATAAAACAGTGAATTTTTGCCTTTGTTAGTAAATCAAAATTCTTAACGATTTGGAAGATATGAGCCTGACAAAATACGTATATTCTCTTTTTAAGGCTTCTATCGCGATACAGTGTCAGAATATGATTAATTTGTTCGTGTTGCACAGTGTTATTATTTACAAAATACATACGTTTGGACAGACCATTGAATATTCTTGATCCGGGCAAATTCTAAATCGATATATGCATGTCCGTCCGTCTGTCTGTGGTAATCACTCTATCTGATAAAATAATTGAGATATTATCTCAATTATTTGTGGACATACGTAACAAAAACTTGAAATCGGCCGAAAATATATATGGAGCAATATCCAAATCTGAACCGATTTCGATATAATTTGACACATTTATGTCTAGACCAAATTCCGTCAGACATTCCAAATTTCATTGACATTTGACATAAATAGCGTGTTTGATGCATAAAATACAATAAATCGGCCGAAAATATACATGGGAGCTATATCCACATCTGAACCGATTTCGATATAATTTGGCACATTTATGTCTAGACCAAATTCCGTCAGACATTCCAAATGTCAGCGAAATTGGGCATACATAGCGTGTTCGGTGCATAAAATATGAAAATAAATTGAATTGAATTGAAAAATTGAATTGAAAATACAGGAAATCGGCCTAAAATATATAAGGGAGCTATATCAAAATCTGAACCTATTTCGATATAATTCGGCACATTTATGTCTAGACTAAATTCCTTCAGACATTCCAAATTTCAGCGAAATTGGACATACATAGTGTATTTGGTGCATAAAATACAGGATATCGGCCGAAAATAAATATGGGAGCTATATCCAAATCTGGACCGATTTCGATATAATTTGACACATTTATGTCTAGACCAAATTCCGTCACACATTCCAAATTTCATTGAAATTTGACATAAATAGCGTGTTTGGTGCATAAAATAAAGTAGTCGGCCGAAAATATATGTGTGTAGGAGTTATATCCAAATCTGAACCGATTTGAATATAATTCGATAAATTTATGGGTCTATCTTGTATTGCCACTAAACTTGAGTTGCGTTGTCAGTTGTCTGCGCGACTGAGACGAAATGTTGTACCATTAATGTCAACTCAACTGGGTGGTCGATAAACATGTTATCGATCAGTGTTTTTTTTCAAACTTGTGACCTATATTCGCCAAAAAAAAAAAAAAATTTAAAAATAATTGCGCTTTGGACAACTCTTTTGTGTATTCTGGACAATATTTTAATATTTTGGCTGAGTTTTCGAGCAAATGTGGAAAACAACCCAAGATTGGAATATAACCTGCCCATTGAATCTTCGGATCGTCAAGTTTTATTTGCTGTCCCAAAAATGATAAGTTCGGTGGAATTATTTTTTGATGATGAAGAAAATATACAGGACATTGCATCTATTAGAAGAAATTTGAGGGACAAGTCGAATCCATTGGAATTGCCATCTGCACTGTAAGCTGATGATCACGTGGAAAGATCTGTATAATCAGTAAATTATCTCAGGTTTAAGGCGTATTTTGGATTGCCAAAGGATGCCGTAGTTTACGTTGTGGAAACGTTAAAGGATGACTTCAAAGAAAGTTACAGATCAACAGGAATACCCCCACTTTTAAAAGTGTGCGCAGCGTTGCGATTCTTGGAGGACGGAAGTTTCCAAAAGTCCCATGGTCATGTCATGTCGAGAGTATTGAAGGAAGTTGTCCACTTGATAGAGGACAAATTGGGCCAAAATTGGATCGTTTCGAAGTTGACAGAGGAGGAAAAAAAGGCAAAATAAAAACCATTTTTATTCAAAAACGAAATTCTCTGGTGTAGTTGGCTATATAGATGGATGATGTTCGTCATTTGTACTTAAACTGAACCTACTGTATTTGTCACCAAATTCATTTGCAAAAGACTTGCTGCTGTCCGCTCCAAAGGCGATAAATTCACTTATTTTGATGGACCACCACCAGTGTCGTTGAAGCTTATTTTATTTTGAGGCATTTTCTTTTTCAACTTTGCTTTAAAGTGAATCCAGACTCTGCCACTCTTCAGGTGTTCGAGGTTCATGGCTGTTTAAACTGTCTGAAATGGACCTCCACGCTTCATCCGCTGTGGCTTAGGTTTCACCAAAACTCCCGAACTCCTCGGGCTAAGTTTGGATTTTCACTCAGTTTATCAATTAATATTTCGAACTGCTGCTTTGTCGTTATTTTCACCATATTGATACACAAAATTAATTAATGATGCAAAGAATCAATAATTGTTAACAAAATGTTTATTTTTCCTTCTATTTTACTTCTTGTTTCTTCGAAAATGTTCACTGCAACTGAAAATTGGTGGTTGCTGAAAAACAGCCGCTTCGTCAACTGAGATTCGCAACTTCAGTTGAGAGTTGCCATACGTGGATAAATTTTGACAACTGGCAACGCCACTCAACGATAATTGTTATCGATGATCGACCCCTTATTTCTACATCAAATTCGGTCACAAATACCACATTTGGAGATTGTTTATGTAACAGTTCTAAAGATATTTGCATACAAAATCTAATTTGTTTGGAGGTACCTCCGGTTTTGATGCTATAACTCCAGATCAACACGGAATTTCAAAAAATTATATAGCCTATTTTCATTCGATACCCCGACTAAGATAAAATATAAAGGAATGACTATAGGGTCGATTATGCATTGCCACTAAACTTGAGTTGCGTTGTCAATTGTCAGCACAACTGAGATGAAATGTTGTATTGCTGATGTCAACCCAACTGGATTTTTTGCGGAGGGAAGTTTCCAAAATCTACATTGTCGAACGTATTGAAGGAAGTTAGCCACTTGATAGAGCACAAATTGGCCAAAATTTTTTCAGAAAAGTTATACGCTATGTGTTTGGTATTAAATTGCATGAGCATACCCGTGTATTGCAATGTGCATATACTTTTCTGGGGTGTTCATTTCGTGATTATATTAACCTCCGCTTGGTTCTACAATTCTATAAAATTATGAAAACGTCTTCTCCTGCAGTTCTTGTTAATGAATTTTCATTCATCAACTCGACTCGCAATATTCAAATCGATATCCCTTTGGTTCATTCGGTTATCTATGAACAATCATTCTTTGTTCGAGTTTATCGTTTTTGGAATTATTTGCCTACCCCTCTTAAATTATTTTCGTACTCATATAACTCGTTCAGAGACAAACTCTTAGGTTACATTAATGGTCGTTTGATCCCAATAAATTGATAAGAAGTTTTTTCACATTTTGATCTAGCTAGCTGCCATAGGACCATCATATTGTCTTTTATTTTTAAGCAATGTTCATCTGGCTGGGGAGCCTAATATATAAAATGATTTTATATAAATTCTTATGAAATATATGGATTATTTAGTTATTTAATTATAACTTTAGCATAGAATTTTCTGTACAATGCATTATTAATTGGCCTTATAAGGCTTCCTATGTATTGATATTTATAATAAATGAAATGAAAATTGGATCGTTTCGAAGTTGAAGAAGACAAAACAAAAAAAATGTTTATTCAAAAACGAAATTCCCTGGTGTTGTCGGCTGTATAGATGGAACCCATGTACACATTGGATTTGCACTCAACTTATCAATTACTATTTCAAACTGTTGTTTTGTTGTTATTTTCACCATATTTTTTTGATACACAAAATTAATTAATCATTCAAATAATCAACAATTGTTAAGAAAATGCTTTTTTCCGCTCAATTGTACTCCTTGTTTCTTCTAAAATATTCACTGCAACTGAAAATAACTGCTTGCTGAAAAATAGCCGGTTCGTCAACTGAGATTCGCAACTTCAGTTGAAGGTTGTCATACATAAAGTAATTTTGGCAACTTGCAACTCCACTCAACAATAATTGCTATCGATAATCGATCCCTATAATTATATTAACTTAAAGGTTAACATTAATTAAATATTTAAATACATAAATACAGGATATACGAATACGTTCTCAGTCCGTTCTGCGCTGTGAAGGAGTTTAAAAGGTATATTGCAGGAGGTACCACTCCTCCTATATCCTTTCCGACTATAAGTGCTCCTACGTAGGTCACATTTAAAAAAATTTATATACTCTTACACTCCTGAGTCTACTCTCCCCTTTAAAGGAGAGAATTAAATTAGAAACAACACTAAGTGTGAGTACCATATGTTGATGACACTTGATGGGATTAATTCCTTCCAACCAATTGTGACACCTTAAATTACTCTTAGGATAACTCCCACTTATATTGATAATTTTTACTCCAATAATGATTTAGATATGTCATACGTACGTATGCCCGGAATCCTATGCAAATGCATATATGGTTAGGATGGTTGTAGAAAAAATCTGATTAGACAGAAACTCGTTTTATTACAAAATAAAACAAATTAGGCCAAGAAATTTTTGCAAATCGTGCATATTTTGACATATTTTTACACATCTGCATAAAATGAGCATATGCAAAAATATATTTAAGAATTTTTGGTCTAAATATCCTTGGGGGTAAAAAACTTTCCACCTAAAATGTGTCGGTTTAGGTTCATGCCTTCATATAGCACCCATAGAACGATACCTCCCGATTTTCGGTATTTTGAAGGTTGTGGCTGTTGTTATACATTTCTCTATTTTATTGACTTGTCTGAAGATAATTTTAAACAGAAAAATTGTACACTCAAACATTTTTGTACCTATTATATATTCCTCCTAGATTGCGATTTTAAATTACCTGCAACCTGCATTGTTTCTGTTAAAGGTAATGTTTCTATACATTGTTTCATAAACATTTTTTTGTTGCATGCATTTTGTCTAGTCTTATTTCTTCAATGTCTTTGACGTAACCTACATGAAAATCGAAATTCCGTTTTTGATGGAAGCATATACATAAAGCTAAAATACATGCTCTGGCACGAACTTTGGAGGTTTTAGACCACCAAAATGTCTGAAATTTGCTATTTAATTATCGTTGGGGGTATAAAACTTTCCACCTGAAATTTGTCGGCATAGGTCCTCGTCTTCATATAACCCCCATAGAATGGGACCTCCCGATTTTCGGTACTTTGAAGGTTGTGGCCTCAATATCCCACCGAAATGACTAAAATTTTGTATTAAGCCTTCCTTGGGGTAAAAAACTTTCCACCTAAAATTTGTCGGTTTAGGTCCACGTTATTATTCCTAAGAATAATTTGGCGCATATTTTGGCCTAATAAAATATCCAACAACGAACTCTGGACAAAATCTAATGAACTACCCATTGGCAAACAACTAATGAAGATAAAGTGTAGCTGGGTGGGGCCACTCTTCGTAAACCCACAAGGCAACAGAAGTCGTGAACGTCCAAAGGATACATGGCTGAAAAATTACTTTATTAATTTCTAAATAATACCTTTATTTCATTTTTTTATTTGCCAGATGATTGTCGTAAAAGTACGTCGACTGTCAGTTTTGATTGATGGTGTGTACTCCCCTTTAGAGTAGCTATGATATTTAGATGGATTCTTTGTAAGGCCAAAACCTAAAACTTTGCGTGTTGCGTGTGCGTTCAAAAAACAAAATACATGTACACCAAGACCTCGCTTTGGTTCGTTGTTTAGTTAATACCTATTTTCATTTCACTATGCGTCGTACGATTTTCGATGTTGCGTTGTTTTAAGTTTGAGTGTCTTATTTTTTATATCCTCCACCATAGTATGCAGGGTATATTGAGTTTGCTTTTTCCGTTTGAAGCGCATTGAATTATTCATTTGCGACCCTATAAGCTGATTTAGCCATATCCGTCTTTCCGCCCGTCCCTTTGTTGTAATCGCGATATCTTCCGAATGATTTGAGATAGAGAATTTTGTGCACATGTGTATTTTGTCTGAACTTAGATCAAGTTCGAAGATGAGCGAGGTCTTGGTGTATTTCAAATTAATATTTGGTCTGTTCCTGTACTGCAAGAATCTACTAATGTTGACTACTTTTTTTTCGATAACATAAAGGAAAAAATGTTATCGTAGTAAAAAGTAGTAGCTTCTTGCTGGTTCTGGAACAGAGAAATTGTTTTTTTAAACGCACACGTTATAGGGTTTGGCCTAATTATATAAATAGGCCTCAAAATTATAAAATGGCTTCAATAACAAAGCAAGTAAAATAAATAAAAATGTATAAGTTTTCGTTGGTGGCTGGGCTTCGGTCGGGATTTTAATACATTCACATATGGACAGAGTCTGCAACCGGCTACGCCCTATTTTTTTTGGCATAAGTTGAATATACGGACTGGATTCGGATCGATGATAAAAAAATTTCGGTTTGAAGGAAAATTTTGTTCGCGTTTACACGCGGGTTTACACGCGCACGCCCGATTTTTTTGACATTTTTACCACAGGTAAGTCTCGTTGCCCTGATCACAAAAATGTATATATCGTCTAGATATCGGGAAGTATGGACCCGAGATATAGGCCATTAAAGTTTCAAATTTTCTTTTAAATTATAATTTTCTTTTGCAATAGCCGGCCTTCGCCCGGGGATTTAGACTTTCTCCTATGGACAGGGACAAATCTAGGGAACGGGAACAAAAATTTATTTTAAATTATAAATGTTTCTCTAATTAGCCGGCCTTCGGCCGGGGATTTAGGACTTTCTGCTATGGACAAGTGCAAATCTAGGGAATGGAAACAAAACTTTTTTTATATTATTAATTTTTCTCTAGTTAGCCGGCTTTCGGCTACATATTTTTGGAACTTTAAAGGCCTATATCTCGGGAAGTATGGACTACATCTAGACGATATATGTATATATTTTTGTGATCAGGGCAACGAGACCTACCTGTGGTAAAATCGGGCGTGCGCGTGTAAACCCGTCTTAAGCCGAGATTTGTTCCTGTCCTGTCTTAAATCCCCAGCCGAAGGCCGGCTATATATGAAAAAATTTCGATTTAAACTAAACATATCGTCAAAACCAAGGGATTTTTTGAACTTTCGGAGCCTATCTCTCGGGAAGTATGGACTTCCTGCCCATGAGATATATATATTGGCGTGATCAGCACTGTAAGCCCTGTCTGTGGTAAAAACATCAAGTCGATCCGAATCCAGTCCAAACATTCATCCTGCTCCACCTCGAACCTATGATTATGATTCTACTAGGTTTTATTTTGATACAACAACCAGTATATGACATCCTCTAATAGGTATAACATTTTTTGTAGATTTCTCGCGATAGAAACGTTATTGTCCCATGATTTGGACGATTAAAAAATCTCACCTCATTTTTATGTAGTTCTTTAAGCCCTTTCAATAAATCCATATAGTTCCTACACTTGCCCTTGAAGAACTTTGCTACCATTTGGTTGTGGTAAGTTTTATTGTCTTTCCCTTTTAGATTCTCCAGCTGTTGCAAGATTCCGATGCATTCATCGTAATTACCCCTGCAAATGGAAGAGGACTCATTTAATTTTTGGGAAGGTGGAAAGGCTCTAGCAATTACACACAAATCAAATGCATCACTTGCTTTTGTTAACAAGCGGTAGTCAAGCGCCTCAGAAGTTCCAGAAATTTCCACGGACTCAGTTGTTTCCATTTTGTTTGATATTGTTTATAATAAATAAAATAATAAATAATTTTGTTTTTACAGTTTACAGTGGAATAACTTATTTCTCCTCCGGGCCAGACAACGAAGTCGACCGATTTTTTTTGGCTCGCTCGCTTACGTCTATGCAAGCCAATCGGCGGCGGCGCGCCGCCTGTTTTACCGACTCGCGGCTAAATTTCAGCTTACTTAGCCCCGGGCCACACTAATGGGGTTTCTACACGGTATGTTTTTTGCATGAATATGTAAAAAACATACCGTGTAGAAACCCCATAACAGTAATTTCACTGAAATGTTTACATGATAGTAAAAGAAAATGTAAAATAAAATGGTCTGATTGTTTCATACGAATATTGCAACAACGGAAAATTGCAGAACACATGAAATCGTGTACACTAGTCAAATGAAATCTCATCTGGATTTCATTTGACGTTTAACCTATGGATTTGACAGTTGAAATTATGAACGCAAGCGGTCACTATTTAAAGGCTTTTTCATGTGGTTGTTGTAGCGCAACGAACATCGCCTTAATAAGGCAAAAATAAAAATCCCTAACCTAAAATCTATAGAAATTACGCGGTTTTTCGGTTTTGTGGACGTGAGAAAGTAGTTGTGAAAAGTAGTTTGTTAAAAATAAAAAGGTTTTATTGCATTGCTGATGACAAATTAACTATAGTATCGATAGCAATCGATATTTTAAAATATTATATCGAAAATATTTAATGTTGGGAATATCGATGGTTTGCCAGCTCTACAAAACTCTATCTCTCTAAATATAGGTCTGTACGATAACTCAAAAGTTTGTAAAAATTTGTACAAACTTTTACAAAATGCTGTTCGAACTTGTTCAGTAAAAGAGAAATGAGAATTACTTGCAAGTAGTTGCAAGAACTTGAAAATAATTTTTACTTGCGAAGTTATCGAACAGGCCTTATATCTTCGTTCCAGTACTTTTTAACCCTGCGTTTACAAATGCCAGTATTGGCAAGACCAAGGCATATTCATATAAGGTAAATGCATGAATTACAACAACTAACAAATTTACAAAAACAACATTGTTGTTATTGAAAATTAATTGTCAAAGATAAATATTGAATAATAGGGTCGTTCCAAAAATTTGTTCAGGAAAAACATAAATACATTTTGAAAATCCTCTAAATTAGAACAAATTTTAATCAAAATGTAAATATAAAGCATTCAGAACTGTATAAGGTCATTGTTATTACACGTTTACTGTGAAAAGAAGAACTTTATGGTAGCAAATTTCGAAGTCTCAAATTTCATGAGTAGACCCTATTACATTTTGAAAACTAAATTTACAAAAAAAAGTAAGAATACAGCTGATTGTCACTTCTACCTTGTATAAATATGCCTTGGGCAAGACAATAGCAGAAATACAAACCTTTTTCACAAATACATTTATAAATTTTTAAATATGTATAGAGAAAAGTACGAATGTATTGATGAAAATGGTTTGTAACTTTGCTATTGTCTTGCCAATACTGTCTGTGTGTAAACGCCTAGTAATGAGCAATCTGTTGAAAATGAGTCCAATGCCAAGTTTACACTTTACACAGCTGATCGAACATGAATTTTCAAATCAAGTTTTTGCAAATTGAATTAATCATCAAAAATATACGACAATATAGAATTTTACAACTTTCTTTGGAAAATTATAGTAAAATTATCTATATATCGTATTATTTGTGTATGAAAAAATAAAAAAATGATTTTATCGTTGAGACATCGTTATAATAAATTTTGATAGATAAAAGTTGTGCTCAGATCCTGCACAATATTAGTAATTGCAGTAGTTTTCCCGTTTAGTGCTAAAAATACGTTCCCGTAATCCGAAATCAAGTAATACTTGCACATATCTTCAAACAAAAATCGCGCCGAATAACACCCTCTTCTCCTGTTTACTGTCATACACTTTTGGCCTAGTAGAAACTAGCAGCAAACATGTTCATTGGTATCTAATATGATAGCTGATACCATGGTAGAATAAAGTAAAGGTAGGCCACAGCTCACACCTGATTACAATTTTTTTCTTTTTATGGCCTAATCTGTCAAAAGCAGGGTTGACATTTTGTACTGTTTTTTAGAGTTGTGTAGTTCCGGAACGAACTAGTTCCAAGGAACTATTCCGGACAAGGAACTATTGGAACTATATCCGGCTCTTTCATTTATATAGTTCCTTTAGTTCATATAGTTCCAGCCGTGCATATAATTCCTTTCATTTATATAATTAATTTTCTTTCTTCGATCTTTCACGTTTGGTTCCTTCATCATTCAGATGCGGCCACATTGTTAAATAAATGTAAATTACATCCTCGTTACATTGCTGCAATTTATTTATTTTTATGTCAATTCATCCACCAAAAAATGAAAACAAAAAGAAAGAGAAAGATGCGTTAAACTACTTAATTCTCGGAACTATTTGGAATGAAGGAAATAAAAAGAACGAGGAACGAGAAAGATGCATTGAACTATAACGGTCCCGGAACTATTTGGAATGAAGGAAATAAAAAGAACATGGAACGAGAAAGATGCATTGAACTATATCGCTCTCGGAACTATTTGGAACTATGGAACTATATTACGGAACTAGTTCCTTTTGGCAAAAGGAACTAGAAAGATCGATCCGCTCCAGGAACTATATTGCCCAACTCTACTGTTTTTGTCATTATGCAATCATAAAGGTAGATGTATCGCTGAATTGTTCCAACAAAAAACTTCTGCTTTAACACTATACCTTAAAATTGAAAACAAGGACAAAAATGTGTATACGCGTGCCATAATAAAATTGTTGTTTTTTTTAGCAAAACTTACGAATGAAAGTTTTATCAAATATTGATATTAATTTAAATTTGTTCCAAAAGTACGGGAATGTAAAAATTAAAATTTTTGTAAAAATTCTGCTGAAATTTATCTGCAAATCGGATGCCAGCAATCACGATGTCAGATTAGCCAAACTTGTCAAGTAGAAAATAAGTGAATGACATTTTTTCACTGTCATAAGTTTGGGAAGAACTTTTGCTGTTTTTGGAACACTTTACCAACAAGAATATTCTGGAGCCTAGCTAAAGAAATGTTTTTACACTATATGGCACTTTTAACATATAAAAAGTGAAGCTCTAAGTTCCATATGTTTTTGTAATACGGGATAGCTATGCTGGTACATCTACCATTATTATTGTACCATGCCATTTGAGGTTTTAAGCCATGGCTGCAGGGTGGCATTTCTCAGTGATTTTCATACCTGGCCTACCTCTCCTTTATTGTACCAAGGCTGATACGTTGATTTTGACATTTATGCTGGAGTTTTTGCAATTTCCGTCATTTTTACGTTTCCGTATTTTTTAAGAAATTTGTATGGGGAAGCAATTTTTGACAATTCGCTCTTTTCTCTAACATTACCATTAAAAAAGTACGGGATGGAAAATGGAAATGGAAAATAGCATTGCAACAAAGTAATTTAATATTTGTTCACATTGCTTACAAATTTTTGGTTTGTTCCAGAACTTCAAGAAACTACTGATTTTTACTATTTTTTTCCGATAACATAAAGGGAAAAATGTTATCGTAGTAAAAAATAGTAGCTTCTTGCAGGTTCTGGAACAGAGCATTTGATACTAAAATTTTTTGTTGCAGCAATTGTTTATTGTGATACGTGAAAAGTGTTGCAACTTTTGGTACTTTTTTAGGCAAAAACAGGGTTGTATATCATGTGTACTGTGATTTCGATGTTGATTTCGCTGAAATCACGAAATGAGATGATTTCATTTTTGTATGCGAAATCATGATAAATTTTGCTTGATTCCGCGCGAAATCACGAAACGCCTTCGAAATCACGAAACGACGCCAAATGTAAACTAAGCACTACACACACATTTTTCCAAAATTAACGGGAACGGAAAAATGGCAGAAACGTCAAAAAAACTGGAACAAATGTCAAAGTCGGCGTGTCAGCCAATCGGAAGCCGGCAAACATGTTGCACATTTTTGCTCGCTCAAATTTGTCGTGTAGAAAGTTTCTAAAGAGAGAGCCATTCAGCGCCATTTTTGTTCAAAGAGAACTGAAGATTTTGCAACTTTTTTGGTGTATGGCAATGGAGGGCAAATTGCGAGAGATTCATGTATTTTTTACACTTTTGTGTATGAGGCCGAGCATTTCTACCCAACCATGGCAGAACTAC
Source organism: Musca autumnalis (assembly GCF_047663935.1). Lineage (NCBI taxonomy): Eukaryota > Metazoa > Arthropoda > Insecta > Diptera > Muscidae > Musca > Musca autumnalis. The sequence continues at coordinate 333,395,437 of NW_027411644.1, read as the reverse complement.
CAGGTAGTGGTATCACACCAGCTGATCGAATATGAAAAGTCAAATCCCTTTATAAAAAATTATTTTTGTTGTAATTTCTCCAACAACACAAAGAAAGTTTTGACATAACATATTCAAAATATTACGATGCCACTACCTGGGTAATTGTGCCATGTACCCAACAGTGGTGTATGGGAACGCAGTTCGGGGAAAAATGTTCAAAATGTGTAAAAACTTTTTAGTACTGGAACGAAGCTTATATTAAGTGGGGGTACACACGATCAGTTTTGACTGTCAGTTTTGTTCAAATGATCGGTTGCTTGCCAGTGTGACCGCTAATTTTTGTCAGTCATCAGGCAACCACAAAATATTTTGTGGTTGCTGGACGGTTGGACAGTTATCGATAATCCCGAAAAATCGACAGTCAAAACTGATCGAGTGTAACGCAGGTTCGAGTGTACCCTAGTGCTGGCAAACCATCGATATTCCCAACATTAGATATTTTCGATATAATATTTTAAAATATCGATTGCTATCGATATTATCATTAAGTTGTGAACACCATTAATTTGGAGATGAAAATGGCGGAAATGTCAGTGCTTTTCTTGGGATTTTGTACAAGTAGTTCACAGAAATGTAAAGGAGAATAAACAATTGCTTTTATTTTATAAAAATATTAGAAAAAATACATTCTACTTTTTCAAAATTTTGTTTACAATATAAGCTATGTTCCAGAACTAAAAAGTTTTTACAATTTTTACCACTTTTACACATTTTGCGTTCCCGTACACAAAATTTATATGAAAATCGTTTACGACTTTTACAACTTTTACGACTTTTACCACTTTATAAAGTACGCGAACAGGCCAATAGACATTTACTCGTTGACTGTAATAATTGTACCATGCTCCAATAGTCGTCTACGACTTCTCGCCACTTTTACTTCTAATAGTCGATTTTTCTACAATCGATCTACGTATCCCTATTTTTCTTGATTTGCTGTATTTTTCTCTGAGTTATAATTAAATTTTGAAGATAATTGAAATTTGTCATTCTCTGTAGTCGACGAAATTATTAAAAAGCTTAATTCAATATTATTTGGACTTATAAACTTCCAAGGAATCGTGTCCAAAACAATTGGGCGTATAACAAATCACGATTTTTGAAATTTCTGGAAAAACAAGTATTGACACCAAATCAAGTCAATAACAAAAAAACTTGTAATATGTAATTGTTGTTGTACTACTCATTTCATTTTAGCAAAACAAAGGAAAGTCGGAAAGTCTTACAAATATCACAGATATGATGGTGGAATCTGATGGAACTACAGATGCAACTCGCCGCCTCAATGTGAAGAAACAAACATTAGACGATGCGTATGCAGTCCCCGCGAATTTCCTGGAAATTGATGTCGTCAATCCACAGACGTCCATGACGGCGGGTAAAAAACGATATACAGATTATGAGGTTAAAATGAGGGTGAGTATTCATATTCCCATGATCATATTCCATGACCAAATATCCACTCATTTGGAAAGGGGAGTGGCATTCGTTTGCTAAATGTACTGCAGACAACATAAAAAATACTGGTGGGCGTACATGTAGATAAGTTAGAATGGCTTGACCATTGTTCAATTTTTCTGAAATGTTCAAATTGTAAAGCATACTGATAAAAAACAGCTTTATGCTGGCCGGCGTTTGTTTAGATATGTGTACCAAAATGTCTGGTGCATATCAGAACGCGAATTTTTTTTGATATAAATGTAATGAAACAAATGAAATATTAGTCATCACGCTCAGACCCGCGTTCGCAGTCTGTTACCGTATGATCAATGAAATTAGTCCGCAAATACAGTGGTTCAATAATGTGATCGGGGAATAACTGAGAGTCTTATAACTGCTTCACTAACAAGAACTGCTTTCCTTCCAGAATTTTTATGTATACATACTTCGCGATATATAGGCTTCGAATGTTCCGCACTTAGACTTAAGTTATATGGTCCCATGCGTTTTTACCTGTCTGATGACCCTCCATGACGGAATTTTTTATCACTGAACTTTATTACATTCAATACTGTTAGTCTATTATTAGCCGCAAAAGTCATAAAAATGCATAATGACCGCAAACATTTTATGGTTTTATAGTACTGATTTTCCCGTTGCAATACATTTATTGTCACCCCCAAGTAGTAGTTAATTCTTAACTTTGACCGTATTTGTTATAAATCGCAAATAACCTTTACATATTTTGAAGGAATATTGTTGTAAGGACCTATAGCAAGAGATTTGCACAAAAAACCGTATAGTTTTTACATAATTTGTTGCCATAAACGAACAATTAATATGAAAGTTTCTACAAATTTGGTTTTTGCAATACATTTGTTGCCTAACTGTATACCATTGGCAGGAAGTCCATACTTCCCGAAATATATGCTCCGAAAGTTCAAAAATTCCATTGGTTTTAACGATAAGTTTAGTTTAAATCGATTTTTTATATAGCCGGCCTTTGGCCGGGGATTTATGACTTCCTCCTATGGACAGGAACAAATCATAGCTAACGCGAACAAAATTTTCCTTTAAATCGAAATTTTTCATCATCGATCCGAATCCAGTCCGTATATTCAACTTATGCCATCGTCTTTAATTTTTTTGTTCAAAAGATTGTATACACAAAGTTAACATCCTGACTACTTCGAGGTATGAATGCCTTATATATACACTTTTTGGGCCGATCCTCTTACATATAGGGCTAATGGAAATTGGCTTAACCTATTGGGGTCAAGGATCAAAATACACAAATTTAAGGGGTACAAATCATTATACATGTATTGTTCGAGTTAACAGCCTGGTTTCTGTACGTGGAAAGAAGAATGTGTGCGAATGAAACACGCCCAAACTTTATTTTTCGAAACAATTTTACCTTTGCTTTTGCTTCAAAACAATAAACCAATTTGACAATAGTTTGGACATGTTTCATTTGCACACATTGTTCTTTCGACATACAGAAACAGGCTGTTAAACAACTCTAATCACACATTTAACGTGTTCTAAGTTGTCAAAACACCTGTTTCTAGTGCAAGAGTAAAATGCGTTTAATTGCTCAATTTATTTATGTCCACAAGGACAATAGCCTGTTATTGGCTACAATCAAAGGTCTTTTTCAATTTTAATTTATTTCCATTTTATAATGCCCAGTCTTTCAACCTTAGGGCTGTATACTACATTTGAATTTAAAATAATAAATTGCATGACTAATGAGCTTAAAATTAATAAGGAAAGGCTGTTAAACTACTCCAATCAAAACAAAATACTCATCATAATAAAGGGTAAAAAAACATATAAATTTGCATCTCCTTACAGAAAACATTTGATTTAAATGCATGAATTAAAACTACTCCAGCAAGGAGTGGGAGGGATGTTCAACTACTCCAAACAAAACATACAAGGTTTAAGAATTGATTGTATTAAAATGGTAAAATATATAAGTTATATAAAATAAAAAAATCGTATAAAAAATTTTTTTGATTGAGTTGTGACTACTCCACAACAATATTCAATATAAAAAAGGAAAACAGTTAATGGAATTTGAACTACTCCAACAACTTTTGATTTCAAACAAACTTCAAATCGATTGAATTTACTATTATCAACCAAAATATTTACAGTATTGGTCGTAAATTCAACTAAAAATATTTTTATTGTACTTTTTCCTCTACACTCCTATTTTTTTAACAAAAAATTTGAAGACGATTTATAATGTTGATGTAAACAGTAAATAATTTGAAACAAATTACCACATTTCTGTTAATGAATTCCCTTTTCTATTATTTTGAACACAGCTGTATGCTGGATGACTATTTCGGGAAAATTAACAATATTTCCACTATATTGTAAATGGACTTGCTATTTCCGCAATAAAATTGTTTTTTATTTTCACAAACATAAATCAACGAAAAATTAAAAACAGATGATTGATTGTTTTCAGGAAGAAGAAGAAGACTTGCAAATGTTTGCTAGAAGAAATTTGTCCAGCAAGAATTGGCAAACTCTCAGTGAAAGAATTGTCAAAATGTCTCTCTCGAATTGTTCTCTTTTGCTAGTTTTTTGTGTTAACAGACGACTTCCAGCAACAATTGGTACAAATTGTTACAAATTTTAGGGTAACCAGACAGACCTAATGTGTGCGTTCATGAATGCAGCAAAATGACACATCTCTTTTTGACAATGTCAGTGTTGCCACACATATTTACTTCATCTTTTTATGATATTGTCATTTTTTGCATTGTAAATACTGCATTTATGAAGTCACCCTATATTTTCGAGTAGCTATGATATTCATGTGGATTCTTTGTAATTATATTTAAATTGGCCATAGAATTGTAAACTGACTTCAATTGCAAAGTAAATAAACAAAAAAATTATTATTTCGATGTATTACAAACGAAAAAATAATATACCCTCCATACTATGGTGAAGAATAAAAAAATCTGCTGAGAACGTTTGGTAGATTTCTTTATAAAGTATCTTTATAGCGGTATTTTTGGGTTCTATAACTGGTAGACAACTTAAATAAATCGAGAAACCAGATATATTTATTTAAGTCAAACATTTTGCTTGCTTATTATAGGTGCTATGTTGTCGATTTGCTTTATAGTAGATTGTAGCAATAGTTTTCGTTTTTGTTTTAGCATCCCGTCCTTAATACTTTTAAGCTACTATATTAAGTCAAACAATGTGTTATATTAACATAAAATGTAGTATACAGCCCTAAGGTCGAAAGACTGGACATTAGAAATTGAAAAGTATACATAAATATTTAAATTAAAACACTATGCAAATTGTTATAAAAACAAAAGAAAAATATATTTTGTGGTCGGAAACCTGTTTAAGGCCCGTCCGGGCCGTATGAACCACGAGTTGCACCAGCCGATCAACATCGACATAATAGTAAAAGGTATCGGCTTAAAACGATTGTGTTGACTGGCCCATGTCTGTAGGATGGATGAAGATGCCCCCACCAAAAAGGCATATGAATACGAATCATTTGACGGTATGGCATCCAAAATTGGAGAAGCAAAGTAGAAGATCGGAGCGTACGGAAATCTATTCTTAGTTCAGATTATGTAATAAATGTTTTGTTTAGAAAGTCTTCTTCTTTCTTTTAGTTGGCTTGTATTCATATGCCGGTAGCATCTGTAACCGTCCTAGTTGTATCCTTTATTGTCGGTATCAACATCCCTATTTGTTATACTTGTATATTGTATATCATCAATATTTGTCATCATACATTAATTCCTAAATATCTGTTTTATTACGTTTATTACTAGAAGCCATTGTTCAATATTATTTTTTTTTTCTTCTTTTTAGACAAACCTTCCTGTCTTCAAAGTAAAAGATTCGAGTGTACGACGTCGTTATAGTGATTTTGAATGGTTACGGAATGAATTGGAGCGTGATAGTAAAGTAAGTAGTCGACGCATTCCAATTTAAAAATAAATGTATTTTATGTTGTATTTTGATTGTCCACCAGATTGTTGTGCCGCCATTACCTGGCAAAGCCTGGAAAAGGCAAATGCCATTCCGAAATGATGAAGGCATTTTCGACGAAAACTTTATCGAAGAACGTCGCAAAGGCTTGGAGGCCTTTATCAACAAGATTGCGGGTCACCCTTTAGCCCAGAATGAGAGATGTTTGCATATGTTCTTACAGGAGACAACAATCGATAAAAATTATGTTCCCGGTAAAATACGCAACACTTAAAAGTCTTCAGGAAAACGAACAAACCTGAATATAATATATATAGTAAAACAACTTTACAATAAACTAGCAAAAATACAATGTTACGTTTTAAGAAAAGAAATTGAGGAGAGTTGACACTGTGTTTTTGGCGAAGTCACTGATCTTTACCGCGCTCAGCAACAATGGTGGAATTAATAAATTAATCGAACAATTAAAAAAAATATATATATATTTCCATTATTGTCTTTTTTAATTTAAGGTATTCTAATCTACATTTTATATATATTTTCGAATTCCAATGTTATAATAAAATCAATCTAAGTATAGCTGTCTTGAAAAAATATATTAAATATACAGAAGCTAATAAAATATGTTTTCAAAATGAATCTGGATACCGATATTTGTTGTATCTTGAGAGTTTATTTTGCATATTTGACAATTGGAATCCAAATATCAAAGTCCTAACTTGCAACGTCTAATTATATACCCTCAAATTGCATCTACAAATATAATTATTCGTGCCAGTTTTTAAAGGGATAATAATAAGTAGGTCAACATGGACCGACCATGTAACAAACTAGTAGTGGGATTCTCTAGCGCATTCTTTCCAGGGTTTTAAAAGCATCTAAAAACATTAGCATTAGCTGTACACTTCAACTGCTATGTTTGGTTTACATTCGGCGTCTTTTCGTGATTTCGAAGGCGTTTCGTGATTTCGCGCGGAATCAAGCAAAAATTATCATGATTTCGCATACAAAAATGAAATCATCTCATTTCGTGATTTCAGCGAAATCAACGTCGAAATCACAGTACACATGATATACAACCCTGTTTGTGACTGAAAAATTACCAAAAGTTGCAACACTTTTCATGTATCACAATAAACAAGGTAGATGGTCAATTGCTGCAATAAAAAATTTTAGAAACAACATTTTTAAACAATGTGAAAAAAATATTAGATTACTTTGTTACAATGCTATTTTTCATTGCGTTCTCGTACTTTTTTAATGGTAATGTTAGAAAAAGAGCGAAATGTCTAAAATTGCTTCCCCATACAAATTTCTTAAAAAATACGGGAACGAAAAAATTACGGAAATTGCAAAAACTGTAGCAAATCAACGTATCAGCTATCGTATTTAGATGATAATGAACATGTTGCTAGTTTCTACTATGCCAAAATTGTATGGCAGAAAACAGGAGAATAGGGTATTATTCGGCGCTATTTTTGTTTAAAGAGAAGTGTAAGTCTTGCTAGACTTCGGAGTGCGGGAACGGGTTCTATACACAATTAATACGATATATAGATAATTTTACGATAATTTTCGAAATAAAGTTGTAAAGTTCTATATTGTCATATTTTTGATGACTAATTCAATTTGCAACAACTTGTTTTGAAAATTCATGTTCGATCAGCTGCGCGTATGCATCTACCTTGATCATTGTGGTATGTATGAAATCAACAAAAAAAAAAGTGTAAACACCGGGATGTATTTCAGGATTTCGTGAAATCCAGTGGATTTTAGAGCGCAAGTGTAAACTTGGCACTACACAATATTGACACACACGAACGCATATTTATTTTTGTACATTTTTGCTTATTTCGTTTTTTACGCCTAATATTTTTTCGTTAGGCATAATCGACAACCACGCTACATATTTTGCAGTCGGCTGACCATTCGTCGCAGCGAATTAGCAACTGAGGGTATTTTTGTGATTAGAGTTGCCAACGCAGTAATAAAAAAGGTGTCATACAATTACACAGGTAGTGGTATCACACCAGTAGTGGGATTCTGTAACTCATTTTTGCTGTTATCGAAAATTGTCGGTAAAATTAAAATGCTTATAATATCGATAACTAACGAAAATTATCGGAAGTTAACGATGAATAAAAAGTAGTCGCTAGCCTCTACCGACACAAAGAGTGATGCCAACTTTTCTTTATGTTTTTAGTCTTAATTTTGCGACTTAATTTTACCGATTTTTGTCGGTAACAGCAAAAATGAGTTACAGAATCCCACTACAGGTAATCGAATGTGAAATGTCAAATCCCTTTACAAACTAATTTTTTTGTTGTAATTTCCACAACAACATAAAGGAAGTTTTGACATAACATATTCAAAATTTTACGACGCCACTACATGGGTATTTGTGTCCATCTGTCCATCGCACTATAGGTAATTTGCCCTGTTTTTGAGGCAAAAAGTCGATTTTGCAACTTTTAATAATAATAATTTTTTAGTTGGCATTGAAAAAAGAACATGTCAAAATTTATTAGTATGAATGATATTTTTCAAAATAGCGTCATTATAGCGGTTTAAATTGCAGTCAAAGTGAGAATTTCGAAGAAGAATTAAAAAAATATATATTGTGATGCATATTTCAATGTATTTAAACCGCGGAAAAATAAACGAAATATAAATATATGTAAAATGGAATAGATTGGTAATTGCGAGAGGAATTTATTTAATATATAATATAGCTAAAACATTTTGGGTAGCGACCAAAAAACACAAAAAGTCAGAAATAAATATTTTATTTTTCTTAAACTCACTTCATACAGACTTATACTAAATTGGCCGTGTTTGGCCGTGATTTTGCCACCTAGAACACATTACTGAAAGTCTTCTGCAATGGTATTACTAGGTTTCAAAACCCGATTTTACCCGTTTTTTGATATTTATGAGATTTTATTAGGTTACTTCTCAATAAAAAGTCTTAAAATTGTGGAAGTTTGGTTTGAGGAAATAAATAATAAATGTAAAAATATTGTTGTTTACAATTTCATTGCAAGTAAAATAAGTAATGGCGACAAATTGTTCGATATATCCGTGGTTTTCTATAAACGGTGCGGCAGTAGTAAGCTTTATTTTATCTCTCTATTACATATTAATCATTGATACGGTTTAAAGGAGTACTAACCTCGTCTTTATTAACGTATATTCAAAAATATTCAAAACTGTAGTAACAATTCGTTGGAAAATCTACTCGCGGGGACAAAATTTTTGCTACTTACTACCGTGATCGTTTTCATCAGTTTGTTGTGTATAAGAAAACTAATGAAAATGGCACTGGAAGAAATAGCTTTGTTCGTTATATACGTAGTCGCTTATAACCGTTGTTCCTTATATCCGAATTTATCTGTAGAAATCTTTGTTTTATCTCACTTTTACACATAAATAATTTAAAAAGTTGAAAAATTCTTTAATTCCGCTGTTATTAATTTTTGTCTCAAAAGCAGGGCAAATTACCTATAGTGCATCGTCACGAAATTTTGGGAAAGAAGCTCATTGATTTTGGTGATGGTCGGATAATATTCAGGGGCGGAATGGGCAAAAAACTTATTTGGAGAAAAAATCAACGTTTTATTTCAAAGCGTGTATCAAAAGCAAAACCTCCTACAGAGAAGCCTATTGATTTTGGTGATGGTCGGATAATATTCAGGGGTCGGAAAGGGCAAAAACTTATTTGGAGAAAAGTTCAACGTTTTGTTTCAAAAGGAATATCTCGCTTCTATATGGTGTATATCAAAAGCAAAACCTGCTAATAATGTAAGTATAAAATATCCCCTTTGTAACGATTTAACGTAGGATGTCGTAGGTGGTCAAACAACGAAGATATGGCAATAGACGGTAATACATCCCATTTTTTATTTTTTTTTTGTAATCACGCTACACGTCGCATTTTTGATTGGATCGTCATTCAAGGATGGGTCGCTTGAATTATGCGGACATGAAGAAAACACACAGGATCATGTCAATGGTATGAAATTCGATATGCCACCGAAGGAAAACTGTGTGTCGTGTTTTAAAGGAAAAATGTCACGGAAGCCATATAAATCATCTGGCACTCGTTCAGCCGATATACTTAAGCTCATACATTCGGACCCGTCTGGCCCGATGGAGGAATAGTCGATTAATGGAGCTAAGTATTTTTTGTCACACGTAAAGTTTTTGTATACTTTTTGCAGGCAAACACGGAGGCAGCAGCATTATTCGAGCAGTTCAAGGTCAGAGTTGAAAATGAGAATATTGCAATAAGAAGCTCTCGGAAAAATTGAAACGATATGAAATACAGCATCACACCACCGTACCATACAGCCCCCAGCAAAACGGCGTGTCCGAGCGAGTGAATCGCACAATAGTAGAGAGAGCGCGCTGTATGTTATCCATTCTGCGAAGAAATTTTGGGCCGAGGCTGTTGCAAATGCAGTTCACATCATCAATCGCTCCGTTTCTGCCGCTGTTGCAAAAAATATACCGCAAGAAATCTGGACCAGCATTAAAGTTGATTTGTCACACCTCCAGACTTTTGGATGTCGCGCAATGGAGGAGCAGCGGGTGGCAATGGTGCAGTTGTTGTCCAGGTAGCAGTGGCAGGAGTTGCGGTTGCTGGTGGTAAACGTTCACGACAAGACTCGACCAACAGTGATGTAGAATCAGAATCTGAGGAATCCACAGAGAAAGAACCTAAAATTGTAACCGTCCGTGTCACCGTGATTTGCCGGTGAATGATATCTCAAGTCGTCGACTATAAAATATAAAGATTATTTGAGTGGGGTGGGCGGGACAGATGATTTCAAGCAAAATATATTGCTAGGCGTTGTGGCCCTTAGGCACTATCAAGCGACTCATTTGATAGAAGATGGTAGTTAAGTGAGGAACGCTGGTCTAATAAAAAAGGTTTTGGAATTTAAAAAACATATCAACGGACATTTTGAAAGATTTTTTTTTACGAAAGTAGAGAGAAAGGACAAAATGGAGGCCAAAGTTTTGCCAAATTATAAGCTAATACCAACCGAATATCGGTTTGATGGTGGGAATTTCAGAGACCCTAAAATCCTGGAAATGTTGTATTAAAAGTTTCCTGCAGCTGCCCTATAACCTTCAATAAAGTTTTGGAAAAATATAATGTGATACAAAAGTTGAAAAAAAATTGCAGGTGTTCTGATGTACTATTTTTTTATTTTATAACGGAAAATGGGCGACTAATATCTTTCGAATAAGCTATATTTTTTTAAAAAAAGCGGTTAAGAAATGGATAGTTTATAGTGGTTGAAGTGTAAAAAACGCATTAAAACAGGAAAATGCTATTCCTCGTGCTTAAGGCTGCTTAGAACATACCAAACAGTATCATTTATCTCTTCTTTTATACTATTTAATTTATTATTTGTAAGTAAGCTTTCGAAAATGGGAAAAACCAATGAATTCGGTTGATAAATAGATGGGATATGCAATTTTTATACCCGCCACCATAGTATGGAGTGCGTATTAAGATTGTTTTTCCGTTTGTAACGCCTTGAAATCCTTATTTGCAACCCTATAATGTATAAATATTTTTGATCAGGATAAAATTCTGAGTCCATATATTCATGTCAGTCAGTCTGTCGAAACCAAGATACAGCTTTAAATTTTTAAGATAGAGCTTTATAATTTGATATAAAAGTTTTATTATATCGGTCTGAACTTAGTTTATGTTTGAAGAGGACCATATTGGTCCACCTCTCAATTATTTGTGATGTCAAAGTGTGTTCTGCCACTTTTAAATAGATATTTTGGTTCAATAACTGAAAACGGTTTTATTCAAGAACGCATAGGCGAAATTGTTTAAAGTATGTTTGGACAATCTATGTCTCGTCAAAATATTACGATGTGCAAAGCATGGACCAGAGTTGAGGTGCGAGTGATTTTAGCGAAAAGTTTTTAACGTGTATGGGGGAGTTAGCTGAAGGAGTGGACCGATATGGTTTATCTTTGAACTTAAACTATGTTTGGACAAATATTACGAAGGCAAAATTTTTGACCGAACCGGTTGATCCGTTCGAGATTTGTTATGCGCCAGCCAGCCAGACGGAAGTACATTGCTAAAACGACTCCAAATTGTCTGAGCTAGATTTCGTCCAAACTTAATTGGGACTTAAAATAATTATGTCGATAAGGCACATTTTGATCGTATGAAAGTGTATACAACATCGTTAGGCTAAAGGCTGAGGGTATAAATACCCATACCAAAACGTGGACCTATGTTCGCAATTTTGAAGGGGATATTGTCTATAATTCGGCGGATACATTTTTTGACCACCTTGAACTTAGAATGGAAAATTTCAACAAATTTACGCCGTAAATGTAGGTAATAACTTCAAAATTAAAGCAAATATAGATGTAGATAATATCTTGAAAATAACTGAAATCATCTCACTGAGCGCTTTAACTAATTTTAAATGAAAGGTACTTACACCTGGGAAGTTTTTACGGATTTTGAAACTACAATGTTCATGACGAGAAAAAAAACAAGAAACGACAGAGGGATTTTCAAATAAATCGAGGTCAAAGTTCACACTATGCTTGGAAACCGTAAGTCCTATCGTAAACGGACTAAAGAAAATGTTGTAGCAGTGAAATATCTCTATAAGATTGACGGTAAAGGTTTTACCATTTTTGAGATATAGAAATTCAAATTTGGACAATGCACAATCGCCTCCTTATAAAACAATGTCAAGTACGGTGCGCCTTAACTAACTTTGAATGAAAACCGCTTACACCTGGGAAGTTTTTGCGGATTCTAAAACAGCAATGTTCATAGATGAGAAAAATCCAAAAAACAAGAAAAAATCGCTTTAAATAAATCGCGGTCAAAGTTCACAATTTTAGGTTTTCAGGATTTTGCTTGGAAGCAGCAAGTCCTATCGAAATTACACTAAAGAAAATGTAGCAGTGAAAGTCATCTATAAAATTTGCTTTAGTCCCATTTCGATAGGATTTGCCGCATCCAAACAATATCCTGAATACCTAAGATAAACCTCAACTTGTGAACTTTGACCCTCTGGCGATTTTTAGTTTTGTATTTTTCTATCTATGAACCTTGTAGTTTCAAAATTCGCAAAAGCTTCCCAGGTGTAAGTACTTTTCAGGTGTAAGTACTTTTCATTTTAGTTAAGGCCCACCGTGATCTGTTAAGAAATTACTATGCTCGAACAACAAGAGGATGTGCTTCCAATGTCATTAGCAGTATATTTCGCTTGTTTCGCAATATATTCTCTAAAATGGTGTGAACGATAACTCTCTTATTATTTCATCCAGTCATGTATCAAGTTGAAAAATGGACAAATCAATCCCTTCCTTCTTGTACCTCCCATTCAAAATGTGGGAAAAGTGTAGTTTGAGGATTCGTCGGGGATCTGTTTGATTTTTTCAGAAGGTTGTTTTCACGGTCCCTTTTACAATGGTAAATTTGTTTCCGGATTAAGTCCATACTTCTTGAGATAATGGCCCAAAAGCACCAAAAAACCCTGCAGAGACATTCTAAATTAAGTAGTATGCAAGATAACTCTCAATATATTTAGTTCAACTTAATTTAATATTTCGAGTTCTCTGTGAATCAGAACATTGCTTACTAAAAATTTTTAGACTATATGTCAATGATTTAGTATAGCTCAACGGTACAGTTTCCACATACGAGTATTTTGAAACAAACTTGTCATCAATATATTTTGTATATGGCATAATTATTGATTTTGCTTCTTTTTCAGATGCTATAGGGTATAGAGGAGATATACCCTCCGTTGTCAGCACAGCTGACTGACTTTCTTACTTTTTATTTAAATTTTCTGTTTAAATTGGGTGCAATTTAGCATTAAGGGTTCGTAGTGACGAAAAGACTTCTCCGACAATAGTTATGGACATAGGTGATTTGGTTAGGTGATAGGTAATTGGTTTACGCAGAAAATCCACCTAAAATTGTGGGCAATGTTACTTCTTCCGTAACGGAAAGAAAACTAGTTCAGAATATTTCATGGTGTACGTTTTTACTTGTTTTTCATTAGGTAAGTACCTCATACACAACCATACTCATCACCAAAAAAAAAGGTGCCCCCCATAAATTTGATCCTGGCTACGCCCTTGCCGCGAAATGAATGGCGTCAAAAGGTATTGATATTCTGCACACTAATTGTAATATTGCCGGCCACCCTGATCATCAGACCTTTGTATCTGCGCCACACCGTGTTTGCTGATGTTGTTTATCCGGTGGCAGAATCGGATATTATAGAAATACGCGATGGCGTCTCCTCGATATTCTGCCAGCAGCATTCGCTGAAAATGAATTCGAACTTTAATGCCTTCCAGCTGAGTAGTAGACCTGAAATAACCTAAAATCCCAAACATATTCGTCTCAAGAAGTCAATGACGCTACCGGATGATACCTTTGAATATTGGGGGTTTTATTTATTAAAAGGCGCGAGAGCGAGAGTGCTTTTGAAATTTTGCTCCCGCTATGATGGTGCACGCATGTTGGTGGTAAAGGGGGCGCGAGAATTGGATACCTGTGGCCTGCTAAATCATAATAAAAATAAATTGGGACCAAATTATCCGCAAAATCATGAACAGGTTAAAGTTTTTTTATGATATAACAGAAATCCATGAAAATACCTCCGCGAACAATGTGAGTGATAGCAATAGTTTGGTGTCAAAAGAGGAGGAGCAGAAAACAATTGTCCATGAGGAATCGAATACCAGAGAGAGAAGTTCCCACAAGGAACTTGGAGAGGCAAATATAAATTCACGCCATCTTTCCCACAAGGGAGCAGAAAATGAAGAAAGTATTCATCCATCCCTCAGGGGAGAGCCAGAAGAAGCCAATAAAAGATCACTTGGTTCCCCTGAAGCCAGCATAAGATCAAGACGATCCCATCCAAGGGACCAACATCGTGAAGAACTCTCTGCCCAGCATCATACTGAAACTCCGAAGAACGCAAACAACGAGTCTACGATCAACTCTTTAAAAGTCGACGAAAACGTGATCACATCTACGATCGTAAATACACGCATGGCGGCAATAATATAACCAATGTTACAAACATTAAATATCATATACCTGAGAGACTTTATGGAGTAACCCGAACACATTATTATCGAAGAAATAAGGAAAATGGGCGGATGTTTTTTTTTATTGATGTAAAAAATATTCAATACAATTGGTGAAATATGCTCATCGAAAAAATGCTGCCATGCATAAAATAAATTACAACTTTTCTCAAACTAGGTGTTATTCCTAATTTAATAATCTTCTTTAAATGGGAGTATAGGCTCAGGTAGTCTACATACACTTTGTCGAAATTGTGTAAGAGTACATGAACTTGGTAAATATGATATATCCTAAACTTCATACAAGCACTTAGCTGGAAGAGAGAGAACGCCTTCATATCTCCTATATTTATGCATTAAACTATTTAAAACCTGTAACATTAACTTAGTCGGGGTGAAGCGCACAGGATTCAGCTAGTATAATATAATATAAGTCACATGTTTAGGACCGTGCAACAATATTATGGGAAACGTCAAAGGTATAAGAAATCTAGGTTAATGATGATTGATTAGTGATAAAAAGAAAAATGGTACGACGACATCAGGTGGGTTACTCTGTATTGCGATGCGTTTGCGTTTGGTATTTTGTTAGCGCAACATATTTGCGTTAACGCACGATTTTGACATATGCTTTTGTATTACAGAAAGGAAAAAGGAACAAAAATACTTGCGAAAGGAGATACGAAAACGTATTAGATACGCTTTTAATTTCTTTACGCATCGCATTTTTTCTTACGCATCGCAATAGAGAGTAACCCCCCAGACCACAATATGCTCTTGGCAAACCTTGATATTCTGCTTTGAAAAATCTTATCATTAGTTGGACAAACGAAAACATGGCAATGAATAATAATGGCATGCCACAAATATTGCCAGCTAATGCCAGCCGGAAGACGCAGTTAGGAAAATGATTAGAGGTAATACCGGCCATATGAAATTGATTGTTCTGGTGGGACACCGGCAGACGCGGTTATTATATATGAAGAAAATATATATTAATAATAATATATATATGGCTTGTAATGATGCCAAGGTAAGATCAACGTCTAGAGTTCCACTTTGAGACAACAGTCTTTTAATTGGTTTTTATTTCTTTCAGAGTTCCTGTGGTGTATTTCAATAGTTATTTCAAACACATGGCAACACTGATTCTATGTTATGCTTTTTCTATTCTATCAATGTATCTTTTGTACTAATTAACTATTCGCTACATTTTTAGTAACAGCCATTTTGCTTACTAGTTATAATTAACTTGTTCACTTCGATTTCAACCATCAAACAGATCAAAACGTTCGACTCCATTTCTTATTCGATTTATATTCTTCTTTGTTGTTATACATATATTTAATTAAATAAAGCATTATTATTTAAACATTATTCAACGCGTGCTCATTTTCAATTTAAATACACAACAGTTCCGTACAAATCTTGGGTTTAATAAAGGAAATCTTACCGCACATTGCTGCCAAAGGAAAAAAGAAGAAAGTGGGATGCCAAATCCAAAGAGTACCGGCTTCTGCGAAGACACAAAAGGCAATCACCTACTTGATGCAAATACACTCCTGCTTGTGAAAATTCGTGTTTTTAGAGAGAGAATTCTGGCGATTTTGTCTGTAAGGACTAAACAAGGCAATTTATGGCCTAAAACAAGCAAGTCGTTAATGGAACAAGAAATTAGATACAGCCCTAAAATTTTGAATTTGCGACAATCGAAGATGGATTCATGTATTTACTATAATATAAGTGGCCCGAAAATATTTTTCATAGCAGTATATGTCGATGACATACAGATTTTTTTCAACAATGATGCGTTTAACCGTGCTACAACGTTAGAAAAAAATCACATACGCTATGTTGGGGTCATTTGATGACCCATCTATTGAAAAAAATCATATAGTTTACATTTCTAAAAAGTTTTTAAGGCGTGGCTTGAAGTGTTTATTAAAGAAACTTTTTGTCTGATCAGTAATAAATTCAGTAAAGAACTAAAAATTTACATAAATTCGATGTCAATATTATCGGTAAAAAATCTGTCACTGAACTGAAAGCATTAGGATTCGTTGTTATTGAATGTAAAAATTAGAACAATAAATGTCAATTTTTGTATTTTTTATTTATTTTTTGTTTTGTTGTCATCTAAAACAAGAAAAATATGTAAGGAAATGCTAAAAAAAAAATAATTTTTGACATGCCACATTATATACGCACGGGGTCATAAAATGACCCTAACATGTTATGTGTATACACATTCAATAAATAGACTTCTAAGCACAATATATTCCCAGCAAAATAAATTGGAAGTAGTGCAATGTAGACTAGTTCTTTCACGGCATGTTTTTATGCAGTTCAAACGGAGTCATGAAAAAGGCACTCCATTTCTCACATTTTAACCACATTTGGATGCAATCCAAAGAATCACATCCATTTGTCACATTTAAACAACATCCGGAGGCAGTTCAACGGAGTCGTGAAAAAGGCACTCCAATATCTCAAAGTGCAAACGGAGTCGTGAAAAAGGCACTCCGTTCACTACATTTTATTAGCAGTTGTTAGAGATCTCTAAATAAATCAGTTTGTACATCTCTAAAGGTAGCGGCATACATTTTCCAAAAAGAGATAAGCGTGTTAACTTTTCCAAACATTTGTTAATACAAACTAAATAATATTTAATTTGTGAACATTTTTCCGGTAACTCACGAGAAGAAAATTTCCGAATGGAGTGCAGTTGGAGTACATGTCGAAATCTTAACTGGTGATGGGAAGACAACCCATTTAGCAGATGAAGCAAAAACAGTTCAGCTTGGATTAAATGGAGAGCGGAGGAAACATGCATGTTTGCGATTGAATTCAATGGAGAATTTTCATAATTTGTGTTAATGTAATAAAGTCGTTAATATTTTTGTTTTAAACAAATAATAAATGCATTTTATTTATTCTGGGATATTTTGTAATGGCTTGCACAATTTCCGCAGAATGCCTGTATCAAAACACGTGCTTTGGACTGCCTCCTATTCTACCCCAAAGGGTTAGTTAAAATGCAATGCCAAAGGGTCAGTTAAAATGCAGTGCCAGAGGGTCAGTTAAAATGCAGTGCCAAAGGGTCAGTTAAAATGCAGTGCAATGGAGTGCCTCTTTCAGTAGTCACGCTCATGTAAAAATCATGAGTGAAAATGCATAATTTGATGCACTTCCAGATCACTTGTACATATCATTTAACTGCCTCTTTGGAGGCAAACTTTTTGCTGGGTTGATGAAACTAATTGATTTCAGCATATCTCAAAAATTCATGCACTGAGGGCGAAACCAATAGCTCTGCGTGTTGCGTGTGCGTTCAAAAATGCAAAAACAAAACATGTATTTGTTGTTGTTTTCAATTTGAAATACATGTATTTTGTTTTTTATTTTTGAACGCACACGCAACACGCAGAGCTATAGATTTCGCCCTGAGTAGTAAGGACTTTTAATTATATCCCACCAGTAAGATATACGGTGATGATAAATACGATTTGGGTCATCAAATGACCCCAACGTAATAGCAGGGTTAAAAACAAAGTGAAGCCAGAGCTGCAGAGGTCAGAGTTCGACAGTTTCAAAAGGAGTTTTTTGGTCGCGTATGCAGAGATACCGTTTTGTTACAATGCGACAATAGAAGCGCAATTAATTTGGCAAATACCGAGGCCTATCATGCACGAATCAAACATATACAGCCCTATTCTGAACGCATGGGAGTTGGGAATTTTTTCCCATTCCCACATTTTCGTATTCTGAATAAAATTTTGTGGGAGTTTTTTCCCATTTCCCATCTCCCCACATTCTGAATGAAGTTCGAATTGGGAATTTGTTCCCATGGGAAAAATCATACATTCTCTATCTTGAATTGTGGGAGAATTTTGTGTCTTTTTGTGGGAAAAATCTCCCCAGCAAACAGTGTGGGAGTTTGAAAAAAAAATTTCAAGAAATTTCATATTTTTATGAAATTTCATATTTTAAGACACCTACACGACAAAATTATTGCAAATATTTATAATCGCCATGTGTTTGCCTAATAAAAGCATACAAAATGTACTGTAAAATATGTCATTAGTAGACTTCGGATTTTGCATATTCTTATATGATACAAAAACCTGTAAGAATCTAACATGTTTTACACCGATAAAAAATTTTTCCTTTATGTTACCGAACAAAACAAAAAAAAGTAGTAAAAATTAGTAGATTTTTGCAGTTCTGGAACAGACCATATGTATTGAAATACGAGAAAAAGAGTCATGGTTGATTCTATTAACGCAGCAAAGCAAATAAAACAAATCAATTTCAAAAGAATTTTTGGCAATAATTATTAAAATATATTGGAAAATAACCATAATATATAACCATAATATATACGATCTTTACAACTTTTATCCATTTTCGTAATATAACCTTCGGCTTTTTTAAATCAGACGACTAACGTTCCATTGAAATCGTGTTAGTCTCCTCATTTTATTTTATTTATTATTATTATTATTATTATTTTTTGTTTTTTGAGATACGTCTTCGGAAATTTACGGTGACGATATGTAATAACACGCAAAAATATGTAATAATCGAGAAAAAATATCCGAACTTATCTTTTTGAATTTTTTAAAAATATGCAAAATACGAGTTCTAGCGATCATTAGGAATAACTAAAACTAGCGATATACTCGTTAAACCCCTAACTAAAATTACTCCGTATCAACATACAATTTTTAAATTCTTACAAACTTAAAAAGTTCCTATTACTTTATACACAAAAATTATTTTTGCCTACTAATTAAAAAAATGCTTACACCAATTCGAACATTCTGAAGAAGATGTGCTTCTTAGAACAACATCACACATCGTTGACTTCATTCACTTAAAAAATCCATAAATAAATGCACGGTTGTTGAATTAAGTGAGTTGTGCTTTGCTAATCTAATTCAAAAACCGCGAATTCAATGCAAATAGGCATTTTGTATTACAAAACAAAATTATAGCCCCCAAAAGTATGCTATAATAATTTGGTGTAACTAATTTCGAAATTTCAGCTCCCATGATTTGCTGTTCCCACGTCGTTGAGAATATGGAAAACGTGGGAATGGGAAATCGCTGAAATCGAGTGGATTTCGTAAATGTAAACATAGTATAAGTATAAACACCGGGGTGTATTTCAGGATTTCGTGAAATCCGGTGCATTTTGGAGCGTAAGTGTAAACTTGGCATTAGTGGAGGTGTTGATATGAAAATCTGGCAATACTCTTTTGATATCCTTAATGGCCCCGGCACATACGGTACGTTGTGCGTCGCGTTACAACAACCACATGAAAACTTCAAGAACAAACTTGGCATCACTGTAATTTTTTTCATGTGGTTGTTGTTTTTAACGCGTGACGCAACGCACAACGTACCGTATGTGCCGGGGCCATAAGCGCTCGGCACATACGGTGCGTTGTGCGTTGCGTTACGCGTTAAAAACAACAACCACATGAAAAAAATTACAGTGATGCCAAGTTTGTTCTTGAAGTTTTCATGTGGTTGTTGTAACGCTACGCCCTCGGCACATACGGTCCGTTTAGTGACACGTTGGGACACGCGTTGTCCCAAAACAGTTTAATTATGTTTAACTTTAATGCGTCAGCCATATTGTTGTTTTTCAAAAAACTTGGCATCACTTACACTTTTTTCATGTGGTTGTTGTACCGCAACGCTCAACGCACCGTATGTGCCGAGCGCTTTATGGTTGTATTTACCGAGCAACATTAAGTGCAACCCTGTTTTATTACATTCTTTAGGGCGAGACCTATAGCTCTGCGTGTTGCGTGTGCGTTCAAAAATATAAAAACAAAATACATGTATTTCAAATTGAAAACAACAACAAATACATGTATTTTGTTTTTGTATTTTTGAACGCACACGCAGAGCTATAGGTTATACCCTACACCACTATAGCTCTGTTCATTTACGCGCAAGAATCTACAAGTTTTACCACTTTTTACTCGAAAAGCGTTCCTTTACTTCAAACACCATACAATTCATATGGGAGACGTTTACAACTTTTACTACTTTTGCCGGTTCTACCATTTTCAAAAGTAAAGGAACAGACCATATGTGGAAAGGGTATTATAAGTTTGTTTTGGTAAAAATTCATGTAACACCGCGAAATATTCGTCGGAGACCTCCAATGTGGTATACCAATCTTTATATCTCGGCAAGATAAAGCGATTTTGAGATGTGTGTCCGTCCGTCCGTTTGTCCGTCTGTCCATTATAAATTGTAATCGAAATCCAGGCCGCAATTTTGGACCGATCGTCACAAAATTTGGTATGGAGGTCGGTTTCACATCAGAATAGATCGTTATTTTAATTGGTGATGATTATCCGATGTTGTATATTACTTTTATCCGATGTTGTATGTGATCTGTAGGTCGCAATAATAGTCCGATCAACGCGAAATTTTAAATAAAAACAAAGAAGAAGCTTGCAATTTGAGATGGCGATCAATATTTTGATGGTTAAATGGACCACAACTTTTGTGTGAAAAAATTTAATATACAGCTTATATTTTTTTCCTGGAAGAGACATTCCGGGCAAGTAAGCTATACTTGGAAGAGGAATGCTTGACCTTTCTATTGTTATCAATTGTGTTGGTGTACATGATAAGATAACAGAGTTGCAGCCTAATATGCCCAGTTATTTGTTTGTAGTGTAGAGGCCGCAATTATAGCTCAATAATCACGAGGTAAGAGTTTAGGTCGAAGAAGAGGCCTACCATTTTGGATGATGATCTAATATTATTTAGCAAGTGAAATGGAACATTACTTTTGTATGAAAAATAAAAAAATATTTTTGGTCTATATTTTATTTCCTGGAAGGCATATACCGGCAAAGTAGCCTACATATAGAATCACATTTTCCCATTCCCAGTTTTTGCGTTATTGCAAATTACATGGTGCCCTAGCGTATTAATTGTACAATTGGATTTTTATACATACATTGCAGCATAGGTCGCTTTGTCACCTTTAAAGGTATACAAATGATCTATCTCTTAAAAATTCTATTAATTTTTGTTGCCAAAATAATTTTAATTTTCAATTTTTTGTAATTTTTTTTTCAATTTTTTTGTCATAATACCGAATATGTACGCAAAAGTCGAGAAAAAATATCAGAATTTATCTTTTTGAATTTTTTAAAAATATGCAATATACAAGGTCTAGCAACATTATGAATAAGTAAAACTAGCGATATATTCGTTAAACCCCTAACTTAAATTATTCCGAATGGACATAAACATACAATGTTTAAATTCGCTACAAACTTAAAAAGTTCCTATTATTTTATGTTTGCCCAATAATTAAAAAAAATCTTATACCAGTTTGCACATTTTTAAGAAAATGTGTTTATTAGTACAACACCACACAACGTCTGACACCATTCACTTAAAAATCCATAAAGTAATGCACGGTTGTTGAATTAGATGAGTTGTACCTAATTCAAAAACCGTGAATTGAATGTAAATATGCATTTTGTATTATAAAACAAAATAACAGCATCCCAAAAGTATGCTATACTAATTTGGTGTAACTAATTTCGAAATTTATTCTCCCATGTTTTACTGCTCCCACGTCGTTGACAATATGAAAAGCGTGGGAATGGTACATTTTGATTCCATGGGAAACGGCTCTCATGGGAATGTTCAGAATAGGGCTGAATATTAATTTTTATTCATTTTCTAGTTGGAGTTGAGCTTCATTATCGAAGATTTTTGTACGTGATAAAGGAATCCCGAAGATTCGATCCCACACATCCACCAAATAATGTGACCTGCTTTCGCTGTTGGTTAAGGCAGTTCATCAGACATATCGGCTGTGGAGTTGCTTCTCTGTCAAATTTCAAAATAAAAATTCGCAGACACTTTCGTCGGAGTTGTGTGAGGTTGCCAAGGAAAAACTTCTTATTGAACTTTTTTCTTAGCTTACCTTTATATTTCGAGCTGACGATTGATGTTTGGGTATAACAAGTTTTCTTGTTGAAGAAGTTATTGAAAAATAACTTCGGTGGAGAATATCCACAAACAAAAAACAAGGGAACTGATGAGATTCTGTGGCGAGAATCGAAACTATAGTATTCCCTGCCTTACCCCTTGGCGAACAATGCCAAATCTTTTCCACTAATAAACTAGTTGTTTTAAAATATTAAAACTACAACAATGGGATTAAGCCAGACTATTTTGAAAAAACAAAATTGCAAACGCTATCCCAATAAAAACGTTTCTAATTGAAGACACTGGCACGACGTGTGTTGTTTTTGCTGTAAAGAAGACCAACCAAATTTTGGTGTGTTGTTTGTTGAAATTCGACGACACATACTAGTGGAAAAGGTTTGAATTGTTTTCGCAGACACTTTCGTCGGAGTTGTGGGAGGTTGCCAAGGAAAAACTTCTCATTGAACTTTTTTCTTTGCTTACCTTTATACTTCGAGCTGACGATTGATGTTTGGGTATAACAAGTTTTTTGTTGAAGAAGTTATTGTATACCTGGAAGTTATATTAAACCTTGATGTATGTACCTATGTATATGGATAGATTTTTTGCGAGTACGTTTTTTTATGTTCTGGGAAAACAAAATTCCAACTAACAAGCAGTTCGAAAGAAAAATGTGACTAAATTTTTGAAAAAAATCTTAAATATGTTGCACCATATGTGGGCCATACCAAAACGTGGACATACAGTGACCGTCACTGAAAATGATGCAACATGCAATAAAAAATGTAATCGTGCCGAGATAAAAAAGCCATTTACTACCTCAAAAGTGTAATTATCAACATCAACAGTTGGTCCGAGTCTACTGGACAACTTGCGTGTTGATAACATAAACTTCTTCTTATCGCCGTTGATTGCCAGACCACTTTGGCAGACTCTTTTTCAATTTTTGCAAAGGTGGCTGTTACGGCTCGCGTTGATCGACCTATTATGTTATGTCATCTGCGTAGGCCAGTAGCATTATATCTTTATTGTATATTGTGCTGTTTTTATCTCTGGTCTCGCATGACCTTTTTCAGTAAGATGTAGAGTTTTTCATCTGCCAATCCCGGGAATTCCCGGGAAATTGTAAATACTAGAAAAGAACATAAATTGCAAATATTTTTCAATATTTATTTTTTTTTTTCGATTGTTTGAGTGGAGTATTCCCCCATTGGCTCAACTTCATTTATTACCCTCTATTACAGAGAGTAATGTTTTTCAAAACGAACTGACAGTGTTGCAAAATTTTACTGATCGTTACCAATATCATGATTTCATCCCGGCGAAGGGAATTATCAATTGGCTTCTCAGTTTTTGAAATGATGCCTTTTTAGCGAAAAACCGAACTCTTTAAGTGTCTAGTATTCTCATATGAATGAGAATCACACTCACTTTTCGGCTTTTCCAAAGAAACACCAAAATCAAAATATTTTGCAACATGTTTTTAAATTGAAATTATTACATTCTTTAAAAACTGAGCAGAAATAAGATATTTTGTAGTCCATAGTGGGAGTAACATTTAAAGTAGTACAATTCTATTGAAAGGATTTTCAACAAGTTCCACTACGAAATGTCTGAAATTATTACAAGTTTGAAGTTAAAACAAATACATTAGGGATATAACCAAAAAAAAAAAGAAAAAAACACGCCAGTACCATGTGTGGAATATTGTCCTTATAACGAAAGCGCATATGCGGTGGTATTTTTGATATTTGCAACCCTTTACTTACTTACAATATCTATACCAGGTCGGCAAGTTAGACTACTTTGACAATAAACTTGATAGATCTTACATTATCAATTATTATAATAGTCATCTGGGCCTACTGTCCAACCGTTGAGGTTGCTATGATAAATAATGTGTGGTATACAGGAACACTTTTGACATTTTGTGTATAAATAAAGAGCTAATATTGACAATAAATGAAAGTGGATGCTTTTTGCTTAAGTTATTTCTGGTAAAAGACTTAAGGCAACCTAGTTCGAATTTGGCTCGACCCTTTTTTATTCTTTTATCAGAAATACATTAATATCAATAATACCATGTCTTATGCATCGAGTCCTTTAGTTCAAAACAAATAACACATTTAAAAACACAAAGAAGTTTGGTATTTTTCTTTTGTTTTTATTTTCTTCTCGACATTGTGGTAGTCGACCGGTGTCGACCAGACCAGTAGTTTTACATGTAAAGGGTGTTTTTTTAAGCCCGATAGAACTTGAAATTGTAAAAAATAACACAAAAAATTAAATTGTAATCAAACTTTTTTTTATTCGAATGATCAATACGTGACATTAACATATAAAAATGATTTCGGGCATATGGCACCGCGGCTGTTCTTGACGAAGTGCATTCTGGACGTCCAATTTTTGGCCACTTTTTCGAGCACTGCTGGCCGTATGTCACGAATAACACGAACAATGCTGGCCTCCAAGGCATCAATTGTTGCTGGTTTATCAGCATAAACCAGTGACTTCACGTAGCCCCACAGGAAATAATCGAGAGGTGTCAAATCGCACGACCTTGGAGGCCAATTGACAGGTCCACTTCTCGAAATCAACTTATCGCCAAATTTTGATTTCAATAAGTCGATGGTTGCGTTCGCCGTATGGCACGTAGCGCCATCCTGTTGAAACCACATCTCCTCCGGATCAATGTCATCCATATTTTCAAACAAAAAATCATTGATCATGGTGCGGTAACGATCTCCATTGACCGTAACGCGAGCTCCGGCCTCATTTTTGAAGAAATATGATGATGCCACCAGCGTGAAAACCGCACCATACGGTGCATTTTTCTGGATGTAATGGAGTCTGTAGGGTCTCTTGTGGATTGGTCTCACTCCATATGCGGCAATTTTGCTTATTAACAAACCCGTTAAGCCAAAAATGCGCCTCATCGCTGAACGCCATACAAATGACGAAGTCGTCTATAAGTTGCGTGAATCGACGACTGATTTTCAAAGTAAATTTGGATAACTTCGTAGCGTTGTTCAAGCGTGAGTCTATTCATGATGATTTGTCAGAGTATACTGAAACAAATAAAAAAAAGTTTCATCAAAATTTAATTTTTTGTGTTACTTTTTACAATTTAAAGTTCTATCTGGCTTAAAAAAACACCCTTTATTTAAATGCCTATTTGCTGAGCTCCACAATGATTGTTATTATTTGTAATAATTCAAAAAATTTAAACGTAGGTACATTTTTGCCCTCGATATTACCTATTTATGGTCTTTATACTGTGATTTACCAATATAGTATATGGTAATATTCAAAAAAGTTTTACAATCGTTGAAGTTGAGGTTCACCATTTAATAAGTCGCGAACTGATATATATTTTTTTGTGTTCTTTCTTGATTTCTGGCCAAACCACGCAAAACTCAAACCTGTGCTCAAAGAGAGAACTAAAGAATACCCCTTGGGCAACATGGTTCTAGTGTATGACTTTTCGATATATACACTGCATCCCCCTAAAATCGATTTGGTGCGTAAATTTTCTGAAAAAAACTACTTTTTTGGCTCGCGTGATTTTAGTTTTTTTACGTGCCGGATCTAATAAGCCCTTCCGCGTTCGAATCCATCCACTAAAACGCCGGATATAGATACCTTGAAAATAGGAAAATCTGCAAAAATATATTTTGACAATTCCGCGAATTGAACCGCGATTTTCTTTGATTATTTTTACATAAATGTAATCCTTTACACGCGATTATTATATTTGCCAAAAAGGTGTGTCACAAATTACAAAGATTCGGGAGTAATATCCCTATTTATCCCAAAATAGAATGTGGTGGCACATCCGCAGTTCTTGACGAATCTGTCTAAAATGATTTATATTGACGTATTTTTAATAGTCGGCCATTGAAATCGGATGCACCTTATAATCATATGCACATCGCGTAATTTTAGCCCACTTGAAGGTTTTTTGAATAGTAAGATGCAACTGATGGCACACTTTGGCCGCTGAATAAACCATGGGAAAATCCATGCATATTGATAGACATGGACTCCCTGTATCCGAAAAGAACATGCACCTCAACTGATTTAAACGGATTCGCGAATTACACGCTTTTTAATTTTTGTGTTTTTTCTTTGGTTGTAATTTCATTATTACGTTCTACTACTTATTTCTATTGCTTATCGGAAAAAGCAAATATACTTTCACGATGACAAATTAGTTTCCTTGTAATAGTTTTAGCAAAATACTTCAGGTTTTGTATGGAAAATTTGCAAAAAGCAAATATACTTTCACGATGACAAATTATTTTCCTTGTAATAGTTTTAGCAAAATACTTCAGGTTTTGTATGGAAAATTAGCGAAATAGTAGAATAACTCCCAAAAATATTTCTCCAATTTTTCGCATTAAACCAAAATATATATTTTTGAAATAAATTTCAACAATAAGTTTTCGTCTTTTGTTGTTGCTGTAATATGCATGCAATGAACCCAATCTTTATAATTTTGGTCTCACATTTGTCTATGCGTTGTCTAGATTCTGTACGTATTTTTAATTTATTTTTTAGAGATTTTTATGGACTCTGAATTAGAATAAATAAAATTTACCCCAAGATTTCTTCATTATTTTTTTTATTTTCCGCGAAAATAAAAATAAATTTTGCAAATATTTTAGCATCTACGGATAGATATCAAATTCTGTTAACGATTTATGTATACATTTTTTTATTACAACCCAAAGCGAATTTTTAAATACTTGTTCTTTATAAGGCAACAAAACCCCCTATAACTTTTGGGTGCAGCATCCAATTTTGTGATCGCGAACATATTTGAAACCACAATTTTTCCTTAACGTAAGTACCAAAAATCGCGGATGTGCTCGCAAAAAAAAAAAATAATTTTTATTTTTCAATGGTATTGAAAAGGAAATTTGAAATTTACCATATATGAGCGGGAATTCCCGGGATTGAAAAATATTTCCCGGAGAATGAAAAAGTCCGGGAAAAAAACCATATGTATAAACATTTTCTCATGTTACATAGATTTTCGATTAACTACTGCTGTCTAGCTGAGGAATATAAGAAAAAAGGTGAAAGCAAACAATAATTATATGTACATACATATTTTAAGACAAAGTCGATTTCGTTAACATTATTATGCCTTTGACTCTACTTATGACTTTGGGAGTACAACTTTATACATATACATACATACATATACATATATCTAAACCGATTTCAACCAAATTTGTTCAACATTGTTCACGAATAAGATATAAATAAATATTAAAACACCCTTCCTCCGTTACTGAACCTGCAAGAGTCTACTATTTTTGATATTTTGAAAAAAAAATGTAAATACATTTCCAAAACAAGTTCCACAATAGCAGACTCTTGCAGGTTCTGGAACAGAGCAACTATAAGCATCTATTATATTTGAGAAGAGTCCCCTGAATCAAATAACTGACTCAAGATACGGGCACTCGTTAAACCTGCATCATTTTCCACCAGCTCATTTGTTATTATTAGTCTATATGTGAGTGGGGCATCAATAAATACAATTCCTGAATTTCGCAACACATGTATATATGTACATACGTACATATATGTATTTTAATTTACAACTCCAATTTGTAGGTAGTATATCGACATTATTTTATTTATTTATTTACTTACTTAAGTATAACAATTGCTTAATAAAAAGAAAGTCTTAAATTCTAGACAACGGAGGTTTTGATAATCTCCACACGAAATGGAAGCCAGAGCCTAAATCTAAAATGATCTACACATTATCTTAGCCTACTGTCTATACAATATATTTAATAGCAAATTCTCTAAGAATTATTCTGATCTTTCTTCGAAAGACCCCCCGAGAGAATTATTGAATGGTGAACCCTTAGCATGAAACCCATAGAAAACAAATGAGATTATAGGGTCAAAAAGGAAGATACATGGTTGTGACTCCGAGCTCGTAAGGCACGCGACGGCATTACAACATCGCGAAAACCCGAAAAGAATGCGATGAAAGGCTAATTTGTACATGGGCTTAGTCCCGTTTGATGGCGGCGGCTGCGGCAGTTTTCTTTTTGAGGGACTCCTTCTTTTGTTCCTTGTTGTAGTTTTTCACATAGAAGGAACTGAACATGTAGGTGAAGAGACCAGCATTGAACGTCAGTAAAGCAGCAATGGGCTTAGGGAAGTTGCAGCTGGGTTGGAATTGGACTTGAAGGGTGTGTACAAAGATAATCAAAAATTGGACCTGAAAAAAGAATACGATGGAACACGATTAGATTCAACGAGCCTCATTAGCCTCACAGAAAGTACTTACGATTTGCAAGATGGTGATGTATTTCTTCCACCACAGATACTTCTGTACTTTGGGTCCCATGGCCGACAACAAATAATAGGCATACATGATAATGTGAATAAAGGAGTTGATGAATCCAAGCAAAGTACCATGACCACCTGAAAATATCGATTGCTTTGTCAAATGACTTATTAAAACTTCGCCCTGCCTCTACTTACCAGCAAAGTATTTTACACCAATGAAGGCACACACGGGCATCAGAGTGTGATGGTACAGATGAAGGAAGGAGATTTGACGATCTTTTTTCCTCAAAACAAAGAATACCGTATCCAACAGTTCGGTAATCTTGGCAATATAATACAACCATACTGCGCGAGCCATCTGAAATGGAATACACGTAGACATATAACAACAAACTTAAAAGCTATGAGCCGTTCATATCTTACCCTCATGGAAATCGGATCGGTGGCATATAACACGGGTTGGCATCTGAAGTTGTAGTGACCTCCCCATCCTCCCTTGTAGCCCTGAAACGAGATAGATTAAAAACATGATCCGGTTATCACTGTTATTTCAAGCAGAGCCGTAGACTTGACATATCAAGTGCATACCTCATAGAATAGCACCCAACTTAGCAACACTTGGATGGCATTGTAGACTAGCAGAGTGTTCTTCAGTTCGAATGGTTTACGGTCTCGCATCCATCTAGGTCCAGCGTATAGACAGAAATACAAATAAACTGCCAAAATTGTGAACAAAGGACCGGGAGCATTAGAAAGGAACCAATTTTTCGTTCGTAGATCTTCATGTTCCACAAAGAAATTCACCAGTCTATCCACTACTGTATTGGTTTCATTCATGTTCAAAGTAAGTGTAGACATAGTGGCTGTTATCTATAAAAAAGAAAATAATTAAACACGTTATGATTGATGTTGTCGATTCGAAGAAGATTATCCGAAATTATATTTATTAGAACGTGCGAACAACTTCTAGTGGGCATTTCTTGAAAATGCACATCGATATCGCAAAAATCCCAATTGGGTTTGAGCCTCATCTAAACCAGCCTAAAACTACAATTTCTTGCATTAATATGGGCTATATCTCATAAATCAATAGGTATTTTGATTACTGTAGCTCTAGCAGATGTTATAGGTCAAACAAATAAATCGGAAAAAAGTGCATCTAGCTCATCAAAATATATAAAATATAAAAAATTTTGCATAATTTCTGAAATTCTGCTCAGTAGCTGCTAAACTGTTGGGAGTTGAAACTAAATTTTCCAAATAATGTTTTTAACAATTCCTTACAACATTATGAAGCTGTAAAATGCTTCCTTCGAGCCATTTCAGCGGAATTTTATGTCATGCCTTTTAGAACATGTTTGTATCGATATCAAACACTGTTGACACAGACAATGATATATTTATATATTCGTTATAAATGCTTTGTTCCTTTACGTGCCTGAGGTTACCATTTCTTACCATTTTTAACCTGCAAACTGTTCCCTTACATTAAGAAGCATACAATTTATATGAGAGCAGTTCGCCACTTTTACCATTTTCTGCCACTGTTACCATTTTTAAAAGTAAATGAACAGACCAAAAATATACTAAATACGCCGTGAACATACAACAAAGGTAAGATGTGAAGAATTGAGTATCATATTCAAGCGTATATTTTTTTTTCAAAGATATTATAACGACAAACTTAATTTTGTTTGCAGTTTTTTTTCTAGCTGACTATATTTTTGTTTTCATTCTCTTATCTACATGTTTGTTAAAGAGGTCGTATTGGTTTCCGAGAGATAGACCCGAATTGTTGGAAAAATTCAATATTTTGCCAGGTTTAGATAGGCCCATAAAATCTTAGATTGATCTGACATAACCAAACTCAACTAGGGGTTTTGTCGTTTGTCTGTACTTTCATAAAATCTACAGTAGAAGTTGTTTGCCCACTAGGGTTAGCTACATACATATGCATGTGTTATGTAGGTAATAAATAGAATTTGATACGCGGATTCCCATTTCCGGGAACCCGAGAATATAACATTGTAGTTATTGAAAATTTAATGTGAAAGAAAATATTGAATAACAGGGTCGTTCTAAAAAATTCTCAGGGAAAACATAATTACGTTTTGAAAATCCTTTCAAATAGAACAAATTTGAATCAAAATGTAAATATAAAGCATACAGAACTGTCGTAGGTCATTGTTATTACACGTTTACGATGAAAAGAAATATTTTATTGTAGCAAATTTCGAAGTTTCAAATTTTATTAGTAACCCTATTCCATTTTGAAAACCATATTTACAAAAAAGTAAAAATAGAGCTGATTGTCACTTCTACCTTATATTAATGTGCCTTGGCATGTATATATGTATATCAGCCTCGTATTCGGATTTTTGTTCTTCTAAAATAAGGTGATAATATTTAAGAATTAATCAAATGATATTTACTACTACGTGCTGAGTGAGAGCCATTTCTTAATTGTCCGATTTAAGAATTAATCAAATGATATTTACTACTACGTGCTGAGTGAGAGCCATTTCTTAATTGTCCGATTGCACATTTTCTGTTTAAGAGGGTGCAAAAAATGTTTACTGGGTATTTATTGAAAGTGCACTATACTAAAAACGTATTCGCTTTTATTTTGTTAGATTTCGTGACTAAATATGGCAAAAATTGTATTTGTGCGAAAAAGAAATCTCAGAAAGTAAATGAAAATGTGCTTCCATTTGTCAAATTGTATTATACAATAAAAAGATTCAAAAGAATGTATATACTAATATTAAGAAATTCACTGTTATCTTTCCCCTGTCATTTCTTTTATTATTTCATTACGACTGAAAATCGCTGTGATACAATCATCATTATCGGATCATTCTACATAGAATTTTCATAGTTTAGTCGGATGGATCAACACTAACAAACCTTTAGAATAAAAGATGGTGATAGCGGTCAGCACATTGACTGGACATACAAATGTAATTTCCTGAAAAATAATAACCCTTGATTGGTTTGTACAAATTTAGGAAGCCCCATATTAAACGATTATTTGGTAATAGAACCTTTTTGTTATGTGGGTTTGCTATCTGTTACTTGACAAACTGTGTATATGCTCTAAAATATGGTTATTAGGATACACTGGCGTGTTCGATATAATTGTATATGTATTTACATATATGAGCATGGTCACGCTGAATATTTGTATTGTGTGTGTAAAGGTACACTCCTTCGCAGAAAAGGGCCATTGAACGTGTTTCCTTCATTTACATGCATTCGAGTCAGCGTAGAAAAATGCTGAAAACCCTTGGAACCTGTCTTGTTCATTGTATGCAACAAAAGAAGAACCGGTTTTATTGCAGATTTACATGACAAGCAACATTCCTTTGCATTTACGTCGGTACGTGGATAGGTAAAAACGTCGGTCGGTGGATGAAGAAAAAATGTATTGCATTTGTTTAGAAAAAGTACAAAGTACAGCATCCTTTTTGGTATGGTGCTCTGTGTAGAATTTATTTTTACTGAATTGAACACTAATTTTCCGATAGTAAACAGATTAAAATTAGGGTAGCTATAGTTGGATGATGTGGGCGGCTTCCTCCTGATTGCGAATATTTTGTGCTATTAGAAACATACATAATTATTGTATATTCTTGAAGAATGAAACCATTATCGATATCAGACTAAGTTATTCATATGTACGGGGTCGACCATTTACACTACTGTCCTCGCTTTCTTTTTCATGATTGCGACATTTTGATATATGATAAAATACAGGACTGGTCCATAATTTTTACATATGTATTTCTAAGAGGAGCTTTCAGTTATGATGTCAATTATGTTGATGTAGGTGGTCTGACACCAGACAACTGCATGGAAACTTTACTGAAATAGACAGAATTGTTGATGGTGTCAAACCCTGTGTACTATATCCCTTCCTAACTTCTTTTTATATTTTGTTTTTGTGTTTTTATCGGATTAGATAAAGTGATAAAAATTCAAAGAGTATAATGGTGTGTCCAGGTAGTTAATAAAAATTTAATTAAAATTAATAGTACGTTTATATATAACCGGATTTAACAAATCCACTTGATTTTAAAGTCAATTCCATTGGTTATTGTTAGCATAGTTAATAACCAACCAATTCGATAGCACAACAATATAATATTAAGCATTTCTTTAAATGGTTAAATTGTTGTTTTAGTACTGGTTTTGTAAATATATCAGCCAATTGATCATTTGTCGATACATATTCAATTTGAAATGCGCCTTTCTCATATATATCCCGAATAAAATAATACTTGGCTTCAATATGTTTGCTTCTTTTGTGAAATTGTGGATTTTTAATAAGTTTGATTGAACTTTGATCATTTAAATTTAAGACGGGAACATTTTGATTTTCTGGAAATACAGTCGAATTCTTATAAGCGATTTCGACTGTATTTCCAGAAAATCATTTTCGTCGTCGTTTATAACGTCATATCGGTTATAACGACGATATCCAAAAGTCCCAAATCTCTGGGGCCCTTTATAGCCCTATCGCTTATAACGACATATCGGTTATAGCGACAAATTTCGTCGGTCCCTTGGCCGACGTTATAAGCGATTTCGACTGTATTTCTAGAAACAATCGTTTAAACCAAATTAGCTCTTTAATGCCTTCAATGGCAGCCACATACTCCGCCTCAGTTGTAGACAGGGCAACTGTTGACTGTTTTTAGATGCCCAAGTAATAGGCCCACAACAGAGCATAATTACGTTACCACTTGTAGAATGCCTAGTTTGAATATCTCCTGCGTAATCTGAATCCGTATAGCAATCTATATTTAAATCCTCCGTTTTAAGAAACGTAATTCCATCATATATTGTTCCTCGCAAATATTTGAATATTCGTTTCACTGCGTTAACATTGTCCTCATTATAAGAAACAAGAAAACGACTTGCATGAGAAACTGCAAACGCTATATCGGGTCGTGTTGCTATTGCTACATACATTAAAGATCCCACAGCTTCTCTATAAGGGAATCTCAAGCCCTTTGCCTTTTCTTTTAATGTTTGATACGATTCTCAAGAATTTTCTTGATGTACATTGTTTGACGATTATGTATTCTTCCTGGTTCTTGAATAATTTCCATGCCTAGGTAATTCAATGATGAGAACACTTTTACATCCAACTCACCTCTCAAATATTCAATAACTTCGTCAGCTACTTCTTTAGACTCAGCCGCAATTATTCCATCATCTATGTAAATTGCCAATATAATTTTCTTATTCCTGACTTCACCAATGAAAACACACGGGTCGGAGTTGGTCGTCTTTAGATTTAACTTTCTCAACATGTCAGTAAAACGCCTGTTCCAACATCTTGAAGACTGTTTTAAACCGTAAATGCTTTTGTTTAACCGGCATACTTTATCACTACCGTCACTGTAACCTGCGGGTTGCTCCATGAAAATCTCTTCATCCAAATGCCCATACAGGAATGCTGTTTTTATATCGAACTGGGTTAGATAGTAATTCATCCTTATGGTTCATTTGGGTATTGACCCATTTCGAGTATCTTGATTTTCATTGATGACCTCATGATCGCCTTCGGTTTCATTTTCAGCATCCTCAAACTCATCATTTGATTCTGAAACAATTTCTGGAATTACCATTCTTTTATTATCTGGATCCACCATTACAACGTCATCTGATTCCTCCCTTATAATAACATTTCTTGGGGTATCCAAACTCGATAACCTTTGCAATTCTCCTGGTACCCTACAAATACGCCTTTCTTGGATTTAGCATCCCATTTCTTCCGTTTTTTCATCAGGAATATGGAACAAAGCTTCAAAACCAAATGCATGTATTGCTGATGTATCCACTTTTTTCCCAAACCACAACCCATAAGGGCTTTTATCTTTGTGCGGACTTTTTCCTGCTCTATTCAAAGTAAATACTACATTATTTACCGCTTCCGCCCAGTATTTCAAGCATAATCCTATGGCGTGTATGATAGATCTACTTAACTCGACAACAGTTCTCATGTCTCGTTCAGCTCTTCCGTTATGCTCAGGAGTATAAGGAGTTCATACGTCTGTATGAACTAAACTTCCAACTTTATCAGCTCTGTTATCGCTTTCATCAAATGGCATTCTATGTTGCTTCCCCATAAGACACCCTTCAGAGAAAAAATCATTACCTGTATACTTTATTTTCTGTAGCTCCAAAACCTCTTTTACGTGAATCTTGTTTTGATGAGACATGCGCTCGTGCCAAACCTTTAGAGAATTATTTCGGACAGCAGAATTTGCTTCTCCGGTTGAGTCCTTTCTGACTTTAAGTGCCAATTTGAAAAGCTTCGAATTTTCTCGAACTCCTTTCAAAAGGATTTGTCCATCACTCTTAAAAACACAAGAATCTGCTTCAGCTTCCATTACATACCCTTTGTCCAAACAAGCATTCGTAGAAAACAAATTCAGCTTAATATCTGGCACGTATACCACATCTGACAAATATTTTGACCGCCATATTTTACCATCAAACGCTTCAACATGTATATCTCCAAAACCATATGCGAGAATAATAGCACCGTTTCCAACTCTAATGCTTCTGGGTTGTTTGAAAGTCTTGTAATTCGTGAAGCATTCTTTCTTGTTACACATGTCGCTAGCACCCGAATCTACATACCAACTTTCATCTTCTGGTGTTGTTGATTCGAAAAGCATTTGTTCTCCGATGAATGCATCACCATTTTTCTTGAACTTCTTCTCACTCTTCATTGGACAATCCCGTTTCCAATGTCCAAATTCTCCACATTTAAAACATTTGCCTTTAGCGTTTTGATTACCTTGATTCTTGCCGTTGTTTGTAAACTTCCTTTGATTCTTGCCTTTTCCTACCAAAGCTTCAGATTTTGTTGGTCGAATATCCAATCTTGACTCCTCCATACACAATCTTGATGTCAAGTTTTTTAACGTTCGTTCCTCTTCAGCAGTTGATTCCCAAGATGCGAAAAAATGTTCATAATCCCCTGGCAATGTCATCAAAAATTTTTTTGACATATTGGAAAAATTGTTGTTGTTACAGATGTATTGAAGTCTCCGATTTTTGTTCGTAGACACTTTCTACAACTGTCCACATGTCAGCAGCGGAATCACAATTCATAATATGAAGCATTGGCTCTTCACCCATTGACACCACTAAAGTCCTTTGAGCTGTAGCATCTGCAATAATCCATTCATTCAATTCCTTACCATATCCATTTGGTTCCTTTGCCGTTCCATTTACAATATCCCAAAGGCCTCCAGCTCTAAGCACAACCTTTACTTGAAACTTCCAAAGTGTCCATCCTTGTGAATCTTCTTGAATTCCTCCATTTTCCTTTAATACGAATTTTCAGCGGTCCATATTGTATTCTGTTATGGCTCTGGGCCCATAACCTGTTAGTAGTGTTAATAAATAAAACGACCAACCAATTCGATAGCACAACAACGACAGACAAAATTATGTATTTATTGAAAAACAGACAATAGCAAATTCATGGCACACTAAGTTAAAAATAAAACTATAAACGACAAGTTACAAATCAATGAGTGAATAATTTGTTATAAACTCTTTTTTAACAGTTATATGCCAAATAAATCCTCACAAAGAAGGTTAATCTGGCAAAAAGGCTCTAATGTGTACGGCGTATAAGGCTGATTCCCGAAACGTCAGTTGCTTTACAGATGTCTGAAGTTTTGTATTTCATAACGCCGAAGTACATAACAACTGCGAAACGTAGCAGTTGTGCATTTTTAACGCATAAAGAAGACAAATATGTATAATTTTTGTGATACATTTGCAGTAGCAATACACGAACAATGCATTAGTGCACAACTGAAATATTTCGACGAAATCTACAAATTGCAATGTGTTGGTACGTTTCGGAAGTCGGGCTAAGTGTTATCCTGACAAATTTATTTGGTAGAGTTTTGGCAGAACTGAAATATTTTTTTAAACAAAAATGTATTTTGACAGCTAGAGAAGACATCAGCAGGGCTTACAGGGTCTCCTTTTTATTGCATAATGATATGCTCTATTTAAGTTAAAATTATTGCTGTATATATCGAGATTTGGCGAAAATGTTGTATTAGATTTATGTGAAGTGGTCCGATATTGAATAAGAACGAATTCCTGCAGTAATAAAAAATAAAAGAAATAACAATGGAAAAGATGTATGTAATCGGTGTGGTAAATTTTTTTAAAGGCAAGGGAAAAGTGACACTGCTACTTTCCAAAACAAAAAAAAAAAAATGTATATGGTAAAACACGAATTTACTATGCAATTCCATTTGAAAAAATTTAAAAAACCTTTTTTGCGAGCACATTTCCTATTTTTGGTATAGAGGTTAAGGAAAAAATTGTGGTTTCAAATCTGTTCGCGTTCACAAAATTGGACCATGCGCGCAAAAGTTATTGCGGATTTTATTCTCATATAAAGAAAACATATTTAAAAATATATTATTTGTTGTTATTAGTAAATTTATGCATAAATCGTTAACAGCATTCCATATCTATTCGTACATGTTTAAATATTTACTAAATTATTTGTTTTGTTTTAGTTGAAGATTCAATCATATGATTGCTTAAGTCTGGAGTATTCCCCCATTGGCTTAACTTCATCATTACTTTCTATACAGAGAGTAATGTTTACAAAACGCACTGGCAGCTTGCAAAATTTACTTGATGCGCATTCGGTTTCAGTAGCACCCATCAAAAATACGTAAAAATACACCTATTTCAAATAGATTCTTCAAAAAACAAGAAACACACGTGTTTGACGCATACACGACACCAAAGCAGCTTCTGCGTCTTCTATTACACCATACAAACAGCTCCTAAAGCTCCTGATTATAAAACAGCATTCCCTAGCCGCGAGAGCACTGTTGTTACTCTCTTTGACAAACATCCTCTCTTCCATAAAAAATATGTTCTAACATAAAAAATATGTTGGTACCCAAACAAATAAAATTGAGATATGTTACAAAATTTTGCAAACATACATATATTTGTTTGGACACAAACAAATTATGTTTGGATCCTGATTATTAAAAAAATCGAAAAACCGGCTTCAAAATGTCGGCATCAATTTTAGATTTAAGGTTAACCCAGAAATCGGAAGGGAACATAAAAAAACTTCCTGGCTTCAAACCATTTTTACCCATTTTTCTACATTGATGCCAACACAACTTCCGCCTTAATTATTTTTAATGGTCGACATTATGGGATCCCTCCTAAAACACTTCATTTTAAAGAATTTCAGTCATGCTATATAGATTATGTTAGCAGTTCGGCAATTCGGAAAGGGTGAAACTCGGATTCATCGATTGCAAAACATTTTTGGTTTTTACGATATGACAGTGTAGGAGCTATGGAAATGGAACTTCTCGACCTTTTAATTTTTTGATTTAATATTTCGATTTGCTCGAGTGTATTAACAACTGGCGTAACTCTTGTATAGATCGTCTACCATGTTTCTTTCATTTTCAGTTAAGTTTTGCCCAATTTCACGTCAGCCGCTAAACTCTTTGCTTAATGGTAGCTAACGACTAAGATGCCAGCGTTGGTTTGGAGGTAATGACTTGGCGATTGGTCCTACTCTGGTGAACATGTGTTACGATGATTTGCAGAAACTTCTCTTAGCATAGTTTCACTTTGTGCAATTATTTTCAAAGGCAAATTATGATTTTAATGCGGTATTGTGTCTGTGAGTGTATAGGTACAAACGGTCATAATTGCATTGAACCAGCACTAGGAAGGTAAAATCATTTATGCTTGCAAATAATCAAAATCCTATCCCAATATCGGTATGGACTGATACATAGCTGCTGCACGGAATCACATTGATTTCCGAACAAAATTATGTTGAACATTCGTTTTCAAATGCACCGAAATTCGATATTAATACAAGCACACGTTCTTAAAGAAGATCACACATGTGGTTCACGAAGATGTCAATGCACCACTGCTTTGGAAATAATTAAACATAATGTAAAATATGAATTCTCTTAGTCTGTCTTTTTATCGTTCCGCTTTCAATTAAAAATCCATACATTTAATTTAGATGTTGTTTTATATGTTCATATCTGACCGACACCTTATGCACGCACACATGACATCCTTGGCTGTGCTAGTTGTGTGTGTGAATGACATGTCCCATAGAACCGGGGCAATGATTTTGTTTCACAACTTCGACCCGTCTCATAACGAATATGTTATATGAAAATTGTATCTGTTACGATGGCGTAGTTGTTGGTATGAACTTTGATTACCGTGAATGAAATGGCATTGTAACAATTATTTGTGATACGTATGTCCATACGAGTAAATATTATGAAGAACTTGGAAATATATATAGTTTCAGTTAAAATCAATCTACAGTTGAAATTGCTTATAACGACATCCACCAAATAATATGTTTGCTGCATTTTTTATCATACCGACGATCATTCAACATATTCAAAGATTGGTGTTGCCACTCACAACCTTTTCAACATATACGAGAATACAGATGTAGTTCGGCTGATCCAAGAATTATTCACCCGATAAATGTTATAATGACGATGAAACAGTATTTAATATTTAATATTAATGGTCCACTCTGTAAAAACCGAGTGACATCAACGATTTCAGCCAATATGACATGGATATGGTAGTTATTGGTAAAAAGAAATGTCTAAGATGTCTCATTACTCACATTAATGTTTTAACTACGACGAAATAATTTGTCTGTTTCTTTACTGGTAAAAGTGGAAAAATGGTAAAAGTTTAAAAATGCTGTCATATAAATTGTACGATTTTTTGAGTAAGGGAACACTTTTCGAGAAAAAGTGATACAAAGTGGGACATAAAAAAAGTGATTTTCTTAGATAATGTTACAACAAAAAGTGCGTGTGTTTTTTAACATTTCATCACATCATTTCATGAGCAGATAACATTCTATTTTGAAAGCAGTATAACGTCCTATACACGCATCTGTCGGTGACTGATATTTATACCAATGGTTATCCTCACCGTGGTGCAATGGTATGCACGCCCGCCTTGCACGTAGAAGGTCGGGGGTTCGATTCCCCGGCCAGGCAACATCAAACATTTTTCAACGGTGGCAAAATACCCCTCAGTAATGTTGGCGACATTTCCTGAGTAGTTCAGCCTTGAAAAACTTCTCCACAAGTGGTGTCTCATTGATATGAAAGAAGTCTCCCTTGTCCCGTATGGGGTGTTGTGGAACAATGGTTTTTTTTTTGTTTTGTTTGGTTATCCTCCAAAACCAGTACATATGTATGTATATCAACCTTATTTTATAAATATCACTTATAGCGAAAGAATTTCGTCGATTAGATTGCGCATTGTTTTCGATTTAATGACAACTTTGTTTCTCTGATTTTTTGCTTTCAATCAGGGAGGAAACATCCAAAGTCGAATTAATGTACTAATTTTTTGCATCAAATATAAATATTTATCCACTTTTTGTAAAGTAGTTTACATCTTACACTTAAAATGTTGGATATACACATGACGTTATAATAGTACGTTTACACTAGCGCTTATTTCCATGACAGTGGCTCTATCTACATTTTACGACAATTAAATACAGATAGAACAGTTTATCATCATTTCTTGAGTGAAATCGTTTAAAAATAGCAAAAGCGTGTGTGTGTCTTTCTTTCGCCCGAAGTTATTTAGTAATATTTGTTGTATTTGTTTATGGATTTTATCATTTTTAATATTTGCATAAATACATACTAAGTGTTTGAAGTTACAAAAGAAACCTAAATTCCAAATAGGAATACATATATTTTTTGCTAAGACTTTTGTTTTTGTGAGATGTTGTTGTATAGATATTTCCAGTAAATGAAATGACTTTAGTGCGATGACCTTAAAATCGAATATATAGAGTATAGAGTTTTACAAAACACATAACAAATTTATTTGAATTTTATTAAATACGTACGCAGTATATTGTATACTAATTTTGGTCGATTTTCTAGTTCGTTTTTACATACAAATAAAGGACAACCAAAAATTTATTATGCGAAAAAATGTTTATTTTGGGTGTCTGAGTTATTTATTTCTTTTCTGAAATACAGTTTATTTTCGTATACCTTTTCAATAATAACATATGAAAAATTGCATTCACAGTGAAAGTGAGTCATCTACCTTTTTGAAAAACTTGAGTTTATAATATTAAAAGGGTATTATTAGTGTAATATGTTTTCAAATTTGATTGTTTAAGACAAGACTTTCTTCTTAATAAATTGGTCCTATACTTTCATTGATATACATCATGACATACATATATAAAGAAAATACTAGAGGGTATATAACAAGTCACAGTAAATGTATATCACAACTCGCCAAAATGCTCATAAATACCCGAGTACGTAACATTCATTTAAATTAAAGTCAAATTGAATTGTATTGAACATGCACAAAGAAAAGCATCGATGTGTATCCTATTTGGCGGTACCCTTAAGAGCAGGCAGGAGTCATCATAATGGTACGCACATTGTCATTAGGAGTTGTGACATTGTAATGCAAGTGCTTTTAAAAATTATAATTTAACATCTTTGTGTTTATTTCAGCTTGAGTCCATATTTTGTTGTAATTCAATTGTTTGAATAACAACAAAATATTTTAAAGTGGATATGAAATTGATTAGTTGCGGGCGAAGGGTAGGGAATACTATAGTTTCAGTTGTCACCAAACAACTTCATCAGTTCCCTTTTTTCGCCGACTCTGTATCGATAAGCAAAGACGACATAAAAACAGTGGTGGATATGAAATTCCTTAGTTCGACTCAAATTGTAGGGTAAACAGCTTTAGGGCCATACGGCAAATTTCTCATTTTGTTTAATTTGCTAGATGGCTTTATTGACCTGTTTATCGATACAGAGTGAGAGGTGACAACTGAAACTATAGTATTCCCTACCCTTCGCCCGCAACTAATCAATTTCATATCCACTTTAAAATATTTTGTTGTTATTCAAACAATTGAATTACAACAAAATATGGACTCAAGCTGAAATAAACACAAAGATGTAAAATTCTGCAGTCCAACAATAAAAAAACGCCAACAACAATTATAATTTAAAAAATAAAATAGTGCAAAAAGCGCACCGAGTGCACGTGCTTTTAACCCTTTCGGCCCCGAACTTTTTTCCTCGCATTAGTAGTTACTTTAAAAACATAGAATTAAAGTATAAGTCAAAACTAAGACATAACATAAATTGGTGGGCGTTACCCCACCTATTTCGGAAGATACAGTACATTTTATCTAAAATTTATTTGCTCATTATTTTGTGCAATTATGTAAATATAAATGTTATAATCGTATAGAAATATACCTCTGACCATACTTTTGAAGAATCAAAACTAAAGTTTAACATAAAGCTCATACATTTTGATTTAGAAACGATTTAAATAATTTGGACTGTACACATCGATTTTTGACATGCCGTGATTTTCCAGACTTCACATTGAATAATGCATCGTAGTTCTGTTGATCGGGATACAACTGGCACTTTTTTATAATTTTTGCATTCTTAGGACTACAATTAGCCAAAGCAATGTGTTCTTTGAGGAAAAAATTCCGTTAGTTTTAAATAAAACGACGTCAAAATCGAATTTGCTTATAAGCAACGTTGGGGCCGAAAGGGTTAAATACTAAGTAAACAACGGAATTGATATTAAAATAAAAACACAATTCAGCAAAGGCTATAGTCGATATGGGCGATACTCTACAACTCTACCCCAGTTCATCGGCCCAAATCATTTTGGGGGAAACATTTATTCTATCAATATAAAGGCAGTGTATTGAAAATAACTTGTGAAGTAATTCAGCTTAATCTCATTATTGTTGTTTTGAATTTCAAAACAACAAACTGGGTGATAAAAAATAAAAATTATGAAATCAAGAAATTCCATTAACGTAAATCGATTACTTGAAGAGATCCGAAACCTACTTGATACTTGAACTTGACTTTTGCCGAACTCAAGTTTTTTATTGTCGCACTGCTGCAACATCTCATCCGTCCGATGGAATTGCAATTTTCGAATTTCGAAAAAAACAAAAGTTGTGCTGAATTGTGCCAGGTTTGTGCCCATTTGTGCCCAAATTTGATTTTGAAAACATGACAGAATTACAATTTTCGAATTTCGAAAAAAACAAAAGATGTGCTGAATTGTGCCAAAAGTTTTTTCGATATCTCCTACCCTTTTTAGAAAAAATCGATATTTTCGAAAATATGATATTCGGCACTAATGGACACAAACCTAGCACAATTCAGCACAACTTTTGTTTTTTTCGAAATTCGAAAATTCAAATTCCATCAGATACCACATCGCGAGAACATAAAACAAACATTGACGCATGCCATTCAAGATCGACGTCATCAATTGTCAATTTTAAAGAACGTAGAACTCTTCGCCAATTTCCGTATTGCTGTCACTTCTACAGCCGAAATTGAAATTCCATACGCACTGTCATTTTCATTATGGTCACGTCGATTAGTTTGTTATGTGTCCGTCCCAACGCCTTATTTCAGTCTACGAACAAAAACACTAAACAACGCCTCATGCTCCCACAATTATGATGCTGACAATTTCCTATACCGGGGCACTTGTCTATGCAAAACTCGTCGACTATGTCCAAAATAATTATTTGAATGGATAGCGTGTTCAGATTATTTTGTTTTGTTTTTAACTCGCATTAAAACACAATAACAACAATATCATCTACAACAACAATGATTCATATGGATTAGTATTTGACCCGAAATGTCGCTTCCACTTTCAATTTACCATTTAAATTGTCTAATGGCCAATTGATTTGGTTTCCGTGGGAGGATTTGGCAAAAGTTCATTGTCTCCCGCCCGGCATTGTTTTGAATTAGTTTGATATAAAATATATTGGATACTAATTCGATATGAGGATGCAACAATACCAATTGTCTTGGTCGAAAATGGTTGTACTCATCTGTTTTGCATTTGTAGAAGATTCCGTTACTAGATTTGGAAATTATTAATAAATTTTATTTAAAATACATATACATATGTATCATCAGAATGTATTTTCTGGAAGGTTCTATAGGTAGGTAAAATATAATTACAATATCATATATAAAATCAATAGAATTGTTAACCTACTCAACACAGGTAACGACAAAGATGAATTTCCATGCCGAATGAAAACATTTAATTATGTGTGAGATAAAATGTACACTAGGGTTATAACCAAAAAATACCACGCCTGTACTATGTGAGGAATATTGTCTTATAATAAAAATCAATTTTTGGTAGGTTTGGGGAAACCGTCTTTGATATGTTTTTTGCAGGCATATTAATGCTTGTACAAGGCTTCATGCCACAAAAATATCATTGGGGACCGTAATGATAATGTATATTTCTTTTAAAAAAATTCACTATTTCTTAATTAAATGAAAAGCAACATCTTATGGATTGGAAAAAGTGAATAATGAAAAGAAATGATAAAAAAATAGTTTGATTTTGGCAATTACAGAATAATTAAATAAAAAAACAATTATTAAGCAAAGTGATACAACATTTCCTAATATTTTCTCATGCAGTGGTATTTCTGATATTTGCAAATCTTTTCCAAAAGT
This sequence comes from Musca autumnalis, assembly GCF_047663935.1. NCBI lineage: Eukaryota > Metazoa > Arthropoda > Insecta > Diptera > Muscidae > Musca > Musca autumnalis. The sequence continues at coordinate 333,350,927 of NW_027411644.1, read as the reverse complement.
TATAATGTACACATTAAATATTTTAATATATTCTATCAGACTGGCCCGTTTGCAGACTGTAATCGGATGTATTAGCATTGTGAATTGAATGGCAATGGATTGCGTTTAAAAAGGTTTCACATACGTGTGTACATATATGTATGTATGTGTAGAGAAAATAATAACAAAAGAACCATTGGCCTATAGATTTAATCAACGAAAAAAAGTAATGAATGTTTGCAATGAAATTTTCATAAATATTGAAAAATCTTTGATGAAATAACAACATATGAAACATGTGTAGGTAGTGTATTCCTAAATATGTCAATTATATTCGAAGGTATGGGCAGCGGACAGTAGTACACTATCGACAATTGGCAATTTTTGACAAAAGCACATACATCCCAGATGTACATATCTGGGAAGAGACCTGTTGTTATGGACTTCAATAAAGTTATATTACGGGTTCGAATATAATTGTCTTATGGACTTAGACGTGTATGACAAATAAATAATTTATCATTTCAATCATTTCTAAGTACGTAAATGTGGAAGAGAAGGGTGTATTTATTTACATTTGTTTCTTAAGTCTTTCGTTTCATAAATCGCCTGGAATTAGTCTCTTGTTCGTGATTAATACTATTTTTGATTAAAAACAATAATAATAAAAACAACGTTTAATTGTTTGCACTTTGAATAAATGTAATTACTGTTTTAGTTGATGTTGTTTATTTGTTCATTTGCATCTATCGCTAATACTGCACAGTGGTGCGATAAAATACCAGAGTTTTTCAACAGAGGCTCCTGTTGAAAAATATAAAAATATAATATAAAAACAATAAAAACATAAGTATTATCAAGGCAGGTAAAAATTTAACCCACATATGGCTAGATTTATTTTGAGAATGTTTGACATTTTCTTCTGAAAATTAAATTTGCAAAATGTTCTAAGTATTTTTTTCCTAATAACTTTTCAAGTTTTCCGGAAAGCTTTCTTTTAAAATGTTTTGAAACTTTTATCACCTGCCTAACATAGCCGCTCATTCATATGGATGTAACTTCTACAGTAAAATTTATTCTATATACAATTGGACCTCGAGTAATATTTGTAAAAATTTGTAATATATGTATGTCTAATCAGAAAACCAAAAATGTTGGTTTCAAATCTGTTTGCATTCCCAAAATTGACCGATGTGCGCAAATGTTATAGCAGCTTTTATTCTCTTATAAAGAAAACATATTTTAACATTTCTAAATTTATTGTATTGAGAAAATTAACGTATATATCTAAAATTTGTGATTGTCTAAGTCTGGAGTTTCCCCCATTGGCTTAACTTCATCACTTTCCTCTTTGCAGAGAAAAATGTTTACAAAACGCACTGACAGCTTGCAAAATTTACTGATCGCTACCAATATCATGATTTCATCCCGGCGAAGGGAATTATCAATTGGCTTTTCAGTTTTTGAAATGATGATTTTTTAGTGAAAACCTGAACTCTTTAAGCATCGAGTATTCTCATGTTAATGAGAACAAACAAAACAAACAAAATACCTAAAATTTGTTTTTATTTTCGCGGAAAATCAAATCAATTTTTTTGAGTTCTCCAACTATTTCGCTACGGATAAAATATGGATTCATGGAAATATGCAATTTTCCGAGTTCAACACCCAATTTGTACAAACATGTAATCATGAAGGAACTGTTACACAGGGTTAGAATTTCCTTTTGTAATAATGCGTCTCTCATACATGATGTTTTTTAAATGACATAAATATGCTCCCTTGTCTAGATTAGCAGACGTCCGTAAATAATTTCATTGTCAATGTTTGTGTACATTCCCTACAATTAGACGTTAAGTGTTTGGGTCTCGAATGTCTTACATAACACTTTACTATATGAACATTGTTGACTTTTGTCTATCAGCATTTTATTTTAACATTGTCAGCATCATGACACACAATTTGATTTAAACATACAACAATAATTAGATTTTGTTTGACTCCAAAGGGTAGACATCAGTTTTGACTGCATAACATGTAGCACATGAGCTATAAAAATTCACGCTTGCGTGCTCCAAAAGTAAACAAGTCGGGTGTCTAAGGAAGTAATTAATTATTATTTAGTACTTGTTAATCACCATCATCGTATGAATGTAATTACTTCAATTTTCCAATTCTCTATTGCGTAAAATAATGTGGATGGATAATGAGAATAACATCCATACATACATATGTACATATATCTACATACGTATGTGTATGTATGTGTATTGTTAATGATCGTTATTCTATTCAATTAACACTTAATTCATTGAATATTACTACATTATTGAGAATTAACATGACAAAGGTATCTATGAAAGACTAGTTTTGTTGGCCTTGTACTAGTGAAGAACCCATCCGCAGTACACTCACCGGAAATAACAAAATTCAAGTTTTTATTTAATATGTATAATTTCGATCAATTGTGTTTAAAGTACAAAATTCTTTGTAGAGGTTATTGGCCATATTGCGGACTGGTTTCAATTCACTATTTGACCCGTTAACAGACTACTTTACTACCAATTTTTTCGCTGAGTCAAGACTTTACAAAGTTACATTTCTGCTCCAAACAAAAAAGAATACAAATAAGAATACCCGACCAAACGATGACAAACTTGCGAAGCATTTATTTATTTTACAAATAAGCAATTGTCACCAACGGGTAAAACCACTGTCTGGTCAAAATCAAAATTGGAACAATTTCCATTTAAGTTCGCCTGTTGGGTTGGTGTTAGTACTTAGGGCAAATATGTAAACATAACATAAAAAACGAAAACTTCGCATTTTTTCGATTGATCTGTAAAATGTAGTCAATTTTTATGACAGACAGACAGACAGCAGTGCGGACGAAAAAGCAAGCAGCGTTTTGTTAACGGTGCGTGCATATGTTAGCATTCGCCAACACATAAAATGCTCACACACTGACAGTGTCATCCAAGTGAAGGGCACTTCGGAATTGATCAAAAGTCCAACATCAGCCAAAATTCCACCCGTAATGTGCTGCTTTTGTTGAGCGAGTTTTTGTTTGTAAGCTTTGCACCAATATTGCCCGTAACTAGCAATAAGCTCTTAAGCAAGACAAGAAGAAAAACAAAAACAGCAACAAATATTTTTCATAACATCTTCCATTAACACAACCATCATATCCCACATACATATGTATGTATGTAGGTATGTATGCATGAATATGGTCTATATGAAATTGATCTTTTAAATCTTTCTTTTCAATAATAGTCACATATCGATAATGGGCTTGGATCATCATTTTAATATCAGATCTAATGCAATGACCATTACTTAGTGTTTGAACGTTGTCTGTCAATTTTATGCGCTGTACATACATACATAGCTCATTAGACTTTTGTCATTTGTCTGCTAATTTCAAATTTGTAAACTAAATAACAAATAAGACGAATAATGTAGTCGAGGTCGCGATGTGATGAGGCACACATTCTGACAAATGGCAAACGCACCCTAAATTTGAAGTTTCGCAACCGCCAGAAAGCTGATAATATTGATCAAGTATCACCATCCTCGTCATACAAGGACACCTTCGGCCATGGCCAATCGAACGCATTATGGATATTAAAACAAAGGTATGAGTTGCTTACTTGTGAATATCGATTGTTTACTGCAGCACTAGTTTCCTGCTCTCGTGCAGAATTTCTTGCAGATTTTGCTGGTTATTTGACAACGGAACAATTCAGTTTACTTTTGGTTTGTTAAATTATTTTGTTTTTTTAACCAAAAACGTTAAAATTCTGATTCTGTGTAGAACCTGCACACACACGTTTGGTATATATTTTTTTAGAATTCCGATCGTTTTGTTCCCTTTTTTATCGGATGTATACGATTTGTTGTATAGCCCCGCGCAAATGTCCGACAAGCATGCGACTAGTTCACGGTTTAACGGCAGACTAACTTCTTCTGGTCGCAAGGTACCCGTCTTCTATTCGATTTACTTCGATCTTGTCACCTGTTCTGCTTGCGCACTGCTCAGCTTCACTTTCAGTATCAGTCAGTCAGCAGCACCACGACAACCAAAAACAACTACAATAACGATTCATATTTGCAAGCCAGCGCCGGTTTCTTCGCGTGGTCACTTAAACATACTTATTATGTATAAGTATATATACACCTATTCACATACAAGCATTTTACGTACGAATGCTGGCATATATACCCACTTGATATCGGAACTAAAAGTTTCAATTCTAATAGTTGTATTCCCATCCAATTGGAATTATTGTTGTATGATTTGATTGCAACAAGAAGTGCTTAATTGAAAATTAAAAAAAAATCGTATCATTAGATGTGTTCCTATATATGCAACAATCTTTCAGTTTTGCTATCTCCCAAAAAGTTGCCCAATTAATATCAGAGCAGTTGGAATTGTTACCACTTAGCGCCAAGAATTTTTTTGTGTGAAAACTTAACATTTTATATCAAAATTATATTTTAGAGATTTTTTAATCATTTTTTAAGAAATAATTTTTTTTTTTAAATTCTCTTAGAATTGGGTCCTCTTTTATGTATAATTTTTTCCAATCCCTAGTTTTTTGGTTCAGAAATTACTCTTACTACATTCATAACTTGTAAATGTTAAATTTTTATGGCATATTTTTCGTCCAAAATCGATGGACAGAGATGGACAGATGTAAAATATGCAATTTAAAATAACAGATAAATTGGGGGATTTAAAAAAGTCGTAAATCAAATAAACAGTTTTTAAGGTAAATCTGCTCAAATATGTTTTATATATATGCAGTATTTTTAATATTGAAAGTGTGTAAATCGCGTACATATATCGTACGCTCCGATTGAAGGCATTTTGCAACAATAGACCAAAGTGGCTATGAATTGGCTACATTTATATATTCTTGATCAGGATGAAAATCTAAGACGATCTAACCATGTCCGTCTGTCTTTCCGTCTGTTGTAATCACTCTAGCGTTCGCAATAATTGAGCTAGAGCGCTATATTTTTGCACCCGAGTCTTTTCCATAGGCAGGTCAACTTCGAAGATGGACTATATCGGACCACTTTTTGGTATAGCTCCCATACTCCCGATTTTCGGTATTTTGGGGAATTTAGCCACATTTTTTGGCCGAACTACTTGTAATTTCATGTTTGAGGGTTCCCAGTGGTCACAATATATCGATTTTCGGTATTTTGAGGATTATAGCTACATTTTGAGACCGAACAACCTGTAATTTGACGTTTGAGGTTCCCAGTGGTTAAACATCTCCACCAAAAACTGTTTTGGTATAGCCTCCCGATTTTCGGTATTTTGAGGATTTTAGCTACAATTTTCGACCGAACTAATTGTAAGTCGACATTTGAGGTTCCCAGTGGTCAAACATCTATACCACAAACTGTCAATATAGGTCCATGTTTTTGTATAGCCCCCTATATAAATTTTCAACATAGGTCAATGCTTTGGTATTGCCCCCATATAACGGTACCTGATTTTCGGTTTTTTTTGCATTTTAGCTACAATTTTTTCCCAAGTATCTGCAATTTGACATTTGAGGTTCCTAGTGGTCACAAAACTCCTCCACCAAAATATAGGTCCACACTTTGATACATCCCCATATAAAGTTCCTGAGCACATTGCATTCACGTTTATGCTTTTTTAGCTTATTTAGGTATCAGTGGTCACAAAATATCTCCGCCTAAAATTGTGGACAGGAAAGAAAATAATTATTCCGTCTTAGTGCAGAATATTTTATGTGTTTTTTATGGCTTTTTTACTTGTTTTAGTTAGTCGGGATACATATGTAAATGCTTAGGATGGTTATCGAAAAACTTAGAGCGTTCTTTTTATTTACGAAACGTAGTATATAATGCAAAAAATACCTACATAAGTAAATTTACAAAAATGTGTACTTACGATAGTAAATAGTAAATTGCAATTGGTTCGAATAAGATCAATTTGAGACGATGTCATATAATCCGAATGCGATCTGAGGACAAATTCATGTCGGACTTTGTTTTATTCTTAGAGATAAAAGATAAACTATAACATGTGCTATGAAAGAAAAATAAACGAGTTATTACAAATTTTAAATGTTCATATGTATGTAGTATATTACTAGTACTGAGCTCAAGCGGCCACTTTTGTGTATTGTGAATACATACTTGCAAATATAAACATATGTATGTATGAACATATATGCATAGTACAAGTTAATACATTTGTTTTAATTTTATTCATATCAATCAAAAATAAGAGGCTACAATAATAAATACAAATACTCCCTTGCCGGCTAATTTTCAAATATTGTTGTGACTAACTTATGCTCAAATTTATAAACTTGGTCCATGGTACTGATGATAACCAATAAAAGTAACCTTTTATTGCCAATAACCAATATTAATTTTATAATATACATAGTTATTAACAAAGTTAATATATTTCAGGGAGAGAGTTACATCGCTTTCTGGCGTCCAAATTCCCAAATACGTTACGACAGAAATTCCTTTTAGGACAAAAACCGCGATGTCTTGTTCGTAGAGACAAATAATTATTCTTTATAAATAAAAATCAAATTCCGTTCCTTGGTATGTAATGCCAGTTCAGTTCAGTGCAGAACGGCTGGACCGATTTGGACAATTATATTTTAAAATTGACCACACCACACTGTGGTAAGGGGTATTATGTCTTTGTGCATTTGTATGTAACATACAAAAGAAAACGAGATAGACTCATAATTCCTTCTGTTCATATACATAGAATCACTTTCTGAGTCGATTTATGCATGTCCGTCCGTCCGTCCGTCTGTCCGTCTGTCCATGTATTTTTGTTCGCAACGTACGGATCGCATTTATTGTCTGATTCAGCTGAAAATTGGGGAATATAACTTTTTTAGCCATAGGAAGAACGCTATTGCTTTTTGTGAAAATCGGTTCAGATTTGGATATAGGTCCGATATATATTTTTGGCCGATTTCACGAATTTGCTGCACCAAACACGATATATACGGTCGATTTTGATGAAATTTAAAACATGAGCTGAATTGGGTATAGAAATAAATGTGCCAATTTATATTGAAATCGATTCAGATTTGGATATAGCTTCCATATATATTTTCGCCCGATTCCCGGTATTTGATGCACCAAACACGCTATACATGTTCGATTGCTATGAAATTTGGAATGTGTGGCTGAATTCGGTCTCAAAATCTATGTGCCGAATTATATCGAAATCGGTTCAGATTTGGATATAACACTAATATATATTTTTGCTTTTACGTGATTTTACGTATTTACTGCACCAAACACACTATAGGTGTGTTCGTTTACTCAACAATTTGTACAAATTTGTACAAGTTCAGTAACTTCTTGCAATCGACGAACAACAACCGGTAACAATTTGTACAAATTTTGAGTAAACGAAACACACATTATATCTGTCCAATTTTGATGACATTTTATATATGTGACGGAATTTGGTTTAGTAATAAGTGTACCATATTATATCGAAATTAGTTCAGATTAATATATATCTCCCATATATACTTTACATATTCACAGTTGTGTAGGTTATCACATAGTCGGCCCCGCCCGACTTTGATCCTTTCTTTACTGGTTTAAATATGTTATATCGACAAAACTACTTAGCTGATTTAGCTTAAAGTATGAGGGAATGTACGGGGATGGCCACCGGTGAAAATAGGCTACGTATTTTGTTGAATTTCGGAGGGGGCGGGGTACTTCTCCTATGCCATATTTAAAAAAACGCTATCTGTGCAAAACTTACGAACGTATCGGTTTGAAAATGATTTTGCAAGGCAATGGTGGTTGTTTGTCTTAGATATTTGACTGGGGCCTAAAGAATCAACCACACCCACTTTTTTAAATATGCTATATCTCCAAACTATTGAACCGTTTTTCATGAAATTTGCTGAAAATTTTAAATATAAGGTACTAGCAAAGTGACCGCTACTTCGTATACGGAAAGGGAATAAAATACAAATAAACAGCACTGATGAATACTGGATTTGTGTATACTAATAGCCATTTTAATTTCTATTTAATTTCATTTAAGTAATGTTCGTTCGCCTTTATTTGGATTTCCAATAAATCGCATTATGTAACTACTAAACACCATCAGCGCCCCAAATTTTAAAATTCAGATTTATTGTTTTACCCATTCGCTAAAAATCGCACAGCATTTCATTCCCTTTTAATTCGAATTTCCAAAACTAGCGAAACTGCTTGTTGCCTAGGTAAGAAGGTTTTTTGTGACCCTCATAAAAAATGCATAACTCATCTAGTTTTCAACCGATTTCATCATTTAATTTCCTTTTTGGTGAAAATAAATAATTATACTGTTTGGTATCTTCTAAGCAGCCTAGAGCACGAGGAAAAACATTTTCCCGTTTTTTGTGCGTTTTTTCACATGTCATTCACAGTAACTTAGCCAAACTTAAAACTTAAATAAATCATAAATGTTTGTTCAAAATATTAAAATAAAAATTTTTACAATGAAAAAATTAATCAAAGGCTCTTAGAAATACCTGTGGGTGCGGAAACTTTTTCAGCGAACCAAACTAAAAACGCATTTTCTTTATGTGGACAATATTCCGCGCATGGTACTGGAGTGGTATTTTTTGGTTATAGCCCTAATCTACATAACCCCTCTAGCAATGTTGCAATTAAATTACTTCAGAACTTCTTAAAAACCGGTCTAGTACAAAATCGTCCCCCAACTAATGCGAAGGGAACTAATTGACACCTTTTTATCCGCAAGTAAGCGACGAGGCGTCAGTTGCGAATATTTACTCTTAAATAAAATCCACCACTGTTTTAAACTGTACACCTATATATGTAGTATATACGGGACGGAGCCGACTATGTGATATAATACACCACTACCCCTGGGCAACACTTTAGATATAAAGGGTCGTTGGATCAATGTTCTACACAATCTGTGTTAACTTAAAGATGTAAGTCCTTTGAAAACGGAAAATGTCAAAGACACTAAAAGTAAAAACTGGAATATTGGAATAGCTTGGCGCTTTTGCTATATATGTTTTATTTGACCACAGTCAATAACCTACCTAGTTCTGATATAAAGCTCTGCTGATCTTCTAGATTAATCTACTAATCATGTTTATAATATATTTATAATATACCAATAGAAACAGCGATATTTGTCAATAAAGTACATGTTTTAAAATATTAAAATTGGGATAGCTTTTGAAGTTACTCAGATATTTGACCATCAACACCAACGTGTTTAATATTAATTTAGACTTCATACGGTCTTATTTCATTAATTTTTTGCCCATTCCAACCCCTGAATATTATCCAACCATAACAAATAGGCTGGACCTCCATCAACTTCTAAAATTGCAGGGTATAAACAGTTAAAAATCTGAAAACAAATGGTTTAAAACCTTGTAATGTACCGTTACCTCAAAATGCCAAAAGCTGCTTATGGAACTCTTGAGCATGACACCGACGATATTTCGCCATGGTTCCACATGCAATATTAAATCAAATGCATACGTTCTAATCAATCAAGTAAAGTAAATTATTGATAAATGAAAGTTTGAAATGAAATGTTCTAATTTTCATAGATTTTAATTTTAATATTTAATTCCTTGCTATATCATATTGTGAATGAGAACATATGAAAATCCGACAAACTTTTGATTTGGGTAAACAAACGCAGTAATCGCAGAGCTACATAGACTAAAAAAATAAAATAAACGATTATTATTTGCCGCCGTTAAGGGTTCTACTATGGGTGGGCATTATGGACTTGGAAGTAAGCATTTAATAGCCAGCCATTGGGAAGTTTTATTATGGAATAATTGATGCGGAAATTAAAGTCTTGGATGTACATATAACAAATGGGCGCATTCGCGTGTTCATGTCTTAAATCTTTTGTTTGAAAGCACGTTTTTATTAATTTGAATTATTTTATTTGTATTCATCACCAAACATTCGACCCGTGTTAAAAAATGGAAATCGATATGTAAAATCATATTTCTATGTCTATTTGGTCGGTTGTTTGTTTGTGTGATATTTGTACATTAATACATACATACATGTGAATATACATATGTATACAGCATTTCAATAACATTTCGACAGTTTACGTTTGGTATCGACTTTAAGAAGAATAACTCGTTCGAAATTTTAGTGAGGGCATTGATTCTAAGTTAATGTTGTTTTTTTTCGATCTCAGCCCTTTCCAACAATCAATTACGTTTCAGGTTTTAAGCGGAATTTGTTGAACCTTACATTGACCTTAAAATAGCAACCAAAAACGCCATGCCATATTTGAGAAGAAAATGTAAATAGGGAGGCCAAAATGAAACACAATTATCAATTTTATGTTAATCGTTTCTCACACATGTTTATGTTACTTTCTTCATCATCGGCTTGTCCATTTAGACATATTCCTATGAATATGCATAACAAGTTAAGGCTATGACACAAGAGTTTGAAAGGATTTATACTAACAACATCTTAGTTTCAACTTGATCCCTAAGTCCCTTCAACGATACAAATTATTATACTTAAGCGGATTAAAGAGGCTATTGTCAAACTTTTTAGAAAATTGTCTAAAACTTCTTTCATTCATTTATTTTTTTTTTTTTTTTGGCATATCAAACTTTGCATCATTCGAAAAATTAATTGTGAAGGCGAACAAATTAATTGCTTGAATATTTTGAAACATGGATTTTTCCCTGACTCTTGCGTCATTAGGCAAATTATTCATAAATATTTCCAGCGAATAAATTATTACATTGTTTGGTTCAATTCTGCAATTAAAGCGATTTTATTTATTTTTGTGGTTTTTTTAATACGAGTTTTGTGTACTTACTGTTTGCAATAAGTTTTGCATTATACAAAAGTATGCGTGCAAAATGAACTACTTATTTAACTGCGACACTGTAAACATAGATACATATTATGAAAAAGGTATTGGATTTAATAAAACACGCTATTTTCATTCATTATTTTCCTATTTGCTTTTGGTTGGTCAAATTAGATAAACATAAAAAGAAATTTATGCAAAGAGCGGAAAATGCCTTGTATAAATATCATTCTGATGTTAAACCTAATTTATATTGGCACCCAAAATAAGTATTGCCGGCAAATGCGTCATTTACTTGACAGATATTCAATCGACATTGAAGATTAGAGATGGACAGTGGGAAAATTCCCGGTAAATTGGGTAAATACCCATTTGTGGGTATTTGTTTGGTTATTTATTATATTGTATCGCCAATACAACTTCTTACACTCTATTCTCTCAAATAAAAAGCTTGCCGTTTAATTTTACCACCGTTTATAATTTAAATGCAAGCGTTTTATTTGACAGATTCCATCATGAGAAAAAATATATTTATTGAGGCTAAGCGACAAATTATTTCCTATTTTTAAGTGCATTTCTAAATAAAACACTGAAAATTAATTTTTTCACAAATCCATTCAATACTCGTACATCGGTGTTTGGGTAAAAGTTTCAATGCAATTTTTAGGGAATTGAGTACATCTACGCATGTTAGTTGCAATAATATGCTAATCTTTTCTAGTTTAAGTATAAAACGCATTTATTGATACACGAGTTTGAGGCAGTAAACTAAATCAAATCTTTGGGGGCTCATAACAGCAAAAGTGCATGTGGTAGAGATAAACGCCGAGACACGTATCTCCTCTTTTTTGGTCTTCTATCACGCTGCATTGTCAGGATGTGATTATTTTGTTCGTGGTACATCAACCATACACACAGCCAGTGACGTAGATAATAAATGTTATTATTCTGCATTTATCGTCCACTTACCACCATAAAGGCTGTCTGTTTTATGGTAATTATTGCATAAGCATTGGGAACCACCGGGGTGCAGTGGTAAACACGTCCGCCTTGCACTCAGATGGTCTGCGGATCAATCACTCACCAGAACTTCAAAATTTTCGCCGGTGGCAAATCCCCTCAGTGTAATGTGGGCTTACATTTCCTCCGTATTTCAGCCATGAAAAACTCTACTAACAAGTAAAAAAGTATCAGTCGGCTTTACCGACAGAGATATACCCTAAGCCTGTGTGGATTGAAATACATTTTTCCCAAAAAAAGCTTATGTATTTTGGGGGGTTTTCAAAATGTTGGGGGTCTGGACTGACAAAAATATGGATTGGATTAAAGCTCAAGAATTTGTGGGGGATATCGATAGATAGAGCTTTTGTACCAACTAGCCTACGAAAAAACCGGTAAAAATATCCAAAGGATTCTCGAACGGACCCTCACCAAACAAAAATGTTGAACATTTGTCTGGTTGGTACCCCAAGGAATGGACCGATAAGGCCCAAATTTGAACATGAACTAAGTTTGGGCAAAATATTTCGATATCCAAAGTTTGGACCAAATCGGTTGCTCCGTTTGTGAGATATTGCGAATATTTTCGAACTTTTGTAGGGGAGGTACCGGAAGGAGTGGACCTATAAGTACCCCCTTCGAATTTTATCTAATATTCATAAATAAATTTTTTTTGGCCATTTTAGTACTTTCCTCTTACGAACACACCTACACTTCAATAGGAACCCTCACTCAGAATTTCAAGATTCTAGATTTAGACGTTTCGCCTCGACGTTCATTACCAATACACATTTTAGTATATTGCAAGTACTTCTCGTAACCCTTCTACTACGAATTTTCAAAAACACAGCCGAATTAACCACCTACGCTCCCTCATCCACCCTCATCCAAAATTTCAATATCCCAGCTTCCTCCGTTTCACCTGGGCATTGATTGTCAATCAGACATCATTGCTCAGGTATTAGATACGAGTTTGAGGCAGTAATGAAAATAGGAGTGAATGAGATACGAGAATATATTTTATTAATATTTAGAGAACCGCGACAACATATTAAAAGTAAAGGAACAGACCAATCTATCTGTTCCTTTACTTTAAAAAATGGTAACAGTGGCAAAAAAGGTAAAAGTGGTGAACTGCTCTCATATAAATTGCTTGCTTTTTAAAGTATAGGAAAGCTTTGCAGATTAAAAATGGTAAGAAATGGTAACCTCAGGTACGTAAAGGAATAGAGCAAGTGTTTGCAAAAATAAAACGCAAAAATAGCAATCGTTTGATATGAAAAAATCAAAAGCGCATTTTTTGAGATACGAGGTTGAGGAAGTAAGGCATCGATATATGAGCTGTGTCTTTTTAAGTGATAATAATTATTTCTTTTTAATTAATTTCTCGTTGGAAACGAGCGTAATGACCAATGATACAAGTGAAAAAGGAAAACCGAAGATGTGATCCCACACAACCACCACAATGTGACATGAATGTTCCGCCTTTGGTAGAGGCTATTCATACATGTCGGCTCTTCATACATATCTCTGTCATCGAACTTTTCTCCCTTCAAATTATTTTTTTTTTTACAACAACAATGGGTATTTGCCCATTTAGTTATGCTTTCATGACAAACGCTATATAAAGGAAAAGTTGCTGAAAAAATGTTTCATCAACATTTAGTAAGTTTTTTATAAGTTTAGTACGTATATAACCGATTTTAACGATCCAATTGACATGGAATTCTTCTGGAATAGATCCTTAAATTCATAAATTTCGTTGCTGATACTATTACATAAAACGTTCCTCCTAGTTTGCGATTTTAAATTATCTGCAACCTGCATTGTTTCTGTTAAGGGTAATGTTACTACACATTGTTTCATAAACATTTTTTGTTGCATGCATTTTGTCTAGGCTTATATCTTCAATGTCTTTGCATGTTTCTGTTAAGGATAATGTTTCTACAAATTGTTCCAAATAAATTTTTGTTGCATATATTTTGTCTAATGTTATTTGTTCTATGTCCATGGGCGTAGCCAGGAGTAGCTAGGGAGGGGCCGCTTCCCCCCTCTATATCCTACAAAACAGTTCATTTGTATGTAAAAAATGATAAATGTTAAAAACAGGAAAATGCTATTCCTCGTGCTCGAGGCTGCTTAGAAGATACCAAACAGTATAATTTATTTCTACTTTTATAACATTTAATTTATTATTTGTAAGTAAGCTTTCGAAAATTGGAAAAACCAATGAATTCGGTTGAAAAAGAGATTAGATATGCAGTTTTTATACCCGCCAACATTGTATGGAGGGTATATTAAATTTGTTTTTCCATTTGTAACGCCTTGAAATCCTTATGTGCAACCCTATAAAGATTACATATTTTTGATCGGTCAGTCTTTCGAAACCAAGATACAGCTTTAAATTTTTAGGATAGAGCTTTATAATTTGGTATAGAAGTTTTATTATATCGGTCCAAAAATAGTTTATGTTCGAAGTGGACCATATCGGTCCACCTCTTAATTATTTGTGATGTCAAAATGTGTTGTGCCACTTTTAAATAGATAATTTGGTTTAATTTTTAAGGTAATCTTGTCCAAACAATACGAACTGAGGATTTTTTGAAAGTACAGACCCAAACGACAAAAATCCCTTGTTGGTTTTTGTTGTCAGACCTAGTTCGGATTTTATAGCCCCATCTAAACATGGTTAAATATTGAGTTTTTAAAGAAATTTGTGGCTATATCTCTGAAAGCAATGCGAATCTTCTTCTGACCTCTGAAGCAAATTTGTAGATAAGGACAAGAATAAAATATGTGGAGAATAATGAACTCGAAAAACTACATTTATTGCCCCAAATTTCAAAATATATCTAAAAATTCCATATTTTGTATATACTTCGCACCATATCTCCAAAACTGTTAATTTTTTCGTAATGTTTTCTTTTGGAAAAATATTCGGATTGGAATGTAATACACAACTCTTTAGAACATGATATTGTTGTAAAATGCCACTATCACGTTTTTTTCACTATATTTTTCAACGACGATTTAATAAATATGTCAATAATGAAATGAAATCCGAGATGCGAGCATAATGTGTGGTGTGAACTGTGTTTGAAATAGGTGTTGTAAAAGATATAATACCAAATACCGCTGAAACAACATGAAATAAGCATTTTAGAGTTTCAGAATGTTCTGAAGAATTGCTGAGAACATTATTTGGATGATTTTTGCAAAAGGCTACTTGGTTCAACTCCTAATAGTTTAGCTGATACCGACCAGAATTCCAGATATTATGTACAATTTTCTATATTTTATCGATTTTGATGCTATAAATGAAGTTTTTCTTATGTGTTTAGTTCAACAGATAAGTTCTACTGCTTTAGGGCTACAATGGCGTTGCATAGCGTAATTGAAAACGGTTTTATTCAAGAACGCATAGGTGAAATTCTTTAATGTATGTTTGGACAATCTATGTCTCGTCAAAATATTACGATGTGCCAAGCATGGACCAGAAAAGTTTTAACGTGTATGGGGAAGGTAGCTAAAGGAGTGGACCGATATGGTTTATCTTCGAACTTAAACTAAGTTTAGACAAAATATTACCAAGGCAACATTTTTGACCGAATCGGTTGATCCGTTCGAGAATTGTGCGTCCAGCCAGTCAGACGGAAGTACATGGCTTAAACGGCTCCAAGTTGTCTGAAACAGATTTCGTGCAAACTTAATTGGGGTCTAAAATAATTATGTCGATAAGGCACATTTTAATCGTATGAAAGTGTATATAACCTCGTTAGCCTAAAGGCTGAGGGTATAAAAATGTTATACCAAACGTGGACCTATGTTCGCAATTTTGAGGGGGCTATTGTCTATAATTCAGTGGATACATTTTTTGACCATCTTGAACTTAGAATGCCAAATTTTAGCAAATTTACGCCGTAAATGTAGGTAATAACTTCCAAATACCTTAACCCTAAATTCAAAATTAAATCAAATATAGATGTAGATAATATCTTGAAAGTATGTGAAATCATCTCACGGTGCTCTTTAACTAATATTAAATGAAAGGTACTTACACCTGAGAAGTTTTTGCGGATTTTGAAACTACAAGGTTCATGACGAGAAAAATAAAAAAAACACAAAAAAATCGCCAGAGGGATTTTCAAATAAATCGAGGACAATGTTCGCTTGGAAAACGTAAGTCCAAAATTTGCCGTATTATCTCAACGGTACAGATTCCACAAAAAACGCATGATCAATATATTTTGTATATGGCATAATTATTGATTTTGCTTCTTTTTCAGAGGCTATAGGGTATAGAGGATATATACCCTCCGTCAGCACAGCTGTCTGACTTTCTTACTTTTTATTTAAATTTTCTTTTTAAATTGGGTGCAATTTAGCATTAAGGGTTCGTAGTGACGAGAAGACTTCTCCGACAATAGTTGTGGACATAGGTCCACGATACCGCCCAATTTCAAGTATTGTTAGGATTTGGTTAGGTGATAGGTAATTGGTTTACGCAGTGGTCAAGAAAATTCACCTAAAATTGTGGGCAACAACGTTTTTACTTGTTTTTTCATTAGGTAAGTACCTTAATAAAGGTTTTAAGATGTTGTATTTAAAACTATACTCATCACCAAAAAAAGTTTCTTCCCCTAATTTTGATCCTGGCTACGCCCATGTCTATGTCTTTGGTCTATGTATGTATATGTAGTTTTATTAGTCTATGGTTATATGTAAATGTGTTGAAACCTTTATACGCAATTTAGACGCTATTGAATATCCTATGTACAATGAATTGCACTGGAAGAGATCCTTGAAGCCATACATTTCGTCTATGATACCTGCATTGTCTCTGTAATGTTTCTATACATTGTTTTTATCATGCATTTTTGTAGCTTTGTCTTTGTACACACATATGACAATTTATATGTGAAATATCTCCCATTCGTATGTTTTAATGACCTCAAAGAACACAAATTCCTAACGGTATTAAAAATGAAATCTTTGACAGAAATATAACTCTTTGTATTTTTATTACCCAGCTAGCTAATCATGTAAAATTGTTCTACATCGGACACTAGCCTTAATTGAGGGGGTTAATGGAAATTATCTCACATGCCAATGAACGGCATAACGAGTTTTTTATTTCGTATCACATTCTAAGGTTGCCATCCATGCGACTATAATTATCTGACTTTATAAAAAGTGACCTTGACCATAACATTTCAAAGAAACATAGAATAGCACCAAAAACACATGTGAATACTATTGTGGAACCTTCAACAACTAATAAATATACAGTTAATTTAATCCAGCAATTCTTTGCAAATTAAAAGGCAAACTAACTTAAGAAATTGAATGCTCATAAGTTGTTAAAGTAAAACAAAAATTCATTAAGTTGTTGAGCGCTGTCAAATTGACCAAATGGATTGGCACATGGAAATCAATAACACGAAATATTGTCCCGCCAGGGATGTAACATTACGATGAAACGCTTTGGGATCGTTAAAATCGCTTAAATATTTATAAAATCAAGTAGGAAAGTATCAGTCAGCTGTGCTGTCAGCAGATGTACCCTCAACCTCTGACCAAAAATATGTTGATTTTGTATCACGAGTTTGCTTCAAAATACGTGCAGTTTGTAGGTTCGGCTATACCAAATCATAGACATATACCAAAAAATTTTAATGAGCAAACTTCTGATCAAGGCGAATTTAACAGCCTTTATTTGCTGTCAATTTTTATTGTACGAAATATCCACAAAAGTTAGAAGAAACCGGAGAAATATTCTTCGCAAAGCTTAAATAAAGATGTTGTACACAGATATTCTTTATGGAAGCGAAATATTATTTATTTTTAATTAAAATTTAGTTTTGACAGCAAATGAAGGCATCAGTTGATATTATTGTATCAACTTCTTTCTTGCACCATACTTCTGATTCATAGATAACTTGAAATATCAAATTACGTAAAACTATGTTTGTAGGAATTTTTCAAAAAGACCTACCTGTGGTAAAAATTTCAGATCGATCCGAATCCAGTCCAAACATTCAACCTGCTCCAAAAAATTTCAACACAATCCTAGAGAAGCACTTAAACTTTACTTCTTTCGAATTTTGTGTGGGAGGTACCCGAAGGAGTGATTCGATATAGTGCAACCTGATACATGCCTGGATGAAAAAATACGATGTGCAAAGTCTGCACAAATCAGAATCTGCCTGCAAGATTAAAAAAACCGCATCAAAAAAGAATTGGAGTGATACTATGAAACTCGTCGAAGGGAGTAGTATTGTTTGGCTTGAATGGCAACAATGGGTGTTGAAATTTTTGGTTTTATAAAAGCAAACATGATCACGACATTGTTAGCAATGTTTCTAGAAACTATTTTTAAAGAAAAGTGCAAAAAATGTTCTATATCCTGATTTTCACCTCTATCAGGGTAACGCTGTTAAATATAGAACAAGTCGGGCTAATACAGGACTTTCTATATACCATTTGTACGTACCCTGGACATACCCCTTAATGATTTTTCATAACCATTTTTTTGGAAAATAACTTCAAAAAAAAGGGACACTGAAAAGGGACACGAAATTACGTCAAGAACATCATTCTTTCTGCAGGAATCAACGACAAAACTACTGGAAGCGATAGGTAGATAGATAGATAAAAATTTGGAAATTATTTATCGATTATTATGGTGCATCATTTTTAATGCTCACTTTAAAAATGTCCATTTTTTGTTTTCCCGTAAAATTTAAGTATAAAGACTTAAAGACAACTTTTCAGCCTACAAAATTGTTTTTTGAATTTTAAAAAATCTCAACTCGTTTCTACTTTATCAACGTTTACATTTTTTATTTCCTTTTCAGTAACAATCACTGTATTTGTGGTATTTAAGAATTTCTTAAGCAAAATACCACTCATTTTTATTTGTGTCTTTTTGAATGCCTGTGCTATAGAAAAATGTAAAAATAACGATAATTTTATTAAAAATTTGACATGAATAAAATGCCGGACGAATATTCGAAATATTTAAGAATAAAATATAATTAAAAAATAAAATAATAATAAGTTTAGAAATACACTTAAAAGTAGGAAATAATTTGTCTCTTAGCCTCTCTAAATATATTGCTACGAATGTAACTGATAGGTTTAAGTTAACTTAGTTCGATTTTCGTTCATTTAAAAATTTGAATTGTAATGTAACTTTATTTGAACAACAACAACTACCATGTAGAATTCTCTTCATCATTCTAGTTCTTACTTTACCTTTCATTAATGTGCTTTTGTTTGTTTTGCCATAATCATGTAATTATCGTTTAGTTTGCTACTCTTGTATTTCTTGCATTTGTTTGTGTTGTAATTACGTCATTAGTGTGCTTGTCCACTTGTATTGACCTTCGGCCATGTATGTGAGTCTGGTTGTTCGCTCAGTGCGAATGTGACGTGTTCTAGAGGACTCTTGAACGAGGGGATTTTGATGTAAATACAGGTGGAAGCCGCAACGGCGAGTTAGTTTTAAGCGTTGAACTGAACAGATCGGTTAAAGAAGTGCTGCGTGCTAACTAGAGACAAGCTGTGTGCTTAGTAATTAAAGTCGGTTCTGAATAAGTGTAATAAAGTAAATAAAGCATTGTAGAAACGTAATCTAAAACGAACCCTGTTTTATTTGGTACAAATCGTACACGGAGATTAGTTAAATCTAATTCCGTAACAATATTCTTTCTCATGATGGAATCTCTCAAA
The DNA here is from genome assembly GCF_047663935.1 of Musca autumnalis. NCBI lineage: Eukaryota > Metazoa > Arthropoda > Insecta > Diptera > Muscidae > Musca > Musca autumnalis. The sequence goes on along the minus strand of NW_027411644.1, from coordinate 333,331,336 downwards.
TAAAACGCTTGATGTTTAATTTTGCCACCATTTATAATTTAAATGCAAGCGTTTTATTAGCCTCATAATACCTGAAATCGGGTGGTACCAGGGCTGTAGGAAAAATTGAGCCCATATTTATGTATTGTCATCCAAATCTGAAAAGTGTGCAAAGTTTTAGTCCGATTGGTCAACTGCAACTGTGTCAAAATTGAGTTACCAGATTTGAAATGCAATTTAAATAAAACACCATAAAAACACTGTAAAAATGGACCAATATTGGTTTTGATTTCATATTCATGTATTGTCATACAAATCTGAAAAGTGTGCAAAGTTTTAGTCTGATTGGTCAACTGCAACTGTGTTAAAAATGAGTTACCAGATTTGAACTAAACGAACCAAAGCAAGTTAAATAAAACACTGTAAAAATGTGATAGATATGATTAACTATTGCAATTTATTCTCGAATTTTGGAAGAAAATAGCTAATAGCAGTCCTTTTGCAACAATAATCGAGGTCTTGTATAAAAATAAATGCTGACAGCGTTTGAAAATCCAACGAAACGTAATCCGGTCTAAGATAACGCAAACACATTTTTGTATTTACGTCGTAAAAATAGCAAATTTCGTTTTACATTTGACCTAAAGTGTATTGAAGTTTTAGAATACGGTATAGAAAATTATGAGGATATATGAGAAATTATGAGGAGCAATTACCTATACATATACAGTCTGCTTACGACTGAAATTCTTACGCTTACTATAAACGAGGGTTACTTCTAGAAAATTCTATTTCTTTAACGAACCGTCCAAAATGTGTACATTAATGTCAAAGGAATTAAGTAAATTGGCCAGGAAAGAACGTGGGGTAACCTATTAAAGAAATGCATTAGTTTCTGGAAAAAATTCGACCTTAATAATTTATTATTCCTCGTAATATTCGATATGTCTGGACATAACAAGATTTTCAAACTTGTTTTCTAAAATTAAAACAAAAATTAAAATTATTCTAAATTTAAAATTAATTAGGTTTTAGTACAAATATGGAACGAAGCCCGCGAATTTTACGACGTAGAAATCAAAAATGTCTTTACGTTAAAGTAGCCCTGATTACATGTCGTTCCATTTCCAAACGCTGACAACATTTATTTTTATTTCAGACATCGAATATTGTTGCAGAAGGGCTTCTATTACCCCTTTTCGTCCAAAATTCAGGAATAAATTGCCATAGTTAAACATATCTATCACATTTGTTTTAAATATGTATTTCGAATATTCGTCCGACTTTTTAGTCATGCAAATTTGTTAATAAAATTATCGTTATTTTTACAATTTTCTACAGCACAGGTATTCCAAAAGAATAAAGAGCAAAAATTAGTGGTATTTTGCTTAAAATATTTTTAAATACAACAAATATATAGTGTTTCTATGTGTACGAATCTCGCTTTGTTTTAGTAATTCCAATTAATTATTTCATATTTGCATACAAAATATGGAATTAGTAACGATTTTATTAATTTTTTAGGGGTGTACGAATATACAATAAATTTGTTTTTAATTTTCAGAAATTAAAAACAGATGTTTGTTTGTTTTCAGGAAGAAGAAGAGTTGGAAGAGCTTGCTAGAAAAAATTTGTCCAGCAAGAATTTGCAAACTCTCAGTAAAAGAACTGTCTAAATGTCTCTCTCGAATCGCTCTCTTTTGCTGACTTTTTGTGGTAACAGACGACTTCCAGCAACAATTAATACAAATTGTTAAAAAAAAAATAGGGTAACCAGTATTGGAAAGTTTGAAACACGCAGTGGTTCTATATCGATAAAGTTTCTTTATTGAAGTTTTGGAATGGAATGTAAAAATATTGAAAATGTTTTTCACATAAAATATTGTTACGGAATTAGATTTAACTAATGTCCGTGTAGACGTTGTTTTATTCCCCGATACGATTTGTACCAAATAAAACAGGGTTCGTTTTAGATTACGTTTCTACAATGCTTTATTTACTTTATTACACTTATTCGTAACCGACTTTAATTACTAAGCACACAGCAAGTCTCTAGTTAGCACGCAGCTATTCTTTAACCGATCTGTTCAGTTCAACGCTTAAAACACAACTACTCCGTCATTGCCAGTTCCCCTGCATTTATATCCCAAAGTCTCCCTGTTCGAGAAATATCTAGAGCATATGGCAACACCTCGAATCTGTACAACGAACACACAGACGCACATTCGCACTAAGCGAACAACCATACTCACATACATACATGGGGGATGATCAATGACGTAATTACAACAACAAATAAATGTAAGAAAAGAAGTGACAAACTAAACAATAATTACATGACTATGGCAAACAAAATAAAAGCACATTAATGAAAGGTAAAGAACATCGAGAATAATGAAGATAATTCTACATGATAATTGTTGTTGCTTAAATAAAGTAACTGCGTAATAAAACTTTACGTTACAATTCAAATTTTTAAATTAACGGAAATTAAACTAAACTAACTTAAACCTATCAGTTACATTCGTAACATTGCCTCCCGCTTAAGCCTGTTCGTCCCGAATAGGCACAGTTCCCTCTCGGTGGTATGGACATTGGTAACACTTCCTCCCGCTTAAGCCTGTTCCTCTTGACTAGACGCAATTCTCGTTCCGTAGTGGTGGCAACCGATTTAGATGTACCCTTTACTGCGTCAGCTTTGGTCTTTTGCTCTTCTGGACGACGTTGCCTTCTCTCCAGGAATCGTGACGTTATACCTTCTTTCTTTGTGGTCACCTTCCTAAGTGCCACCTGGTCTTCATCAGACTTGTCCTTCCTTGCTGTACGGCCGCTTTCCCATGGACCTTTCCTCGACGTACATCTTCGCTTTTTCCTCCTCGTTGCGAGATTTTTCCACTTTCCTACGGGCCATTTGTCGGCGGCTTCCACCTTCAGCGTACGGACATCGACAGCAATCTCGCCGGATTCTGCCTTTGGGCGATGTTTGCTTTTCTCGTTGTAGCCCACATTTATCGGTATTTCCACATTGGACCAAGTCATCACACGGTGCTTTATGTCCAGGTTGATGTCGAAGGCAATCATGAAGTCCACGCCAAGTATAACTTCGTCCACAATATCGGCCACTATAAAATCGAAATTTACAGATTTTCTACCCATGCTCAGCCTTTGGTAGGCCTTTCCATGTACTGTTGTAGTCTCGCCTGTGGCCGTTCGCAATTTGACTCCATTTAACGGCAATACCTTCCCTTTTACCAAATCCGGTCTAATAATGGACTTTGTTGCACCGGTGTCCAATGTCAAGGTACGCAATACACCATTGACGAAGCCTTTAACCGTCAAGTTGTGATTCTTCTGCTGGACTATGGCTATAGAAATTGTGGGACCATCGTTTTCATCCTCTGCCAGCGGCGCCTCGTGATTAGCAGAACTTGCTGTATCTGATTCACCTGATGTCTCTCTTTGCAGAGTCTTGGCCACCGGTTGGTCGTTGCTTTTTGAAGGCGGTGAGGTGGATCTGAGCCTTGGTCGTTGCAATATGCATTCTCGTGCAATGTGTCCAGCTTTACGACAGTTGTAGCAAGTCTTTCTCGTTTTACCAGCCCCTCGTTTCACACGCATTAGTGCATCCTTTAGCGGATCGACAACGGTCTGGGAATTGTTGTCAACTTGCAGCCTCCTCACGTTGTAGGCTTTAGGTTTCACCAGCATCCTCGCGGTTTCTTGGGCCAGGGCAAATGACACGGTTTCTGCAAATGTTCCTATCGGTGCCGCATACGTCGCAAATTTTATCTCTGGATCACGAATACCACTTGCAAATGTCTCAATCTTTATGCGGTCCACCAATGGATGTGTCTCTCCTGGATATGCCAACTGCGCCAACCGCTCTATATCAGCCGCAAAGTCTTGTAAGGTCTCATTTGGCTTCTGGACTCTTCCCCTCAGTTCCATTCGGTAGATCTCTTGCTTGTGTTCACTACCGTACTTACGTTCAAGAGCAGCCATTATATCTCCATAGTTGTTCCTAGAAGCGGCGGGAATACTCTGTAATACGTCAGCAGCATCACCCTTCAATGCCATAAGGAGTGATACCGCCTTGTCGTTGTCGTTCCAAGAATCTCTAGCAGCCAATGTCTCGAACTGTAATTTGAACACATTTAAAGAGGTTGAGCCGTCGAACACTGGAGGCTTGATTTTTATCGTGTTATGAATAGCTCTCACTGGGCCACCTTTGATTTCCAGTTCCGACATTTTCCTCTCTATGCCCAGAATCTTCTCATCTTGAGCCAGAAATTTCTCGTCAACAGACAAAATCTTTTTATCCAACTCTTTAATTTGTACCTCCATGTTTTCTACTCTCTTTTCAATCACCATCGTGATGTTTTCGAGTTTCTCGTTAATTTTTCTAGAATTCTCTTCCAACTCCTCTTTTAAGTTTCTTGAATTTTCTTCAAACATCCTAGAATTCTCTGCCATTAAGTTTTCGGTGATTTTTCTAGAGTTCTCTTCTAACTTTTCCTCCAATTTTCTGGAATATTCTTCACTCTTTCTGGAATTTTCTTCCATTTTAGCATCTAATTTCTCCATCATAAGTCTGGAAGTTTCTTCATTTTTCTTATTCATTTCCATGGAGCTACCTTCTATTTTCTTAATTTCCACCATCATCATAGCCAGCATTGATTTCAAATCGTCTCCACTGGCAGCTACCGATGAAACTTCCTCAACGGAGGATTCGCCCTTTGCCGATAACTCGACTTCCTCCTTACTGTCGAACTCATATGCGTCGATGTTCATTCCACGGCGCTCAAACTCTTCCAACAAGCGTTTTTGTAGTTCGGCCTTGTTGCCAGTAGAACACAACTCCAACTTACTTAGCTCCTTCTTCAAGTCTTCCACTCGTAGATCCTTAAACTTCATTGTAGGATGATCGTAATCTCACTGCTGACACCAATTGTTACGGAATTAGATTTAACTAATGTCCGTGTAGACGTTGTTTTATTCCCCGATACGATTTGTACCAAATAAAACAGGGTTCGTTTTAGATTACGTTTCTACAATGCTTTATTTACTTTATTACACTTATTCGTAACCGACTTTAATTACTAAGCACACAGCAAGTCTCTAGTTAGCACGCAGCTATTCTTTAACCGATCTGTTCAGTTCAACGCTTAAAACACAACTACTCCGTCATTGCCAGTTCCCCTGCATTTATATCCCAAAGTCTCCCTGTTCGAGAAATATCTAGAGCATATGGCAACACCTCGAATCTGTACAACGAACACACAGACGCACATTCGCACTAAGCGAACAACCATACTCACATACATACATGGGGGATGATCAATGACGTAATTACAACAACAAATAAATGTAAGAAAAGAAGTGACAAACTAAACAATAATTACATGACTATGGCAAACAAAATAAAAGCACATTAATGAAAGGTAAAGAACATCTAGAATAATTAAGATAATTCTACATGATAATTGTTGTTGCTTAAATAAAGTAACTGCGTAATAAAACTTTACGTTACAATTCAAATTTTTAAATTAACGGAAATTAAACTAAACTAACTTAAACCTATCAGTTACATTCGTAACAATAGGGGTGTCTTTTTACTTACTAAATGTTGCTGAAACATTTTTTCAGCAACTTTTCCTTTATACAACTGTCAAAATCTGCAACATTAGTAATAATTATTACTAATTATCAAGTAAAAAGACACAGCTAATATGTATACACATCTATGCCTACAACATTTCTATAAAACAGGTAGATATATATCATGGTACAAATACACAGGTAGCCGCATCGGCAATTGTTGGTAACATAAGATGTCAAAATTTGACATCAGTTCAATGCAATTGACACATGATATATATACACTACAATAATTGTATCTACATTGTACACCAAGAACCAGACAGACCTATTTTATTGAATTGACAACTTAAATGATGCATGTTGTTATGTAAAATGCGTTTCAAATTTGGTTTGGTTTGGATGAATTTCCGTTAATTTGAAAATTTGAATTGTAACGTAGATTTTTATTAAGCAGTTACTTTAAGTCTGTAACAATTTGCTGGAAGGGTGTCTGTTTACATTTTACAATTTTCTTGAACTTGTATTATGATTTAAACTTTCAATCCCATAGAATATACGTCAAATAAAATCGAGTGGATTTAAAACTACGATTTATTTGACGTATATACTATGGAATTGACATTAGAAATCGAGTGGATTTATAAGTCTAAACGTACTATTACTCTCTGAGAAAGTTCTTGCTGGACAATTCTTGCTGGGAAAGAAACCAGACAGAACTTAGGTATAAATTTACAACAACTACTATTCAATAGAATTCTCTCAATTATTCTATAGCTGTGTCTGGTTACCCTAAAATTTGTAACAATTTGTACCAATTGTTGCTGGAAGTCGTCTGTTAAAACAAAAACCAGCAAAAGAGAGCGATTCGAGAGAGACATTTTGACAGTTCTTTCACTGAGAGCTTGCAAATTCTTGCTGGACAAATTTCTTCTAGCAAGCACTTGCAAGCTCTTCTTCTTCCTGAAAACAATCAATCAGCCGTTTTTAGTTTTTTGTTGATTTATGTTTGTGAACATTAAAAACAATTTTATTGTGGAAATAACATAGTCTAATTGTATTGTTTTATGGAGAACAAATTTCTAAAGTGGAAAAATACTTTTTTGTTTCATTTTCTTTTTTATTTTTAATAAAATACAACGTGTTTGCTTCCTTTGTTGGCCGGCAAATTGTTCTGTTTTGGCAAGTCAGCTGATTGCTTGCTGGTTTTTGCTGGGAAGGTGTCTGTTTACTTTTTACAATTTTCTAGCAAAAGAGAATAAAAACCCCTTACTCTCTGAGAAAGTTCTTGCTGGACAATTCTTGCTGGGAAAGTAACCAGACAGACTTTATTTCTTACTTTGGGGTACATTACTTTGGTTGCGACGTCATTTCAATTCTCTTGTATTTATCGCTCTCTCCCTTGTATGTAAGTGTTGTTATTCGCCTAGTGCGTCTGTGTGTTTGTTGCACAGTTGTTTTCGAGACGTTACCATATCTTCCTTTAAGAGAAGTCGGGAACGAGAAGGGATCGGCTATAAATACAAGGGATTTTTTAGGCAGTGAGTTAGTTGTGATAAAGACGTCAAACTGAACAGTCAGTTAAAGAAAGGAATGTTGTGCGCTTAGGAAATAAAGTCAGTTTTTGGTACAAATCGTATCGGGGAATAAAACAACGTCTAAGCCTAATTCCGTAACTTACTTACTTAGCTGGCCCATTACAGAACATTTTTAGCGGGTTCATCATCGCTTATTCTTATGATATGACCCAGTCAACGCAATCGTTGCATCTCGATATGTTTATTTATACTGATGAGTTGTATAGCAGATACAGCTCGTCGTGGTTCATGCGACGTCTATATTCGCCGTCAACGCAGATTGGTCCGTAGATCTTTCGAAGAATTTTTCTCTCAAACCGGAACCATACATCAGCATGGGTAGTGTTATGTAAAGTGATCGGCCTATGATGTCTATATGATGATAGGAAATAAAGTCAGTTTTTTGTACAAATCGTATCGGGGAATAAAACAACGTCTAAGCCTAATTCCGTAACTTACTTACTTAGCTGGCCCATTACAGAACATTTTTAGCGGGTTCATCATCGCTTATTCTTATGATATGACCCAGTCAACGCAATCGTTGCATCTCGATATGTTTATTTATACTGATGAGTTGTATAGCAGATACAGCTCGTCGTGGTTCATGCGACGTCGATATTCGCCGTCAACGCATATTGGTCCGTAGATCTTTCGAAGAATTTTTCTCTCAAACCGGAACCATACATCAGCATGGGTAGTGTTATGTAAAGCGTTATTTTGGTTTGACGAGATATGGCTTTGTTTTTAAACTGCTTACTTAAGCCAAAGTAGCATCTGTTGGCCAATACAATTCTTATTTTTACTTCACAACTTGTGTTTATGGCGGTGCCGAGGTAGACGAAGTCTTTTACTACCTCAAAATTATAGTAACAAACTTCAACATTTGGTCCGAGCTCAATGGACGCATTGCGCGTCGACACCACCAACTTGGTCTTCCCGCCGTTTACTGCCAGACCCATCATCAGAATAAGCAAATAACAGATGGCTATGGGTGTAGATTCTGTCACTTCTTTCGACGTTTGCCTCTCGTATAACCTTTTCCAGAAGGATGTTGAAGAGACCACACGAAAGGCTGTCTCCTTGCCTGAAACCTCTTTTGGTACAAAACTCTTCGGAGAGATTCTTTCTCATTTTAACTGAGGATCTCGTGTCAGTTAAATTCATTTTACAAAGCCGAATGAGCTTTGCGGGGATACGAAATTCAGACATGGCTTGGAATATCTTTGAACGTATTGGGCTGTCGAAAGCTGCTTTATAATCGACAAAAAGGTAGCAATGTGCCATAGGCTTTAGTCGTTCGCACAATATCCCTGACACGATCTAGTGGGCAACCGGGCGTAGACTTATGCCCCTATAGTTAGAGCATACAGTCTTATCTCCTTTCTTGTGGACAGGGCACAGGATACTCAGGTTCCAATAGTCGGGTACTCGTTCTTCCTGCCAGGTGGTGCTAACTAGCTGATGAATACACCTTATCAGCGTGTCGCCTCCGGTTTTGAACAGCTCGGCTGGTAAGCCATAGACTCGATTATCGACTATTATTCTTCAGTTGCTGTCTTTACTTCATCTTGGCTGGGCGGTATACGTTCAATACCATCTTCTCCTCGGAACGAACACACATCCAACACGCTCGATGAATGTCTTCCATCCATCACAAAGTGATCAATTTGATTTCTTGTTTTCTGATCTGGAGACCAGGTGTTTTAACCTCCGACCAACTACAAATCCGCATCCAAAGTCATGCTTTAATAAAGTGTGTCACCTTTAGGTGTTGTTGTGACGCCTTTCCCATTCCATCGTATTTCCTGTATGGCAGTTATGTCGGCCTTGTACTTTTCAAGTACATCTGCCAATGCGTAAACTGCACCTTCTTTATAAAGAGTGCGAACATTCCAGGTGCAGATTCGCACATCATGGTCCTTCAAACATTTGCGGGTGTCGTCAACTTTAGAGGGATTTGTTTTTCTTTTATTTTGTTTTTTCATAGTAGACTGTTTTTTTCTAGGGGAGGGTTACTAACCCGGCGCGCAAACCCACTACCTTTAACGGCAGTTAATGACAGCTAGCCCAAGTGACACCACGGGGAGGTCAATGTCCACATGAAATGAGAGAAGGACCAAGACAAATCCTGGATTTTGCCAGGTAAAAGCTGGTTAGGTCACCCCTAATTCCGTAACAATATATCTAATAAATCGTGAAATATAGTACGTTTAGATTTATAAATATACTCGATTTCAAATGTGAATTCCATGGTGTACATTGGCACAGGTAATACGTTTATATATAAGAATATTTAACAACCCCACTGGGTTTCAAATGTCAATTCCATTGAATATATGTATATAAGTACAAAAAAAGTAAAAAATTAAGTTTAGGCTGAATCGTTGGGTTTTGCTATAACAACTGCACTGTGTGGCTCCTTGGAGATAAAATAACCATAATTACACAAATTTATTTTAATATAATACGTATATTTATATTTATTACAATTCAAGTTTCACAACACAGAAAAGTATACGTTCCCCTTAAAACTATTTTAGTCAAAGTAACTTAAAGCAAACACATTCCGAAGGCATTTATTGTGTCCCTGGACATCGGAAATTAATGAACTTAGTAGTAAGGTGAGGCTTATTGGAATTGACATCTGGAATCCAGTGGATTTCGTAAATCTAAACGTACAGGCGAGTACATTTATCTAATAAAAAACTGCATAAGCGTTGATTTGTTGATGGTTCAAACGTTGATTCGTTGATGTATGATGAATCATACGAAAACCTAAAGGCGAGTGCTCATCTTGGTTATATATGACCACAGAGAACAAGATACCATTTAAGAGAAATTAGGAAAAATGATTTTTGGAAGTTTCTTTTCTGAACTTTATTGTCATCAAAAACGATACCTTAGATTAAAAAATTGAAAACAAATTCTAAAAGTATTCACTTATTTGGTTTTCAACAAAAACTGAAAGAGAATTGATGGGATTGAGCAGGGCTGATCTAAAGTACTAGTAGACATTGATCATCTACGTTATAGGTGGTCATTGCTAACCACTACAATTACACTTTTAGAACTTCACATTCAAGCAAGGTGCTGTATTTAACACACAAGTCATTAAAACCAAACATTATAGTTTTAAGGATTCTCTATAACACTGTTCAAAATTTTGCATGTATATGTTGAAAAAGGAAAAGACTCATTCAATCCAATCCACTATAATTCATTTTAATCATTTGATGTTTTATAAAATTGAATCAATCTGAAACTCAGCTAACAAAAATTTTACTCAGTTATTTATTACGGAATTTCCGTTATTCTCATTGCCGATATTGAATTATGATTTTTATCGTGCTCGTGCCTAAAACTCACAGGGTTAAAATTCATCTCAGCAAATTATAATAGTAAGCCAATAGCCTCGACAACCAGTTCTTTGTTTAGAAGTATTGCTATCGCTTTTGTGGACGTTTACCTCGGTGCTCAGAATATGTTTTCATTAAATCTTCAAGCCTCAACCTTGACCGAAGCATTACAAAGAAACATGCCAACAAAGCATATTCAAATTACGCCAATAATATTAAAGAAGTATGGATATTATTGGTTTGTTTGTAAATTATTTAACGCGCTCATCAATATGCATGAACCTGCGGACTTAGCAAGTAAGCGTGAATATTGTCTGTTCTTCGAAAAATGTTGTAACGAAGATCAATTTGGCAATATGTATTTGGATGAAAACAACTATGGGATGGAGAAAGATTAATAATTTTATAGAAACGATGAACGGTGTGGGTGTATGCTTCCTGTAAAATTGAACAGTATGATTCCTTTGTTGACTATAAAGGTCCATTATATCCTAAAACAAGTTATTAATTAATCAGTGATCATAATATTCAAACTTGTTCCTCAATTTCTGAGCGACAACAGGTACTTTGAACATAAGTCAGTATGTTAATTTATGCATATCATATGGCAAATTTGTAAACATCGATTCCAAAGGTTCACAGACCCTGAAATGTATAATTGATACCCTTCCAAGATGATAATAACATGCATATGCATGAACACACATGTATATATATTTAAATCTGTTATTGAACAAAAGTTATATATTTATAAATATGTGCTGAAAATAGGTTCTAGTTTTTATCCATGTTACCTGAAATGTACTACATTGTTTGTTCAGTGCTATATCGCATTGTTTGTCTGAAATTTACTTCTCTTGATGCTAAGTTTGTTGAATTGTAAAGTATACGGGAATTATTGTATTATACCACAGCATATTAATGAATTTCCAAAAAATGTAAATGTTTTATCAAAATTCCCAAATTGTTTCAATTTAAAAGGAACACAAAGCTTCTTTTAATTTATCTGACACTTATTACACTGTGCAGCATTTTTGGTGGGTGGAAAATTCCTTTTGGAGAAACACTTTCATATAGCTCCACATAAATGTGTAGATCGATTGACATTTGATCACAATATATATCTTCCAAAAATTCTGGACAGAAAAAATAATTATACCGTTTTAGTTCGGGTATTTTATGGTGGAGGGTATAAAATGTCGTAATATCCGGTTCAAAAATTGAGATGACCGGATCTCTCCTCCATATGCATACATACCAATAAATAACCAATGACGAATATACAGAAAAGCAAAACATAGTTTATTTCTGAACCAAAACCGATTAAATGTCAAAAGGACAATGAAAACTGCCAGTGATAACCGTACATAAAATCTTTTGAGAATCATCTTTGAAGAATATTTGAATGCTGAAAAATTCCATCTTGTGGTACTTTTACTACGAATTAGTTAAGGTTCTTTGTGTAAATATCTTGCTATTGATCCTCAAAATAATATTCCGTCAAAATATTTTTTTTGCGATTTATAACAAATGAGAATTATCTACTACTTGGGGTGACAGTAAAAGAATTGCAAAATCTATGATTTCTTGGAGAATTACGAAAGTAGTGTTCCTCAATAAGTTCTTTATCCACTTTGAACATTCATTGGAGCTTTAATGAGCTTAATAAGATTAATATGTCATGATCTGACCTTTGGAATGGGCATAGTTGAACTTGTTTGAGCTTTCTGGATCCCTTTTACTGACTTTCAGAATAATAACAATTAAATATTTCCTAACGATGTCAGGGGGAATGTCTTTCCAATCATTATTATGTCTGTGAACCCGATTTCGCATACTTTTTGGCTTGTAAAGAATATACTACCCAAAAATTCGGTATTCCAGCTTTTCCAGAAGGGGTTTAATTTATATATTTGACGGGTTTTATTGATCTTTTGCATTGTACTGTAGAGTAAACGAACAACATCCCGTAACAATTTGTACAAATTTTGAGTAAACGAACACACATATTAGGCCTGTTTGATAACTTCGCAAGTAAACAGTATTTGCAAGTTCTTGCAACTACTTCTCATTTCTTTTTTACTGAACAAGTTTGTTTTCGAACAGCATTTTGTAAAAGTTTGTACAAATTTGTACAAACTTTTGAGTTATCGTACATACCTATTGTTTTGAGGATCAGTAGAAAGAGATTAGTCCCAATTTACATTAGCCCATTTTACTTGCGGCAATTGTCAGTTTGTGGGTGAGAGAGGGTGTTGAGAGGCAAAGGGTTACCATATACCTCACCTCTCTCTCCATCAAACTGACAATTGCCGCAAGGAAAATTGTCTAATATAAATATGGACTATCCACAGAAAACCGTATAGTTATTACATAAGGTTTGTACGATAACTCAAAAGTTTGTACAAATTTGTACAAACTTTTACAAAATGCTGTTCGATAACAAACTTGTTCAGTAAAAGAGCAATGAGAAGAACTTGCATAGATTTTGCAAATACTTTTTACTTGCGAAGTTATCGAACAGGTCTATTGTTTGTTGCCATAAACTAAGAATTATTATGAAATTTTTTACAATTTTGGCCATTGCAATACATTTGTCGCCTAACTGTTTATGCAAAGGAATTTAAACGTACTATATAAATTACAATACAAATCGGTATTTTTTATATTAGGGTGTACGAGTTGTAAAAGTTATTTTAATTATTAACATATAGACGACATAAACCTTTAGCTGTTTTCACTATTGCTTGCATAATTTATTTTAGATGGTCCATTCATTGGTTAATGAGTCTATTTCGGTTTAGGTCTCTGTTACTCTGTTGGTGACTTACGGAGGTAGCTAATAACAACACCAAATTTGACCTTTGGCTGTAGATCATTAATACGTATTCTCTTAGCGAAGAGAATAGGGATTTATTCTGTGCTGCGTTATCGGAGGTCTTTGTTTTTTCTTATTTCGCACTAAAACAAAATTGATTTAGCATCATCTAGCTGTTTTGACACACATACTTCTATCAATTGCAGACATTGGATACAGAAAACAAAAAAACTATTTAAAACCATCGTTATTGCTTCCGTACACAAACAAATTAACTCACTGACCCAATGTCATAGAATGTTAATGTTTGCTTTGTCTGTTTTTCACCCATGGCTAATTTTTAGAAGACAAGTTTTAGATAAATGCTTGAACTCCATAGAAGTGTTAGAGTACGTTTATTCTAGCGCAGATTATCATGGTTTGTTCGACAGATGTTTTTGAACATGTTATGACAAAGAAATCAAAAGCCAAATGCTCTAGTATCAATATGTCTGTTCGATTACTTCGGAAGAAAAAGGTCTTTTTCTCTCAACCTCGCTATCTTGTACTCATGGTGGAATAAGAGGGTGTTACATCGATGACAATAGGTGTGTTCGTTTACTCAACAATTTGTACAAATTTGTACAAGTCCAGTAACTTCTTGTAAACGACCAAGGTCTTTTGCATTGTACTGCAGAGTAAACGAACAACATCCAGTAACAATTTGTACAAATTTTAAGTAAACGAACACACATAATAATCGGACCATTTACTACACCAAACGTCAAAGTTGCTTACAATAACGCAAGAACTTTCTCAGAGAGTAAGGAGTTTTTATTCTCTTTTGCAAGAAAATTGTAAAAAGTAAACAGACACCTTGCCAGCAAAAACCAGCAAGCAATCACCTGACTTGCCAAAACAGAACAATTTGTCCGCCAATAAAGGAACCAAAGGAAGCAAAAATGTTGTATTTTATTTTATTTAAAATAAAAAAGAAAGTGACCCAAAAAAGGAATTTTTGCAACTTTGTTCTCCGAAAAAACAATACAATTAGGCTTGCTATTTCCACAATAAAATTGTTTTTAATTTTCACAAACCGAATATTTAACCAGTAAGGAAAGGATCAAAGTCGTGCGGGGCCGACTATATGATACCCTACACCACTGTGAATATGTAAAATATAAATCGGAGCTATATCCAGATCTTAATCGATTTCGATATAATTTGGCACATTTATTTCCAGACCGAATTCAGTCACACATTCTAAATAACGTTGAAATCGGACTTACATAGCGTGTTTGGTGCAGCAAATACACGAAATCGGCCGAAAATATATATATATATATGGGAGCTATATCCAAATCTGAACCGATTTCGATATAATTTGTCATACTTATTTCTAGACCGAATTCAGTCACACCTTCCAAATTTCATCGAAATGTGCGTGTGTGGTACAGAAAATACGTAAAATCGGCCGAAAATATATATGGGAGCTATATCCAAATCTGAACCGATTTTCACCAAAAGCAATAGCGTTCTTCATATGGATAAAAAACTGTAGTCCCTAATTTTCAGCTGAATCGGACAAAAAATGCGACCTGTACGTTGCGAACAAAAATACATGGACGGACATGCATAAATCGACTCAGAAAGTGATTATATATATATATCCCCAAAAGGAACTATGGGTGTATTTCGTTTCCTTTTGTATGTTACATACAAATGCACAAACACATAATACCCCTACCAAAATGTGGCGTTGGGTATAAAAACAGATGATTGATTGTTTTCAGGAAGAAGAAGAGTTACAAGTGCTTGTTAGAAGAAATTTGCCCAGTAAGAATTTGCAAACTCTCAGTAAAAGAACTGTCAACATGTCTTTCTCGATTCGCTCTCTTTTTCTGGCTTTTTGTGTCAACACTGTCAAAATTCGAAACATTTGTAATAATTATTACAAATTAAGGGCTGTTTACACCATCTATCAATGTCATATAAGCTGTCATTTCTTTCACCCATTCGACATTCTCTATGTTTGTCAAAATTGACGTCATCCATACAACTTTCAATTTGTGCGTTCATACTTACAAATGTTATTTTCGTACTACATAACCTATAAATATAAAAACAGCTGTTTTTGTCATTGTTTACATTTATTGTTGAGTTACAAATTTGCGCAAATTTTTAATTTTGGTTGAAGGAAAATGAATATCTAGCATGTTTGTTGTGGTTGAATAGGTTTTTTGGGGTTATAGAGGCATTCATGTTTTGCCACAAAGCAATAATTTCCAACACTGCTCCTTTCGACCTATTGATCTGAAAATAACAGTATAAACACCCTTTATTTACTTTTCTAAATACTTAAATATACATAACTTTCCATTTTCTTTTTTAAAAGATTTTGTTTTTCAAATTTTTTTTTGAGAATGCCAGAAAACAGCTGATAAATTTATGTTTACATACGAGAATGCCGTATCAAATAGAGCGCTCCCTAAATGAAAAATTTACATATGAGTTGCCAAATCATTTTGATAGATGAAAATTTTCATAGTGGTCACACTATGTGTACAACATTCGCAGGTAGAAAATTTGACATCTCATACGACATTGATAGATGGTGTAAACAACCCTTTATCGAGTACGCAGACAGGCATAATTATTTCAAAGGCAGCGCTAATGGGTACTTTACACGATATGTATTTTACATATGGGTTGTCACTTTTTATATATAAAATGTATACGCAAAGTGACAACCCATATGTAAAATACATATCGTGTAAAGTACCCATAAGCGTTTGTCATGAAAGTACAACTAAATTGGCAAACACCCATTGTTGTTGTAAAGAAAACAAAGAAATAAAAGAAGAAAAGTTCGATGGCGGAGAAGCCGCTCCACAGCCGATATATCGGAAGAGCTTCTGCAAACGGATAAACATACATACATGTCACATAATGGTGGTTGTGTGGGTTCGAATCTTCGGCTTTCCTTTTTCACTTGCGTCATTGGTCATTAAGCTCGTTTCCAACGGGAAATTAATTAAAAAGTAATAATTATTATTATCACTTAAAAAGATACAGCTCATACATATGTATATAGTCTGTTCCTTTAGTTTTGAAAATGGTAAAACCGGCAAAAGTAGTAAAAGTTGTAAACTGCTTCCATATTAATTGTATGGTGTCAGAAGTAAAGGAACGCTTTTCGAGTAAAAAGTGGTAACACTTGAAGATTCTTGCACGTAAAGGAACATTCAATTATGTTATAGCTCATTTAGACTAGTCATAAATTCTCAACTGAATTTAATAAATCCAGTACAAATCTCATTGCATTTAGATATACCTTTAGAGGATTTAAATGACAGTCAGCTGGATATTTTTATAGCACAATACCAAGGTAGATGCATTAGCCCATCTGATCGAATTTCAAGTGTCAAAAGAAGTTTTTGTAAATTAAATTCGTCTCAAAAAACATACGGAAAATTAAAAATGTATTGTTTAATGTTGAAAATGTTAGCACATTATGCTACGAATGCTAACTAAACAGCAAATAAAGAATTATTCTATCACAGTTTGCCCATCTAATGCCATGTTCAGACTAGCGGTAATTCGCTCTCTATTCGTTGTTCGACCCCAAATTACGATACAATTACTTCATTTCCCATACAAAATTTTGAGAACGAACAACGATTTTTGTACATTGTTCAATTTAAATTACTCTCAAATGAGAGAATTTATCGAAATAAATTAATTATGACAGGAAAAATAAAAAATTAAAAATTTATAGATTCACTTTGGCAGTTTTGTTGAGATGTGTGTTTTACTTACTATTTGTGTGCAAGTCAAGCTTAATCTCATATTTGTTGTTTTCAAATTTAAAAACAACAAGTTTAAAGTGGTTGTAGTTAAAATTAATTACTTTTGGGGATGGCAGAGAATACTAGTTTCGTCCAACGCCACTTGGACTCATCAGTTCTCTTAGTTCTTTGCATTGAAGGAAAGAACTCTTCCCCAATTTTATGACGACTCGAGCTCAAGAATAAGTGTAACTGATGAATTCGTTTAAATGCGAATTCAACCGAAACACCTAAAAACTCTCGTAGCAGCATATGTAAACCAAATTAACTACTCCCACTGTCATGTGTCTCCACATTGCAGAGAATGCACATAACTATTTTGATAGTTGTCGAAAAATAACAACAACCAATCGTCCACCGTGCTTTGTGTCTATTTTTAGATTCACTTTGGCAGTTTTGTTGAGATGTGTGTTTTACTTACTATTTGTGTGCAAGTCAAGCTTAATCTCATATTTGTTGATTTCAAATTTAAAAACAACAAGTTTAAAGTGGGTGTAGTGAATTAAAAATAGACACAAAGCACGAGTCGTCATAAAATTGGGGAATATTTCTTTGCTTCAATGCAAAGAACTAAGAGAACTGATGAGTCCAAGTGGCGTTGGACGAAACTAGTATTCTCTGCCATCCCCAAAAATAATCAATTTTAACTACACCCACTTTAAACTTGTTGTTTTTAAATTTGAAAACAACAAATAAAAATTTTGTAAAAATTTTTATTCTTTTCACACGAATTGTCAAATTTTGTAGATCGATTTACTCGCTTTAGCGCAAATGTAGAGCGCTGATTTTTAAATGAGGAATCCTTAATGATATATGGAACGGGTATACGAAAAATTAGATGTGTATGTCATCTGGGGCTGAGCTATGAATGCTTAAATTATTACGAATATAGACGAACGAACAAAAATAAGTTACAAAAACTGGGGGTAAGCTTGACTTACACACAAATAGTAAATTAAAAATTTATTAAAAATCCAAAACTTTTTAGAAAAACTGCAAAATATGAATGAAAAGTAAACAGTTTAACGACTAGTATACATTCAAATCATAGCAAATTTTGTTTTCTCTTCCATTGCAGTTGCATTTCTTGTGCATCGTTTCAATTTCGCGTACAAATTTAGAAACAAAAATCAAATGCCTGCCGGAATGTCTATATATATATCGTTAAGTTTTAAAATAGAAAAAATGAAAATATACTGAAAACTCCAACATTTTGAGAAAAAATAGAAAATCTGTCTGTTAACTCATTTTGTCTCTGTTAGTCTCGGTCCACACTAGCGTGTATTTCATTAAAACATTTTATGAAATTATGCGATTTAAGATTGCAAGGAACGGTCCTGACCGGCTTTAACATGGCAAAACCCAGGATTTATCTTGGTCCCTCTCTTATCTCAAGTGGACACTGAACTCCTCATGGTGTCACCTGGGGAACTGCCGTTAACACCCGTTAAAGGTAGTGAGCTAACATGAGCCGCTCGTTCACCCACACTATGCAACACTGAAAATGCAAACAACTTCTAGTATGCATTTTTTGAAAGTACATATTTAGACTACAAAAACCCTAATTGGGTTTTGTCCTGTCAGATCCAGTTCGGATTATATGGACCCATCTAAACCGGGCTAAATCTACACTTTTTTGCATTTATCGGGCCTTTATCTCAGAAACGAATAGGAATTTGGCCTTGCCGTCTTTAGCAATATTGTAGCCCTAAATTATTAGAACTTTTCTTTTGAAAAATAAGAACATAAGAAAAACTCCATCTAGGGCATCAAAATCTATAAAATATAGAAAATTGTACATAATTGCTGAAATTCTGGTCAGTTTCGGCTAAACTATTGGAAGTTGAACCAAGTAACCTTTTGCAAAAATCTTCCAAATTAAGTTCTCAACAATTCTTTAGAACATTCTGAAACTCTAAAATGCTTACTTTATGTTGTTTTAGCGGTATTTTGCATCATATCTTTTACAACACGTATTTCAAACACAGTTCACTCCAACAGTTTAATCTCTCATTTCAGATTTAACTACATTATTGACATTTTTACTAAATCGTCGTTGAAAAATGTACTGAAAACGACGGCATAGAGGCATTTTACAACAATGACATGTTCTGAAGAGTTGTGTATTATATTGCAGGGAATATTTTTCCAAAAGAAAATATTCAGAATAAATTAACGGTTTTTGCATATATTTTGAAATTTGAGGCAATAAATGTAGTTTTTGAGAGTTCATTATTTCTCCAAATATTTTATTCTTGTCCTTATCTACAAATTTGCTTCAGAGGTTAGAAGAATATTCGCATTGGTTTCAGAGATATAGCCCCGAATTTCTTTAAAAACTCAATATTTAACCATGTTTAGATGGGGCCATAAAATCCGAGCTGGATTTGACACAACAAAACCCAACTAGGGTTCCTTGTCGTTTGGGTCTGTACTTTAAAAAAATCCTCAGTTCGAATTGTTTGCACAAGATCACATTAAAAATGTTGCACAGTGCCATAAGAACGTTAAAAACTTGGGTTTGAGCGTCGGGTTAGTAACCCCCCCTAGAAAAAGGCAGCCTACTATGAAAAAAAAAAACGTTTTAAGGACCATGATCAGCGAGTCGGCACCTGTGCGCACTCTTTATGAGAAGGTGCAGTTTAGGCGCTGGCAGATGTACTTGAAAAGTATAAGGCCCATATAACTACCACACAGGAAATTCGAATGATTGGGAAAAACGTCACAACAACACCTAAAGGTGACAGACACACTGTATTATAGCTGCCATGACACGAAGCATGAGCTGGTCTCCAGCTTCACCCCAGTGAATGAAAGACTTGCTACAATACGGATAAAAGGAAAATTCTTGAACATTAGCTTTATCTGTGTAATATGCCACTATTGAGCATAACATTTTTTTGATTTTTTTTTTTTTTTTTGAATTATTGTCATCGTTATTTTAGCCAGTTCATTCATCCTAAGCGACGGATAAACCCTTTCATATGATCTCGCAACATCGTTTATTATCGTTCGTCTATTTGCTTGCAACTTTATCATTTTTTTAGGCCAGGAATAATGGCACTATGACCTTTCCTTGTTTGGTTTCCTCATACAAAACTCCTAACAACTTTGCCATTTTGTCGATTACATTACCGGAAGCCAGATATAAATTTGTCTTTTATTAACTAAAATTTAATAATTGCTATTATAACCCAAATTTCTATATTAGTCAAAAGTGGCCATGGACTGGTTAGGTTTGACACCTTAAATCCTAACCTACTAGAGCATTGATGAATTTGAACTTTTTTCTGTTTACGACTCTATCTGACCATTCAATCCCTTTGTATGCACGCAAATTCTACTAATTTATACTATCGCAAGTTGGTCAAAGTATACTTGAAGCAACGAACCCATCCCCTCCGATGAGAAATAAGGCCGGTGACCTAGCGTGATACTGCTTCACAGTGACTTCGACACTACCAGCCAACAAATTCAACTCTTCTATTGTGCGATATTACAAATTTGGCGCCCAACGTGGGGCCAGAAAAATTGAGATTAATCTTTTTTATAAAATCACATCTGTGCCACTCTTAGAGTACATGTATAATTTCTTCTGTCCCTTATTCTTTCAGTGCTTTCCGTACAATATAAGTGTTATCTTGATCACGAAAGGAATATGGAAATGATCAGGGGTTTTAGTCATTCATTCCAACCATAGTGTCCATGGTAGATAATACTCTCTTTCTGTCCGAATTATAATCTATATTCATTGCATAGACTTTCCATGAGGATTTTAATGCAGCTATTGGATAAATATCTGATATTGACCTCTTCATGAAGGTGTTTTAATGAATTTAATCTTCGTCATATTTGTGAAAACTGGAAATCATATTTCCTCTCCAATATGACACTCCTTTCATAATCTCATTCTTAGAAAGTCAGTCAATCGCTCCAGATTTTTACAGCTGCCAGTAATAATTAACAGTCATTCAGAGATATATACAGATATATACCTGAATACAGATGTATACCTGAATATTTACAAACCATATATACATTACTCTTTGAAATCCTGTGTTTGTTCTTCAATGATATAAAGTTTTCTAGAATTCATTGTTTTTTGGAATATTCTTAGCCTTTTAGCAAGTTTTTCCTTACACAATAGTGACGCTTGAAACAGAGCTTAAATTTGTTTACAAGATTCAGTGAGGTAATCCAAACAACCTAGATAACGCTTCCGTTGGTGGTGGTCCCTCCGAGCCAATTGTTTGTAATGCTTGTGCAATACCTATAACATCCCAGTCATACATTTATCAAACCGAATGCGGGCATATATTTCATAAAACTTGCTTTCAAAATTTTACCAAGACTGGGCCTTTCTGCCCCGTCTGTAATGCCAGGGTTAGTTTGGAAGCTCCAACCACAAGCGCTTCGAGAAGGTTACAGCGCAGAAAACGGGAAGTCAGGATTTCAGGGCCTCAGCTAGTGGAACATCCACTGCTGTAGGTTAATCAAACTCTGCTCATTTATCATCCGCTTCTACCAATATGAGTTCATCAGAAAATATAAAAGAGGTGATATCATCAATGTATGCAGCTCAACCAGCGTATAGAAGCCAGCATATCAAGGTTGAATATGAATAACGGAACTGCTCCTCAGTCTAATAATATTCCCCCACGAGTACATCGTATACCAACGACTCAGATGCCAACATTGCAAAATGTTGTGCAGCAAACTCTCAGAGATCTTTTTGGGATTCAGTCGAACAATCTGGAGAGTAAAAGGAGATCGTCTGGTAATATCCAGAATCAATCTACAGCAGGTTCCATCTCTCAGAATTCGTGGTCCTCTGACTTATGTGCTCGACCAGATAAAGTTCTCCAAATTATCTCCAACTGGAAGATAAGGTTCAACAGTGGTTTATCTGTGGAGAATTTTATTTATAGGGTAGAGGCCTTGACGTCGCAGACCCTACAAGGGAACATTGATATTCTCTGCAGTAACATCAGTGCCAATGACTGGTATTGGCGTTACCATCGATTAGTACCAGCCAGCACCTGGTCAATGCTCCGTCAGGCTTTGCGTTTGCAATTTAAAGACTCGAGAGCGGATGTTGATATCGGCGAGTTGATACGGGATCGAAAGCAGAAGGTGAATGAGTCTTTCGCCTGTTACGATTTCATACTCGACTTGACCGATAGATTGGGCGAGCCAATATCAGAGAGAGTGTTAAGGCCTCGTCACATAAGCTGCATGGCTTGTTAAGTCAGCATCATCGGCTTTCATATTTGTAAATGAACAAAAGGAAAATGATAGCATACCTTTTCCTTTTGTTCATTTACCAAATATGCCAGCCGATGACTTCAGCCAGCCAGAAATCCTCTTATGTGACGAGGCCTTAAGTTGAGATTTTGCGTAGGAATCTCTTACCGCAGGTTCAACATGACATATTTATCTTTACTATTCAACAGCACCTAAATACTTGCAGGAAACGAGAGGTTTTTATGCAAGACGTTCGGAGAAGGCATGTCTTGTCCTATTCCAGGTCAGTTCCATTTCCGAAAAGAGTAGCTGAGGTCGAGATAGACGACGGTAAATACTCCTGTCCTGATTCTTTTGATAGACTAGGGGAAAAAGTTTCAGCCTTGAGCATCATGTGTTAGAATTGTAACAAATCAGGTCATCGGTACCAAGACTGCTTGGCCGAAAGGACCGTATTTTGTTATGGGTGCGGTGCCCCAAATACATACGAGTATAAACCAAATTGCCAAATATGTCAACAAAATAACTCGAAACTGGGTGCACCAATGTAAACCCAACCAATGTCACAATTTTATCCAGACCATCTGAGGGTTGTCAGAATCATGATTATGAAAGCCAAAATTCTGAACGATTAGCCTATGTATTGAAGCCATTCCGCGTACGTTTGAAAGAGTGCCAATTAAGTAAAGAAATAATATTTAATGAGTCAAAAACCCCCTCAAGATCCTCTCGCCGAATGAAGGCCTTTTGGACTAGAGTTCACTGTGTAGATAAAAAAGGTGTTTCATCTATTTTGTCCTCCTCGAATGACGTAAGACCTTATGCTGACGTGGTTCTTTTCGGAAGTTTCTGGGCCTTTTGGACACAGGGACATCCATTTTTTGTCCCGAATTTAGATCGTGAGTTGTTTTTAGGAATTGATTTTTGGCTTACTTTTTACTTACTTCCGACTGAACTGGTTTCAAATAATAGACACTTGTGTCCATCTAATATATCCGAGTTGGACAATCAACTACCCCTATCTTTAAACCAAAAACAACGTTTGTCCCGTGTTATTTCTCTTTTCCCATCTTTTGCTGTGAGGGGTCTCGGGAAAACGAGCAGTTTATGCCATACTATAGAAACTGGAACCGCTAGTCCTATCAAACGAAAACCAGGCAAGAATAGACAGTGTCTGGATAGCAGGAAGCAGAACGCAGTTACTATTGGCGACGCATATTCAATGCCCCACATTGAAGGCATCCTTAGCCGGCTCCTCAAAGCGGAATTTACAACCACTCTATACCTCAAAGACGCCTTTTGGCAAATCCCTCTTGATAAGTCATCAATGGAGAAGACGCCCCCCAAACCATGTCCAGGCTGATGGATAAAGTGATTCCACCGGCGCCCAGGACAGAAGTGTTTGTCTACCTTGATGGCCTTTTGATCATCTCTCTCGCCATCTTGAGGTTCTAGAGTGCGTTGCTAGGAGGATTAATGAGTCAGGACTAACAATTAACATTGAAAAGAGTCACTCCTGCGTTCCTGAAGTTTAATATTTTGGACATGTGGTAGGCAACGGGGTCATAAGAACCGACCCTGATAAGATTTCAGCCATTACCGACTTCCCTGTTCCACGATCTGTGAAGCAGGTCCAGAGATACCTCAATATGACTGGTTGGTACCGGAAATTTATCAAAGACTATGCGACTATAGCCACAACACTAACCGATTTACTTCAAGCCACGCGTAAATTTGTCTGGTCTAATGAGGCTCAGAAAGCGTTTGAGGTTTTAAAGACCCAACTGAGTATAGCCCCTGTTTTATATAGCTCAAATTTCTCGCAACGTTTTTATATACATTGTGACACCAGTAAAACAGGAATAGGAAGCGTATTGGTCCAAAAGGATGCGGAGGGCGAAGAAGTTCCTATCGCCTTTATGTTGAAGAAACTGAACTAAGCCCAACGCCAGTGAACGAACAAGAATGCTTGGCAGTCGAGGATTTATGGCTAGTCCAAATGAGCTATAAGCCGAATTGCGCCTTAATGGGGTTTTTAACATTAGCTGTGTCTTTTTACGTGATAATTAGTAATAATTATTACTAATGTTGCAGATTTTGACAGTTATGTAAATGAAAAGTTGCTGAAAAAACGTTTCAGCAACATTTAGTAAGTAAAATATATATAGTATATAACATACCTCTGTTGTTGATAAAATGTTTATATACTTTGTTTCATAAACATATTTGCATTATGCATCTTTTCCAGTCTTTGACGGCTTAAAATTTCCAAAAAATTAATAGGTCATTTAGACTAGCCATAAATCCTCGACTGTATTTAATAAATCCGGTACAAATCTCATTGCATTTAGATATACCTTTTGGAGGATTTAAATGACAGTCAGCTGATTTTTGTTCATAGCACAATTATCAAGGTAGATGCATCAGCCCATCTGATCGAATTTGAAACGTCAAAAGAAGTTGTTGTAAATATTCGTCTCAAAAAACATGTGCCAAATTACTAATTTATTGTTTAATATTGAAAATGATAGCACATTATGCTAATAAATGATAACTAAAATAAATAAGGAATTATTTTATCGTTTAGAAATCGTAAATATTAGTCTTGGTTGATTAAAATCAACTTTGCGTATCAAAACAAATTAAATTTCTCCGCCTTGTTTACAAATTTTGACATTTTGAATTATTTTTATAGTAGCAATTCATCTACCATGTTTCTTGTGCCAGCTTGCAACTTTTTGTATTTTCTAGCAACATGTTGCAAAAAACAGAGTTGTATACGAGGATTTATGCTGGATTTAAAACAAATCCACTCAATACTAGGATTTATTTTTGTATGGGAAATCTGGTATTAAATAAAACCTGATAATATTCCATTTACAGTAGCCGTTATACATAAAATGGACATTTTTAAAGTGAGCATTAAAAATTATGCACCATAATAATCGATAAATAATTTCCAAATTTTTCGCTTTTTCTGTGATTTTAGTAATTAGAATGGTGGAATAATTTGTTCCCTATCGTTTTCAGTAGTTTTGTCATTGTTCCGATAGAAAAAATGATGTTCCTGCCGTAATTCTGACATGAATGTAATTAATGTCCCTTTGTAGGCAATTTGGCTAGAAAATTCTATTTTTTGAAGTTATTTTTCAAAAAATGACTATGAATATCATAAAGGGTTATGTCCAGAGTACGTACAAACAATTTAATGACATATGGAAAGTCCTGTATTAGCCAGTTGTCTTTAACGGCATTGTCCTGATAGAGGTAAAAATCAGGGGGCGGATTCCTGTTCTATGAAATTTGAAATGAAAAATATTTCCTTTATAATTTTTTTCATTTGACAGTTTTTTCCTTTATAAAAGTTTTCATTTCACTTTTTCATAGAAACAGAATTGAGCCCCAGGGCACAGAACAATTGTTTTTGCACTTTTCTTTAAAAATTGTTTTCAGAAACATTTGCTCTGTTCCAGAACCTGCAAGAAGCTACTATTTTTTACTACGATAACATTTTTTTCTTTATGTTATAGGAAAAAATAGTAAAAATTAGTAGATTCTTGCAGTTCTGTAACAGACCGATTGTTAACAATGTCGAGATCATATTTGCTTTGTCGAAGGTCACACTAGAGCGGTTTCATTGAAACTTTTAGGTATTTATAGATCGAGTTCCCCACCACAGCATCTTTATGATATCACTCTACTGTGAAACTCGACCTAGGAACCCTTGTTTTCATGAAATTGTTTCAATGAAACACTCTAGTGTGACCTTCGACTTTTATAAAAACAAAAATGTCAACACCCGGGAGGGGGGCCAATAACTTAAAGAGGAAAAAAAAAAAATGTCAACACCCATTGTTGCCATTTACTGTAAATGGAATATCTTTGTACACCATCTTAAAGACAACGGCTGACTTCATAAATGCAGTATGATGCATCAAATGACATCGTCGCGACTTCATAAATGCAGCGTGTCTTTTTATTGACATCGTCGCGACTTCATAAATGTCACGTGACACATCACACTGCGCAGCAATTGCCGAATTGGTGCAGTTTCACCGCTTGGACTCCACAATAATTGACATTTCTTTAGTGCTGTTATGCGAACTGATATTTGCGAAGAAAGCAAGAAAAACACGTAAGAAACAATTAGAAATGGTGGATTTGTGGTAATTATTTAATATAATAAACTTATTTTCAAAAAACCAAAATTTACAAAATCTAAAGCAATAGCTTTGTTCCAGAACTAAAAAGTTTTTACACATTTTACCCGAAAACCGTTCCCGTACACAAAAAAGTGGTAAAATGTTCACTTCTCTTTAAACAAAAACGGCGCTCTCTTTAAAAACTTTTTACTCGACAAATTTGAGCGTGTAAAAAATAGTAACATGGTTGCCGGCGTCTGATTGGCTGATACGCCGACTTTGACATTTGTTCCAGTTTTTTTTACGTATTTTCCATTTTTCCGTTCCCGAACTATTTCAAAAAACTTTTGTGTGTGAAAGCATTTTTTACAGTTCTCTCTTTTACGAGTTTTACTATTAAAAAGTACGGGAACGAAGCTAATGTGTGCGTTCATAAATGCAGCAAAATGACACGTCTTTTTTTGACAATGTCAGTGTTGCCACGCATATTTAATTCGTTTTTTATGATATTGTCATTTTTTGCAATGTAAATACTGCATTTATGAAGTCAGCCAACTTTTCAGCCTAAATTTTTATACCCTATACCACAATGTGGAAAAGGGTATAATAAGTTTGTTTTCCCAAAAATTCATGTAACGCCGCGAAATATTCGTCGTAGACCCCTCATGTGGTATACCAAACTTCATATCTCGACGAGATAAAGCGATTTAGCGATGTGTGTCCGTCCGTCCGTCTGTCCGTCCATTAAAAATTGTAATCAAGCTAGAGGCCGCAATTATGGACCGATTGTCACGAAATTTAGTATGGAGGTCGGGTTTGGACCAGAATAGAACTGATTAGTTTTTGGCGATGATCGTGAAATGTTAAAGGGATGAAATGGACCAAAAACAAAATTTTTGCTCGATTTTGTAGCCGCTCTGTAGGTCGCAATAATAGTCCGATCGGCGCGAAATTTTAAACGTAGTTTTGGTTTGAGATGAAGAAGTAGCGTGCAAGTCAACGGTATGATCGGATAATATTTAGCGGGTTAAATTGATCAAAACTTTTGTGTGAAAATTGGTAAAATGTCTAATGCACATCTTATAACAGCTAGCCCGGAAAGCTAGTGCACAGGGATAGTGGTATAGGGTATCACATGGTCGGCCCCGTCCGACTATAGTCTGTTCTTACTTGTTTTTTTTGAATTGTTAAAAAAATCTCAACTCGTTTCCAAGTTATCAACGTTTACGTATTTATTTCAGGTTGCATCATTTTTAGTGACGGTCACTGTATAGGGTAAGTGCACCAGTAGTCGGCACTTTAAGGATTCTCGTATCTTCAGTCGTATGTCATTCCGAGTCTAAATATCCAATCAAATTAAATTTAAGTTGTTATGATTCGTTATTTTGTGTAGTTTTAGATTATAAAAACAATTTTTTTGATTATTTCTGTTCAACATGCAAAAATTACAATTTTAGTGAAATACTGCTTTTTCACCAGTAGTCGGCACCATTCCCCAATAGTCGTCATGATATGATCCAGTAGTCGGCATGTTATATTTAAATAAAGAAAAAAATGCATACTTTAAATTTTTTCTTAAATATTTGAAAGAACTATAGCTTAAGCATTAGTTATTTATACATTTCTAGTTTATTACGTACGTTTCTATTGATTTTGCTTCAAAAAATAAGGAAATTTAAACATATTTGGCCTGTTCCCGTACTTTATAAAGTGGTAAAAGTCGTAAAAGTTGTAAAAGTCGTAAACGATTTTCATATAAATTTTGTGTACGGGAACGCAAAATGTGTAAAAGTGGTAAAAATTGTAAAAACTTTTTAGTTCTGGAACAGAGCTATTGTTTAAATAAATTAGTTCGTACCAGTAGTCGGCATCTATTACCCAGTTGTCGGCACCCCACAACGTACGTACTTCAAATCATGGCTAATATTGCTTAAAATCGCTAAAGTTCCTTTCAAATTGAAACTATTTTTTTATTAATTAGCCTTTAAAGTATTTTTTATAATTTTTAGCTAAAAGTAATCGATAAAAATCAATGTTTATAACCCCATGCCGACTTCAGGCAAATTTTATATTTTTTTGTCCCTAAAGTCGGCATCAGCAAAAATTGCACAATTATAAATATTTTTTAAAAATTTATTTTTCTGAAGTGTTCTTTTAACTGTTTTCTACCTATATAACAAAAATGTTGCGGAAAAATTCTTCATTTTAAAATAATTACAGAGCTTATAAGGTTAACATCTCCACAATTTTTTTCTTAAGAAACATGCATTTTCGGTTGTGGTGAAAAACCCTCACTGACAAAAACTTAAATTTCGATATAATAATTGGTCCTAGCTCAATGAAATTTTATATAAAGTTAGCTGACAATATTGTTAAAGAATTTTTAAGATTATTTTCCTTTGTTTTCTTAATTTTGAGTTATTTGAGTTCAAATTCAAAAGATGCCGACTACTGGTACATGCCGACATTAGGTGCACTTACCCTATTTTAGAAAAATAATTTTTCGGGGTTTAATGCCGCTTTTTTATGGTCAGACTCTTGTATAGCTCGTTAAAACGGACCCTTGCATATTTCTTTGCGTTTTTAGGTATTGTACTTTATAAAAAAACACAAAATTAGTGTCAGATTGCAAATCGTGAGATCCTAGAAAGCTATGGAGTTGTTCTTGTGTATAATATACCTTCTTGGGCCTCGATAAATGCATATTTTTCTTGAGATTTCTCAGGAAATTAATAGATTCCGCGGAATTCTTGGAGCATATTCCAAACAGAAGGTCTTTACCATGCTCTTGAACCATATTTAAATGAAAGGAGGTTACATCTGGGGAGTTTTTGCGGATTCTGAAACTTCAATGTTCATATATGAGAAAAATCAAAAAAAGTCGCCGCAGCGCTTTTTATATAAATCGCGATCAAAGTTCACATTTTTAGGGTTTTTTAGTTTTCGCGATTTTGCTTGGAAACCGCAAGTCCTATCGAAATGGGATTAGAAAAATATTGTAGCTGTGAAAATTCTCTACAAGATACACCTTTATGATATTTGTTTCCTCTAATGTTGCCATATTTATACTAAAAAATAAGATTTTCGGAATTCACAAAATCGATCGAAATCTGGAGAAGCTAAAACAAAAACGATCGAAATGAAATTACGGATTTGAAAGCATTCCGATCGGAATCTGTGACATGCCTGAATATAATATATATTTGGTCGAAGAATAAATGACTTATAATGGATACTGGCTAAAACTTGGCTCAGGCATCAAAATACACAATTTTATGGGGTACCAATCATCATTTATTGTTCAAGGTAAACATCCCTAATCAATAAAAATTTTGGTTAACAACCAGTTCTCAACTTATGGGGAAAATCGCTGCAAGGACAATAGCCTGTTTGTGCCCACCTCCAAGGACTTTTGTTTTCAAGCAGCCTTCAAATCTATTGAATTCACTACTAACAACTAAAATATTGACAATTTTGGTCCTAAACTCAAATAAAAACATTTTTATTGTCCTTTATCTTCCACACTCCAATTTGTTTGAAGACGATTTATAATGTTGGTGTAAACAGTAAATAATTTAAAACACATTGCCACATTCCTGTCAATGTATTAACAGGTGGGATGTAAAATAGATCAAAATGGAGAAGTGTAACGAAGTTTATTTGACAATTCCATCGGTGTGTATGGGCACTCCTATTATTTTGAACACAGCTGTAAATCAAGATCGATCAAATACCTTTTATGTTTGAATCCATTTTATTAAAATCACATCAACGTAAAAACTATTTAAGTCATCTTATAGCGACTGAAAGCATTCTTAAGATTTATGGGTTATACAAATTTTTAAAATCATCCGCATATACTTGGAAATTTTGATGGACATTTTATACCTACAATGCGCGCTAAAATTACATAAAACAACACTATATGTTCGTTTTTGTAATAATAACAAAAATATTTAAAATAATAACAAAAATATTTAAAAAAATATAACTTTCTCACCAATTATAATTAATAACAACCTGACACTGAAACGCCTTACCTTTCCGAGCGCATTTCACCACTGCGACTTAACGGCGATTGGAAATTTTCATTAAAAGCGTAAAGTATGGGGTTACTGTGTCTATGTTTTTTTATTAGAATACATTTATACTAGGATAACAAATAAAAAACAGAGTTGAAAATGATGTTTGTGTTCGGGATGTAGGTAAATATAGTTCAAGAGGGCGAGAAAAGTGTCATTCAACTCATAATGCACATGCATGTATAACTTGTTTGTCGCTAGGCTGTTAAATAATTTTACAAGTAATTCAAATGTAATAGTTTTCATATAAAAGTGTTTGTTATTTTGCTGACATTGGCTTACAATATTAATAACAATTTTATATCTTCATTATGCAAGTCAATATTTTTTGGGAATGAAATTTGTTTGTAGTATTCGCAGGTTGATATTTATAATAATAACATGGATAACTTTCATATGACTGCTTTTGAAAAAACTTCTTCTGTTTGCCAATTTATGTGTTGCTAGTTAACGTCGCGCGGACTATATATTACATTGCAAAAAAGTGTTTGACCTTACTACACGGGTTGAGAATCTTGAATAATTTGTGGGTGGCGATGGTATATTATGTATTTGCTAATTCTTATTATTATTATTACGAATGCATCCGAAACGTCCACTTCTTAGAAAGTAATAGGCTCATGTGGAACTGTACATTCACCCACAGTCACACGATACATTGCCATTTCGGAAATGCCATGGTAATGTACAAAAGCAGCGGCTATAACCAAAATGTGGAATAGTTGATGAGATTGGAACTGTAATGGGACAAAAACAACAGTATTACATGTTGACAAGAATGATACAATTAATATGTTTTACATACCCATAAATCGAATTTGCCAGGGAACCATCGTTCGGGTACCCGCAATGCATAAAGTAATGCTCCCAATATGTAAAGAAAACCTATTTTTTATTACAAATTGTAATTAGTCAACTTTTCTGTTTAAAAATATTGTAAAGAGATGATCATACCCATTAACACTAGCCATCCCAAACTAGACTGGCTAATTTGGCTGAACCATCCTTCCATTACACCGTAGTGTATGGCAGGAATTACACCGGACAAACCGAAACACATAAATACCCCAGCACGAAGTGGGCGAAATGCTGGTTCCGAAAATTTATCCCACAGCGATACAATTATTGATAGACATCCCAGTACACAGACAACCGAAAGGTAGATCACTTTTGGCTGATAATGACAATAGAAACCGTAGTATAGCCAGGGGACAAATGAGCCCATTATAAGTAGAGCGATGCCGCAATAGTCTAATCTGTAATAGAATTAAATTGTTTGTTACTTATTTGTTCTAATTGAAGAAATAATTATGATATACGTACATACATAAAAAGTTAGTCAATATTTATTTGGACTAACTGTCTGTCTTCATTTACATTAGGCAAACTTACATGCGGCAGTCTGTGGAAGAGGTGGAAGGGTGTTCCAAAGTGAAGAGTTCCAATTACAAACCGATAATTACTGCAGTAAGGTTGCCTAATGTAAATGCGGAGTATGTGTAATTAATATATACATAAAAATATTAATATATACATAATATATAATTAATATATACATTTAGACTCCGAATAAGATTAAAACCCATATTGGTCCAGGAGCAAAAAAAGAATAATCTACAAGGACTATTAACAAAAACAAGAAAACACAAAAAACCAGTCGGAAAAATATATATTTTGTAGATTTCTGAGTATAAAAAGATGGTCCTGTAAGTAATATTACCCTTTTTAGTTCCTTTGCTCTATGTAAGAATTGATTTTTTTCAACTATAATGAAACGTTTGTGTTATTTACAAATATGGTCTGTTCCAGAACAGCAAGTATCTACTAATTTGTACTATTTTTTCCGATAACATCCCAGCAAACCAAATGTCTGATGTCCGACACGTCTGAACAATTTCGGAAGCAAAGTCGTTCAGATTTCGTTCCGATTTCTAAACGATTTTTCGAATAGGAAGTAGTTCAGATTTTGTACCGATTTCGTTTTGATTTCGGAACGAATGTCGGAAAGAAATTTCCTTTCCGAATTTCCCAAGTATTTTCTTCAGATTTCGTTACGAAATCGATCCGATGTCGCTAAGACATTTCGTTCCGAAATTATGTCAACCACTTCATACAACTTTCGTTAAGATATCGTTACGATTTCGGATCAGATATCGGACGTATCGTCCGAATTTTGTTCTGATTATGTTACGATGTCGGTACGATTGGTTTGCTGGGATTATGCTGCATTACTTGAGATGGGAAATGGGTAAATACCCAAATCGTAAGTATCCATTAAAATTGGTAAATTGGGTGCAAATGGGTCTTTAAATACCCAGGTATTTACCCAATATGTGGGTATAAACTACAGAAACTGAAATTGTCCAATTAGATGCGAAAACGCAGTGTTTTACCAATTTTGAACTGACTATGAATAATCCCAGCAAACCAATCGTACCGACATCTTAACGAAATCGGAACAAAATTCGGACGATACGTCCGATGTCTGATCCGAAATCGTAACGATATCTTAACGAAAGTTGTATAAAGTGGTTGACATAATATCAGAATGAAATGTCGAAGCGACATCGTATCGATTTCGATCCGATTTCGCAACGAAATCTGAAGAAAATCCTTGGGAAATTCGGAAAGGAAATTTCTTTCCGACATTCGTTCCGAAATCGGAACGAAATCGGTACAAAATCTGAACTATTTCCGCTCCGAAAAATCGTTTAGAAATCGGAACGAAATCTGAACGACGTTGCTTCCGAAATTGTTCAGACGTGTCGGGCATCCGACATTTGGTTTGCTGGGATATTTTATTTATTTGGATACGGGGCATGTTAAAATATGACCACTTTTGGACAATATTTTGTTAAATCTTCGATATATTGCGACAGCATAATTTTTGATATTTTCGAACTTTGTTGTAGTTGTTGTAGTTCTCCTTAAAGAAAAACATACAGGTATGTGATGGATAACGATTCCACTCTTTTTCCCATAAATCGAAATAGTATATTTCGAATTTTGATGAACATTTTATTGAACTTGAAAATGGATTTTAAAAATATTATTCAAATAAGGGGCGTTTGTGAAGCAAAACTATATATGTATATCATAAAAGGCTCCCTGAATATATACCATTTCGATTCTGCAAATTGAGTCGATTCGGTTTTCATCGCATACCCGATAAATGTTGGATCGAGATCCATGGGGTAATGCATCCCCATGATTTCAGTGGATAATTTTGAGATTTAAGTCCTCCTCGGCAAAGATCTAATTTTTGCATTCTTCGTTAACTTTTTTGCACAAGCTACCTTACAATAATAAAGACATTTTCTTGTTTATTACCAATTGGTTTCATAATTTGTCACACATTTTAGAGCCAATCACATCTCGGCGCTTCCAAATACAACGTCGAATCCCTAATTGAACAAATGTTGATTGAATATTCATCCTTATTACGGTAGGCGTAGTCGTGCGTTGTCGTAATATATATTTTTTGTATAAAGAAAAACGATATACTACTAAAATGTCTATATTTTATAGCATCTTAGATCCATAAGTTATCTAAAGAAACACATTCATAGGACGGATTATTCGGGTTAAAAATAACATATATTTTTTTCACACGTGACCGATTTTGTCAACGACAGTATATAAAAATAAAAGTAGATCAATTGCAAAAGATTTTTTTGCAATAAGTATTAAAATATTTTGGGAAATACTTATAATAAATACAAATTAGCAGTTATACTTTTATTCATTTTCGTAAGATAAATATAGTGTTTTATCTGATGACAAACATTCTCTTGAGAATCATGATTTCTATGAATCTACTTCCATGTAATTTTGCTGGGTATACAAATCATTTAAAAAGAGAATGAATAAAATCAGACTGACTCAACACAGATCCCTGTGGTACGCAACTCTTAACAGAAAGAAGATTAGAAGAGCGGTCTTCTTTTGGTGAAAATTGAAATATTGACTTTGACAGTCAACTATACTTTTAGAAGTCAGTAGCGTTATTCACTTACGGTGGTAAACTCTTGTTAATGTACTATATGTACTAGGGTTTTTTACAATGAAGTGTGAACGTCTTTTTTGTGGATATTGTAAACAAATCAAACATCTTAACGTCGTCGTAAGTCTAGTTTCAGTTTTATTACACTTTTTTCATAAACATTTGTTTTTTTTTTCTTTGCCTCCATTCTTATATTCTTTTCTTTTTTCGATATAAAATAAAACTCACAGCAAAGTGAAGGCAAAACAATTAGCTGTTCTACACCCTTGTAAAAGTACAATGGAATGTTTACAATACTTTTAGGTCGAGTAAATTAACAACCCTGTGGTAAATGAAACGTTCATGTATTTTGTTGTTGCGGTATTGTAAACAGTTGTAGATCTACAGTATTAACAAGATGTACAAAATCTAAAATGCCCCTTTACAAACATTAGTAAATACCGCTAGTATTCTTAAAATTTCTTGTTTAATTTTTTGTTAGGTACTTGATAAGCTCACGTAAATATATGATGATCGGTCCCGGAGCGAATATTCAAAAATAACTACTGATAACAATGAACATCGTTTTTTCGGACATTCAATACAGACTGTTTTAATTGCACAAAAAACTTACTTTGAGAACAGTCTTCCAATTTCGACAGAATGACAGCTGAGAGTATGGAAAGCAAATGAGAAACCTAAGCAAATTATAGCCCCAACAAAAAATGCGCCAAAGATAAGTTTCTCTTGGAATTGTATTTCAACAGATGGTCGCGATAAGAAGTAGCATGCTACACCAATGAAAGCCACACAGCCTAAAAGATGAGTCCAAATGTTACCGGTTTCAGTATGCAAGCGAAATATTGATTTGAAGCAAGCGCTAAACGAAGGCAATGGCGGCCGATGTCCACGATGCAAAAAGTCATTGTCTTGCAACCATTTGGGAAGATTTTTGTAATGACAAACTTTCCAACTGGCCTCCCACACCTACAAATAAACGAAAGCATAAAATGGAATTCAAAATATTCTAATAAAAATGTAAAAAATTACCTTTCGCACGAACTCTTCAGCTTGTTCCGCCGCATTGTGAGCCAATGCACCCAAATCAATTTCATCCGAAAGAACACCAGCTTTCAATACCTCTGTCATCTATAGAAACGATACGGCACATAAATTAAAATTAAATACAATTTTTAAGTTTAATGAGTTTCGGTTTCACATACTGTTGTGGTCTCAGTGTTGAATATACAATTTAACTTGTTCACATTTGGTATGTTCCAGAACTGCAAGAATCTACTAAGTTTTACTATTTTCTTCGATAACATAAAGGGAAAATTACTATCGTAGTAAAACTTAGTAGCTTCTTGCAGGTTCTGGAACAGAGCAATTGTTGTGTATTTGAAATAATATAATGATAAAAATAGAGTCGGCCGTTTGATAATTGAAATCGAAGTGAACAAGTTAATCATATGCTCAGTTCCAGAACCTGCAAGAATCTACTACTATTTACTACGATAAAAATTTTTCCTTTATGTTATCGAAAAAATGGTAAAAATTAGTAGATTCTTGCAGTACTGGAACAGACCAATAACAAGTATGTAAAATTGCAGTTACTAAAAATGTAGCGGATGGTAATTGTTTGTCACATTCATATCATATGAGTCTGGGCATACCCATATAATTGTTCATATCCAGCAAAAATTAGTTGAAGTTGTTCTATGTAAAGTTGTGATTGCATAGCTTTTTTGAAGCAGAGTCTTGAAAAATGCATCATTCCCTTGTTTACATTTTGACAATGACTGATTTGAATCATTTCATACAAATTCACATTTTATCAAAGTTTACGGTTGTAATATTTTATTTTAATTACCCAACCAAATGTTTGTATCAAATAAAGTGCACGTGATTGCGGACTACATCTTTGTTTGTAGTCAAAGAAGTAGTTGAATCATGAGTGCAAGTGACTATACATTTTATAACGTCTTTGGCATAACTTAGTAAAAGCGTTTTTTTTTTTGTTATAAATGGTTTGGTCTGGACAGACTCATGTGTTACGAATGTGATATGTACATACATATGTATGTCAAGCTCATTTTCTGTTACTTCTTTTGAGTTCATGTTTTTTGTTTTTCTTTCAAAAGTAGGAATATTTAATGAAGCTACCAGGATAAGCCTTGTCGTAACCCAGTTTACAATGCAAAATAAAATCGAAAAATGTATAATCAGTTATTCTGATCTTTAATTCTAAGCCTACTTATTTTTCTTTTTTGTTTTTATAAACACATTTACAACGTTTTTACACTATCGATTGCTCCAAATGTTTTGAGTATTTTACATTTCGATTTTTATTTTCTCATTAAATCTGTCTAGTACAGCATTGAAAACTAATTTGAACACGAATTAAGAAGAAACGTAAAATGTACATAATTATCATATTATATTTATTATTATATTTTTAGTTATTTTATTATTATATTTTTAGGGGTCGATTATGGATTGCAACTCAATTGTAGTTGCGTTGCCAGATGGGAAAATCATACAATTAAAATGAGCGAAACGCCAGAAATTTCTATCAAATTCATTCAGCATCAGTGTTAATTGTAAAAAAGTATGAATTTCAATGCAGAAACGGAATTTTCTATTTTGAAATTAGCTGTCGGCAACGCAACCGGAGTTGTGTTGCTATCCATAATCGACCCCTTAATTTTGATTTTTCAAAATAGTCTGGCTTAATCCCATTGTTTTTGTTTTAATATTTAAAACCACTAATTTATTAGTGGGGAAGGTTTGGCATTGTTTGCCAAGGGGTAAGGCAGGGAAGACTAGTTTCAATCCTCGCCACAGGATCTCATCAGTTCCCTTGTTTCTTGTTTGTGGATATTTTCCACCGAAGTTATTTTTCAATAACTTTTTATACCCAAACATCATCATGGTCAGCTTAAAGTATAAAGGTGAACCAAGAAAAAACTTCAATGAGAAGTTTTTCTTTGGCAACCTCACACAACCCCGAAGGTTTGCTTTGTTTTGCAAACACTTTCATCGGGATTGTGTGAGGTTGCCAAAGAAAAACTTCTCATTGAAGTTTTTTCTTGGTTCATCTTTATACTTCGAGCTGACGATTGATGTTTGGGTACAAAAAGTTTTTTCTTGAAGAAGTTAGTGAAAAATAACTTCGGTGGAGAATATCCACAAACAAGAAACAACGCAACTGATGAGATTCTGTGGCGAGGATCGAAACTTGTTTTCCCTGCCTTACCCAATGTTCTATTATATTTTTACTTATATGGTCTCTATATTTTATTATTCTTGAGCTCGGATCGTCATAAAATTGAAGAATTAAGACAACTGATGAGGTCTAGTGGCGTTGGCCACTTTAAAAAACTTGTTACTTTTTTAATTTAAAACAACTAAACTGAGATTAAACTGCACTACCTTACGAATAATAAAACAACAAAACTGCCAATGTGAATCTAAAAACGATGAGGAATATAAATATAATAATAAATATAATATATTGTCCAACACATTTAGCTCTTAAATTTCTTTATTGGCCGCGACTTACAAATCTTTTCTACATTTTCGCAACAAAATACATCCTTTCAATTTTATTAAATTCTGTAGACTATTTACTTAGTATGTAGAATTTTACGCCTATAATGACGATTTAGTTCACAATTACTTACCTCTGCTTCTATAAGTTGGGTGTCTTCAGGTGTTGATGGCAATGGACAACCAGCGTCATCTTCCTCGGCTAATACATCGTCATCTTCACCCAATATATCAAGATCATGGGTGCTTAATGAATCGTCATGACCCCAACCCCGTCTCTTACGAAGAATCATTTTAACGTCGGCCGAAATAAATTCATCGTCGTCATCACTACGTACTCCAGTCTCACCTTCAGCAAGATCACATTCGCTGAATTTAGTATCAGTTCGTGTGTGAAGTGGCGAATCGAGATCACTCAGTGGGTCGTTTGTTCGAACTTCTGAGTAATCCGCACTCGAGGTATTACGGTGTAAAAAGACCTTTGAAGATTCCATGTCCATTGGTGAAATTGGTTTTGACCGCTCTTCTTCTTTATTGCGGTGTATAAAATGTGCCTCTTTGGGGCTGTAATCAAATAAAGTTCAAAAATATAGTGATATTTATATGATCGAAATTGTTCCGCATTAGCACAAACATTACGAGGGAGCATGATATAAGGAAGGCATCGTAATAACGACATAAAGTAAATACCGAGCATATCACGCCATAATGATTATGAAGAATTCGCCAAACAAAACCCGCAAGTAACATATGTAGAACAATATTTTAAAACCATTTGTTCTGTTCCAGAACCTGCAAGAAGCTACTACTTTTTACTACGATAACATTTTTTCCTTTATGTTATCGGAAAAAGTAGTAAAAATTAGTAGATTCTTGCAGTACTGGAACAGACCATTTGTAATTATTATTTTTTGTTGTTTCTAATAGAGTTGTGCCAAGGAACTATATGGAGCTATCTATTTCACTTCGCAGTTCCAATGGCCCACATGTTTTCTCTGTACAAACTGCTTATACTTAACATTACACGTTATATTTCATGGTGTTACTCATACGTTTTGGAACTAGTACAAGGAATTAGGAACTAGATTACCCAACTCTAGTTTCTTATTATACCCTACACTACTATGAGGAGAAGATATTATAAGTTGGTTTTAGCCCAAAATTTTGTAACACATCGAAATAATAGCCGTAGACCTATACCTATA
Source organism: Musca autumnalis (assembly GCF_047663935.1). Lineage (NCBI taxonomy): Eukaryota > Metazoa > Arthropoda > Insecta > Diptera > Muscidae > Musca > Musca autumnalis. The sequence goes on along the minus strand of NW_027411644.1, from coordinate 333,291,977 downwards.
TACCAAAATGAATGTCTGTGCGTGTCCGTCCGCAAGTCCATCTAAACCTACAGGTCACAATTTTGATCGGATCGTCACGAATTTTGTGTGCTATCCCATTATTAAGCTGTAATTATTTTAGTCATCTGACTACAGCCTTTGTTCTTTCTGTTATATCCATTATTTTCTGTTAAATAAAAATAGGCGGATGGGAAAATATGTCAATAATCGACAGTCTTTGTTTTAAAAAATTTCGTTATATTCTCTGAAAATAATGCAAAAAGGAATTTCTTTGGTAATTGCAAATCTACAAACGTATTTTGCTGTAATGTAAATAAAGACCATTCCGCTTCGATATTATGCCACTAAAAAGCTAATTGGAACGAATGAAACTATTATTCTTTATGCTATATACAGTTGTGTGAAAAATAATAACGACACTTCAATCCATAACCAAGATTACATTGAAAACTGACTAAAAAAGTGAAAATGACTTTAGTTTATAAAATGTATTGTTTTCTTAAAGTGTTAAGAAAAGGTTTATAAAAACATTTTGATTGTTTATAAACATATTTTATTTAGATTTTTCAAAATAGTCTGGCTTAATCCCTTCTGTTGTTTTAATATTTAAAACAACAAGTTTATTAGTGGAGAAGGTTTGGCATTGTTCGCCAAGGGGTAAGGCAAGGAAGACTAGTTTAGATCGAAACTAGTCTTCCTTGCCTTACCCCTTGGCGAACAATGCCAAACCTTCTCCACTAATAAACTTGTTGTTTTAAATATTAAAACAACAGAAGGGATTAAGCCAGACTATTTTGAAAAATCAAAATTGTAACAGCTATCCCAATTAAATAAACGCCACCAATGTTCCATATTTTATTTATCTTTTTTATTTAATAGGAATTGACGTAGTTTGTTGTATGCGGAAAAATAAGGACACTTCATGACATCCTTTAATAAGGACCCAATTTGAAAGAAATTAATGCAGGTTTTTACTAAATAATGGTAGATAAAGCGTTTTAGTTCCATTAGTACTTTGTAGACGAGCTATTGTTTTCTAAACCGGCAGCGCATCGTCTAAGAATTAAGTCAATTAAATTTTGGCACTCTTGTAATAGTATCGCGTCCTACGCAACCTGTATAAATTGCCAAAAGTCGTCATAATTTGATGGACACTTTCCCCTGCTTGATCTTTTAACTTCATTACACAAATTTTCAATCGGGTTTAAATCAAGGGATTGTGCGGGCCATTCTAACAACTTAACTGTCCTGGAACCCCTTTTTTCATGTTGCCGTATGCTTTGAGTCATTATCCTGCTTAAAGACACATTTGAGAGGCACATGCTAGCACATTCAGCATACGGTAGTATTATATTTCAATGTAATCTGGTGATTTCAAAACACTTTGAATCCTGTATAGAGACCCCACCTCTGCCATATTTACTCGCCTTCAGAATATATTTTGGGTTTTATTATTGATTTTTAGGTCTTCTACCTTGATGAACTCCTCTATCCGAACACAAAAAGTAACTTTGGTTTCATCGGACCAAAGAATGGTACGCAATTTTTCTTAGATCAAGCGATGTGATTTCTAGCAATCTGTATTATTTGTTGAATATTTTTGTACCCTACACCACTACGTGGAAAGGGTATTATTTTTCGGTTAAAATGATACTTTTCTGACACTATGAGCTCTAATGTGAACACCAAAGATGGTTTAACGAGTTGGTTATGCATCAAAATTAATATTTAAGTCGTTTTTTATTTGTAAGGATGTAGTAAAAGGATCTTTTTTACTCATCGAATAACGCGGCTTATTATTACAGGCGTTATTGTTGGTGTTCAGCAACGAGTTTCTTTTTTGAATTCACCTTAACTGCATTCTCTATTCGTTTTGTATTGAAAATCCCAAGCTTTTCCTGTAATTTTTCTATATGAATTCCCTTCTTTATGTAAATATTTAGTGATTTCTCGAGTAGCGTGATAACACGTATGAATAAAAATTAAATCATTTTAAACATGTACTTACGGGAAGACATCACAAGAAATAATATCAAGTTATTTTCACTAAGACGAAAAACTGTCCTTATTGTTTTTCACAGCAGAAATCGCGTATTTTACGAAAAATATTTGTTTTGTATAAAAAGGAGACAGAAAGAAACCAGATTCATAACGGAATTTCTTATTGCAATACATGTACATTTTCAAAAACAAATTTCCATCGCCAATTCTTCCATTTTACACATTTTAGGAGCGATCAAAGGTAGTGATCGTTACTGTCATTATTTTTCACATAACTGTATATGTAGGTACACGACGAGGATCGTTTGCAAACTTTTAACCGATAGTACTTATTATGGTCCTTTTTATAGCGATATAAAGTTTTTCATGGACAAGTCCATGCTTCCTGACATATTAGTCCAAAAACTCTAAAAAAATCCACAGTGACATCAGCTGACCAGTGTATTAGTATACTCAAAGTGAAAACATACATGTAAAAAATCATATAGTGTAATATAATATATAACCATAAAGAGTAATCGAAACGAAATTAAATTAGCCTTGGACAAGACAGAATTTACATGAACTTTAAATGCAAAATTGTAAATAAAACATTGATGTACACTACGTGTAACAAGGGACCCAGGATTTGAAAAAAAATTGATGAATTAACAGTTGAGCTACCAACAATGTTAAACAAACACAAAATAAGCAAACATACAGTGATGGCCAAAGTTTACATACATCCTATTCATTTCAGGTTTAAGGGCCTGTTTCACTAAATTCAAATTTAAATTCGTTCGAACTATAACCAAACTTCAGTTTTTTTTTTTTAAATATTTTATTCAGTTTTGTTTTCGATCAAAACAAAAATTGTGTGTCTGCGTATTCGATAATTTGTAATAATTATTACAAATGTTTACGGGTGCCACGCTGAAGGTCGTGGGTCCGGCCAGGATAAGAGAGCCAGAGAATTCGGAACACAATTAATAATGCCTTTAAATATATCCGACGCAGTTGTCCAAATTACACATGAAATATTGTCTGCTTGGTCAGCAGTATATTAAGGCCGAAGTGAATCCAGTTCGTCTCATTATTTTGCCATCTTTCCTGATACCTTGAAACGCTCTTGGTTCCACAATACCCCAGCCCGTTCAGTAGAGATTAAGCAAATCAACAGAATCCTGACAAACCATGCATTTTAAAATGCCAAACTTGAATGAATGAGTGCAGCACCTTCAGAATTATGCGAAGTATGCAATCCGAAAGAAAATGATCCACAGTGGAGTTCTTTTGCAGATATGTAATTCAGAAACCCCTGCTCTTACAAAGTTCCTGAATAAGATTGAATTTAAACTTTAAATACTTTTTGCTTGTTATGGCGGTATAGCGGCCAAAAAACAATGCACCTAAGGAGTTTTCACTCCTACCCATGGTGATAACTTTAAACTAAAAAAAGAATCCAATTTGAGTTTAGTAAATGTCTTGTGCCAGACTATGAAAAAGTTCATGAAAATAATTTGAGTTTATGGGTAAAAAGGGAGAAAGGGAGTTCCTTCACCTCCTCTCTCTCTCCTAAAAGTTCAAACATTTTCATGATATATTTTTAATGTCTGGCATAAGAGTATGTTTAACTTTACTTCAAGTTAGAGTTTTGGGGCCTACATCTCGGGAAGTATACATTTCCGGGATACAAGTTATACACAGTTGGAATCGGTGAAAATGCATAACTTTTCCGCCAGGTGCACCTAAAGGAGTTCCGCTGCAGGAAAGAAGTTCCAAGTTGAAACCTGCGCATTAGCTTTCTATTTGCATTGCAAATGTTTTTGGCCACATCCTCCATACAAATGGAACCAGTGTGTTAGTGCTATTGTAGTAAAGCATACCCTGCAAACATTTGGAAGATTGTTGGACGATCTTTTGATCAGAGTATTCTTATGCGCTTCTTTCGGCGATCTTTTAGCGAATTTTTATATAAAATTCACTCAAGCGAGTAATTTGCTATTCGTAAACGTTTCTCTACATTTATTGCTTATTATCAAGCGCTAAAACGAATCTTCTGCTATGCATCTCGGCGATCTTTCCGCGAATTTGTATTACGTTTCGGTTGTTGTTAGTGCAGGGGAATAATGTATTATTCTTCCAAACCCCGATCACTCGATTGTTACTGAAGTGAATGTAACCAGTATACAACCCCTACAACATATTGAATAATTAAAAATTATAACAAATCAGAAAAGACAAAAAATGACAGAAACAAAAAACAAAGAAAAATGAAAAATAAATTTCCTTTAATTTTTTCTTTACATTTTCTTCTTAAGATCATCCATATGATTCGTCAGCGAATCTTGGTCGCGATTCGCATTGCATAAACACTTTAGGTTGGTGATACGCGGAAGATTTTTAGGCGATATTGCCTGCGACAAATTAATCGCCCAGGAGAATCACGAATTATTCTTAGGTGATAGAAAATGTTTGCAGGGTAATTTCATGTTGTATTATGGCATTTGTCGGACTCGGACGAAGCAAAGGGGCCTCTAAATTGTCATAATTTAGACATCCTTTTGTATATAAACGCCCAAAATGGCATCGATATCTGTCCGTTAGTGAACTTTTAACTGGAAGTTGATAATTTCAATTAGAAACTCCGTTCATAAATTGAATATAGAAAACTTGCATACAATACAACAAAATGTCACACTGAGTCAAGTTACAAATACAAATATACAATACCACATATACAAATATCAAACAAAATGCACATCAAAGTAATGTAATTTGTAAAATGTGATTATATAAAAATGGAAAACGAAATTCTCCAGTCAATCAATACATTATAATTTACGTTAATTAAAATAGCATGGATTATATGTGTATGGATTTTGATGTGATACTGCGCTTAAAAAATACCAATATTACATTTTTCCACTGTTCCCAATTATCTCTGACTGTGCAATTTCACCATTGTCTTCGTAATCTTGATTGAGATTCGCAGATACCACATCCATATAGTTTTTTTCTTTTTTGTTTCTACTAACCACTTCAAAAATTCTGTATGTTTCACGCTATATCCAATTTTCCTTGGAAAATGTTCACAAAAACTCTAATTAAAAGTACACGGAATAAATTTTCAAGTGCGTAGTCTGAAAAAATAGGGATACACAAATCGACTAATTAACCAATCGATTGTTTGAAATCGACTTTCATTTCGTGGACCTTTCTATAGCGGGGTACACACGACGTCGCTAACTTTCGATAACACAGAGTTATCGAAATACACAGGGTGACGCAGAACGCACGAAAATCACTTTTAGTACTGTATTTTCAACCCTGCTGACAAAAAAATTAGCCACGCAAATTATAATTAATGGACTGTTCCAGAACTGCAAGAATCTACTACTTTTTACTATTTTTCCGATAATGCTATCGTAGTACAAAGTAGTCGGTTATCGCAGGTTCTGGAACAGAGCATAAATTAGTTATAGCTATATTACATTACGTGTATTTCATGTGTATGTTTTGAATTTTTTTGTCCTCGTGTAATTCCTTGTGTGTGCGAAAAATGACATTTTACATATGATTTATAATTTTTGCTATTACACCAGTATATGTTTTTTTTGTGTGACATAACCTATAAATGTAAACAAATCCTTTATCAAATCGATTTATTTAATGCTTGGTTTACATTTATGAAATCCACTCGATTTAAACTGTCAAATCCATAGGTTAAACGTCAAATGAAATCCAGATGAGATTTCATTTGACGTTTGAGCTATGGAATTGACAGTTGAAATCGAGTGGATTTCGTAAATGTAAACTTAGCATAAGTTTCTTTAAGAAATTAGGTCTGTACGATAACCCAAAAGTTTGTGCAAATTTGCACAAACTTTTACAAAATGCTGTTCGATAACAAACTTGCAAAGTAAAAGAGAGAGAATTTGGAGACAATTGTGAGAGAATATTGGAGAGTTTTGGAGACTTTTGTTTACAAGTTTTTACAAGGGAAATTTTTCTTGTAAGAACTTGCAAGTTTGATCAGCTGATTTAAGTTCGAATGTTTTGTGGCGGACGTCTTGGAAAAAACATAAACAAACGTTTGGCTATTAAAATAAATAGATATAAAAAAGGGAACAAATATTAAATAAATTTTGGAAAACGATAATGTAAGTAAAATAACTTATTTTGTAGCTTGTGGTGTCTATTTTATTATTTATTTTATTAAATCTTTTTCCGCCAACTTCTTCTTGTTTATCAAATCAGCTGACTTCTTGCAAGTTTTTACAAATTGCTGTTCGATAACAATCTGCAAATTTGTTTGCTTCGAGAGAGTAAAAATGGTGGAGAGAGGTTACTGAGAACTTGCTGAGTACTTGCAAGTACTTTTTACTTGCGAAGTTATCGTACACACCTATTATTTTTTTCAGCAAATTTCTGCTTTCATCAAAACAAAAAATCAGCTGTTTTCTATTTATTGTACATACAAAAATAGGAAGGGCTCTAAAACGAAAAAGTTACACATGGGTTCACACATCATTATGATAGATGAAATTTTTTATATGGATCACACTATGTGTACAACATGTAGATGTAAAAAAATGCAAAACATACACATGAAATACACGTAATGTAAAGTCCAATTTACATATGCACATTAAATGATTTCGTTTTACGAAATCCTAGAATCAAATGAAGTGTATTTACATCTGTTTTGTTTCTTGTTCTTCTTCGTCATTCAATTCGTGCTGTTAGCTTCTTCTTTTTGATAATATGTACCATGGTACAATAATACAGGTAGCATTATCATGCCAGCTGATGGTAACATAATGTGTCAATTGCATTGAATTCATGTCAATTTTTGACATCTTATGTTGCCAACAATTGCCGATGCGGCTACCTGTGTATTTGTACCATGATATGTACATACACAATTTACAAAATCAACGCATTTGCCTTCTATTCTTTTATTACACTGTACAACAAAATTGAATTTTTTTTAAAATTACAAGAAACCCCGCACAGATTATGAAAGAGGACACGTGTATCGGCGTTTTGAAAGTTGACGTCGGGAAGTAACCTAAATAGGCGTGGCAAGTTCCGCCCATTCCTACAGCTTTCGACATATTCGACATCAGATTCCTTGGAATCCTTACATTTTAGGTATAAAGTGTCTTTGGCAATATTACTGACAACAATGCGGGGTATATTTTTATGAAAAAAATTAACCCTCATGTGAGTCACTTAAAGGGTCTATTTGGTCCCTTTTTTCAAAAACGTTTAAAAACTCCTTTAAAATGTGATCGTATCAGATCAAAATATTCTACAAAATTATTTGCCATAAAATTTTACTATAGGTCCCCGAATACACAAAAACTCTAAATCGAACCTAAACGCCAGGTATCTGCCAATAGTAAAATCACGTTTCAGGGTTTTTTGTTTTTAAAAATAGTCAGGCTTAATCCCATAGTCGTTGTTTTAATATTTTATTAAAACAACTTTAATTTATTAGTGGGAAATAATTGGCGATGTTTACCAAGGGGTAAGGCAGGGAATACTATAGTTTCAGATCTCGCCACAGATCTTCATCAGTTCCCTTGTTTCTTGTTTTTCCCACTAATAAATTAAAGTTGTTTTAATAAAATATTAAAACAACGACTATGGGATTAAGCCTGACTATTTTGAAAAACAAAATAGAAGTCGTCATCCCAAACAAAAAACGCCAACCCTCCTAATTGTGAGACCGGGCACCGTCGAAATGTTGTTTATTGCTGTAGTGTGCAATACCAACAAATTAGTTATGTCATGTTCACACGAGCGTTTCAATTACGTTGTTCGCCTGAAACGACGTACACTAATTAACCCGTTTCCACGACACCATTCGTAATTAACAGAAACATAAACAAAATTTCCTTCTTTTTTGTTTCCTTGTTTTCACGAAAATTTTAACCGAAAACACATAAAATATACATTAAATGAATAGGAAAAGCCATGGTACAATAAAGTGGAGGTAGGCCAGGTATGAAAATCACTAAGAAATGCCACCCTTTAGCCATGGCTTAAAACAAAGACATAAAGTAATAAAGACCTGACAAAATGCATGCAACAAAAAAATGTTTACGAAACTTTGTGTAGAAACATTACCCTTAACAGATTGCAGTTAATTCAAAATCGCAACCAAGGAGGAACATTTCATGTAATAGTATCAGAAACGAAATTTATGAATTCAAGGATCTATTCAAGAATAATTCTATGTCAATTGGATCGGTAAATTCGGTTAAATACGTAAAAATGTATAAAAGAAAAAAATGTTATATCACCATATCGTGATATAACATTATGTTAAATTCAAAAGCCATTCACTGAAGAATGATAGCAAAAAAAATGTCTTATCTTGTTGTATTTATGTCTTTGCTTAAAACGTCAAATGGCATGGTACAATAATAATGGTAGATGTACCTGCATAGCTATCCCGCATTACAAAAACATATGGAACTTAGAGCTTCACTTTTTATATGTTAAAAGTGCCAAATAGTGTAAAAACATTTCTTTGGCTAGGCTACAGAATATTCTAGTTGGAAAAGTGTTCCAAAAATAGCAAAAGTTCTTCCCAAACTTATGACAGTGAAAAAATGTCATTCACTTATTTTGTACTTGACAAGTTTGGTTAGTTGACATCGTGATTGCTGGCATCCGATTTGCAGATAAATGTCAGCAGAATTTTTACAAAAATTGTAATTTTTACATTCCCGTACTTTTGGAACAAATTAAAATTAATATCAATATTTGATAAATCGTACTAAGTTTTGCTAAAAAAATCAACAATTTTATTTTGCCACGCGAATACACATTTTTTGTCCTTGTTTTCAATTTTAAGGTATAGTGTTACAGCAGAATTTTTTTGTTGGAACAATTCAGCGATACATCTACCTTTATGATTGCATAATGTCAAAAACAGTACAAAATGTCAACCCTGCTATTGACAGATTAGGCCATAAAAAGAAAAAAATTGTAATCAGCAGTTAGCTGTGGCCTACCTTTACTTTATTCTACCATGGGAAAAGCAATAGACTTTCCTTCAAATGTATCTTCTATATTTAACTACACACATTTCATTAATTTTTTCCATAAATTCTGAATAATTTTGTATTTTCAATATATTTTTATATGTTTCTATTTTCAAAATTAAGGAGAGAGAGAGAGACATGTCAAAACAATGTGTGTGTATACAGATTTTCAGTTATTTGTTTCCTTTTTGTTTCTGATTTTTTACGCTATTTTGAACTAATGGACAAGAGATGTGTGTGGAATTAAAAAGGAAACACAACCTTCTTTCTTCTGCATCTATATAAAATGTTTAGTTCATTAATTTTCATTCATCTTTTTCCTTTTTTCTAAAAATTTTTGTGTTTTCAATAAATTTTTCAATTTTGAATTTAGACATGTCATAATTAATTTTTTCGAAAAATTCTCTCACTTGTTAGGAATGGGACATACTTATTCGTCGTTCAGAGAGTATTTCTAATCGAACAACCATGGTAGAACAAGAAAAGGTAGCAGCAATACCCAGCTGACTGAACTGGGTTGTAGTGTTATGCTTAGTTTACATTTGGCGTCGTTTCGTGATTTCGAAGGCGTTTCGTGATTTCGCGCGGAATCAAGCAAAATTTTTCATGATTTCGCATACAAAAATGAAATCATCTCATTTCGTGATTTCAGCGAAATCAACATCGAAATCACAGTACACATGATATACAACCCTGCTTTTGCCTAAAAAAGTACCAAAAGTTGCAACACTTTTCACGTATCACAATAAACAAGGTAGATGGTCAATTGCTGCAACAAAAAATTTTAGTGTCAAAATTTGTAAACAATGTGAAAAAAATATTAAATTACTTTGTTACAATGCTATTTTTCATTGTGTCCCCGTACTTTTTTAATGGTAATGTTAGAAAAAAGCGAATTGTCAAAAATTGCTTCCCAATACAAATTTCTTAAAAAATACGGGAACGAAAAAATGACGGAAATTTTAAAAACTCCATCATAAACGTCAAAATCAACGTATCAGCTATCATATTAGATGCCAATGAACATGCTTGCTGCTAGTTTCTACTAGGCCAAAATTGTATGGCGAAAACAGGAGAAGAGGGTGTTATTCGGCGCTATTTTTGTTTAAAGATAAGTGCAAGTCTTGCTAGATTTCGGAGTACGGGAACGCATTTTTAGCACTAAACGGGAAAACTACTGCAAGTACTAATATTGTGCAGGTTCTGAGCACAACTTTTACCTATCAAAATTTATTATAACGATGTCTCAACAATAAAATCATTTTTTTATTTTTTCATTTGTTAGTACTATACACAATTAATACGATATATAAATAATTTTACGATAAGTTTCCAAATAAAGTTGTAAAGTTCTATATTGTCGTATATTTTTGATGATTAATTCAATTTACAACAACTTGTTTTGAAATTTCGTGTGCGATCAGCTGCGCATATGCATCTACCTTGATCATTGTGATATGTTTGAAATCAACAAAAAATAAATGTAAACATCGGGGTGTATTTCAGGATTTCGTGAAATCCAGTGGATTTTGGAGCGCAAGTGTAAACTTGGCATTAGTGTCAAATTCCATTCGACATTTTATGTATTTATTTCTATGTTCGATGTATATTAGGGATATATATTTTTGAAGAACAAATTTATTCATCAGAAAAAAAACTATTTCCCATAAAGACGGCTTCATATCATTGACATGTAACCTCCTCCAGGTCCGAACGACATGCCGCACACTAAAAACCGCTTATAGAGGCGGTACAATATTTGTTAATATGTGTGGTATTTTGTTAAACTTGAAAAGAATAAAGCCCTAATAAACATGTGCTTTTTTGTTTTCAAAAGCAAATGATTGAAACATCTTCTCTTTTTTCAATGAATTACCAGCGACCCGAAACATTTTTGCAAGTATTCTACTTTCTGCGAAAAATTATGCATTTAGTGGAATGATATGGAAACATTCAAATTGAAAATCTAACGAGTTTTCATTCATGTTTTCCAAAATATTCAATCAAATGTGAAAAATTATTAGTTTTTTAAATTCCAATAATTTATAGACATTTCCTTGTTTTGTTTACATTTACGTTGACACTAAGGTTTACAAACAAAAACAAATTCCTTTGTGGTTGTTGTTCGAGTTGTATTTGTTGTAGTATTAACTTTAGTCCCAATTTACATTAGGCGAGTTTACTTGCGGCAATTGTCAGTTTGTGGGTGAGAGAGGGTGTTGAGAGGCAAAGGGTTACCATATACCTCACCTCTCTCTCCATCAAACTGACAATTGCCGCAAGTAAACTCGCCTAATGTAAATTGGGACTTACCTTGTATTTGTTCTACCATGTCGAACAACGTAGAAAAATCGTCGTTCGTTCATAGAATTTTGTGTGGGGAAATAAGTAATTTATTCGTAGTTATGGGTCGAACAACGAATAGAGAACGAACGACGTACCGTGGAAACGGGCTATTATGTGTTTTTTCGTCGAGAATCGACGAACGCATAGCAGTGGGAAAGATTTGGTTTTGTTTGCAAGTGAAGTTGCTAGAGTTTAGGTAGTGCCAAAGAAATTCTCGATTAAAGTATTTCTTTGTGCACGTTAGCAATTAACACTTGGGTATAATTGACACTTGGGTATAAAAAAGTTTCTTGTTAAAAAACAAGAAACAAGGGAACTGATGAAGATCTGTGGCGAGATCTGAAACTATAGTATTCCCTGCCTTACCCCTTGGTAAACATCGCCAATTTTTTCCCACTAATAAATTAAAGTTGTTTTAATAAAATATTAAAACAACGACTATGGGATTAAGCCTGACAATTTTGAAAAACAAAATAGAAGTCGTCATCATAGACAAATAAATTTATAGACGAAGAAATACTCAATGTTGCCGCTGTCAGTTACTCAAACACGAATACTCAAAAAAGTTCGAAGACGATTTTTGCGGAAAATTGCAATATTTTCACGGATATTTGTGTCTGAGGATATTGTTCCCATCAAAAACTAACCCCATGTAGCCTTTTGCCAGAACAAACTATTTATTAACTTGTATTTTTTTTGCATTTTATTTTGAGTTTCTTTTTCAGCACACTCAATTCGAACATACTCGGTGAGAGCATTCCGTCGTCTATGTTTTCATTAGTCTATGTCGTCATCCCAAACAAATAACGCCAACCTTCCTAGTTAATGTTGTACTTTATCTGAGTTTATTAAGTTTTGTCCCACAAAACTTCATTCTAGATAGAAGACGTCAAAAACCAAAATATTCTCCATCAAATTTCAATATAGTTTGCCGAATAAATGAAATATGTATTTACAATATATATCAAGAAAATATACACATCAAATTTGCCAACAAAACACCCAAATATTTTTTGAATAAATTTGTTTTGTTCTTTTTCGGGTTGATGCATGAAAGTAACATGAATTTCATTTAAAAGTTTCATGAAATTAGGTGTTCTTAAATCGAATTCCCCACTACAGCAATTTTATGATTTTACTCTACTATGGACGTCGATCTAGAGACGCATAATTTCATATCAAAATTTCAGTGAAATCACTGTAGTGTGGCCCGGGACTAAAAGAGGAAATATTTTACACAAAATTTCACTATAAGTCCCAGAACAAACTATATATCTAAGTAAAACACTTTGTTAAGAAAATTACGTTACAAAATTATATATTATAGGTAGAAGTTATTTGTCAAACTTGTAGACTCTTAATTAAAATTCATTCCACACTGAGTCAAAATCTCCTAAAATACTTCACTTTTTAGTGATTATGTCAAAAGAAGATACATACATATATACCAAATCAAATTTCATTATGAGTCTCTGAACCAAAGAAATTTGTAACTATAATATTTAACATCTCCTTTTTATATATGACTAGCAAATGCCCACTACTTCGTATGCGGAAAGGAAACGAAATATATATAAACAATATTTAATACGGGAATGGTGAATACTGGAGATTCTGTTGTACTAAGACCTATTTTTATTACCAATATTTTTTCGATTGTAGTCAGAATTTAAAAAAAAAAATTGTCGTATCGCATCCCTACACAGCTACCATATTTTTTATTTCGAATTTCCAAAACTACGTATCATATTGGAAATTTCAGAATTGACTCCTGGTTTTACCCCTTCACTAACACAGCATTCTCTTCCAGTACGAATTTCCAAACACTAAACTTTATCTCACCCCTTCACAACAACAATCACGCACATTCACAATTCAAGGTTCAGAACAAAAAACATTTTTTGAAAAGATACTTCACGTTTGACTACTTAATTTCAGTACATTATTTAAAAACTCCTTGGCGTTAACATCAAATCAATGGGACAATATTCAGTACATAACAAATATTTTTCCATTTCGTATTTTTTGTACAAATTATATAATCCCAGCTTTGTTCCTACACCCAACACCAAATTTAGTACCTTAACTATTTAAAATGGTTTTGGTATCAACATGTTACCCAACTTTTCCTACACACAGGTAAACGTTTCAAAAATTACTTCCTTATATTCAAGATATATCCTAACCCCAATTCAGTTTTCCAGTTTTACCAGTTCCATTGAAACCCATTTGAGGACTATTTAGTAGTTTTTCTATAAATAAGTACGAATTTTCAAAACCTCCTCCCTACCTCCACTCTAAACACCAATTGATAATCTAGTACCGAATTTCAAAATTCCAGTTCTACCCTTCACAAAATCACAAATTGTACAAAATTCTATACCATATAGCAAATACCAAAAGGTACCAAATTTTTTACCATTTAGCACTTTTCGTACACTATTTTCCAAAATGTACTTCCATATCTCAGCTCTATCCGTTCACCTAAACCCAAATTATAGCCAATGTAGTTCCATTTAACACTTTTCCATAAGTACGAATTTCCAAAACTACCTCAATCCTAATCTGTTCACGCAAATACAAATTATAGCGAATTTCGTACCATTTAGTACTACTTCGTGCACATTAGTACGATTTTCCAAAGCTACCTCCATATCTCAATTCTATATTCCAACAGTAATCTTAATTCCAAATTTCAGGATTCCAGCTCTTCAAATCCAAATCATACTAAACTCACTACCATTTAGGACTTTTCGACCTTTGGTACATCTTTCTTACTCTTCATCAGTGATCCCCATTCCAAATTTCAGGATTCCGGCCCTATTCGTTAACCCATACCCAAATTGTACTATATTTAGTACCATTTAGTATTTTTCGTATAGTTTTAATTCGAATTTCCAAAAACCTTTCTTTTTTACTCTCCATCAGTGACCTTCATTCCAAATTTCAAGATTCCAGCTCTATCCGTTCACCCAAACCCAAATTGTACTAAATTTACTACCATTTATTACTTTTCGTACACTTATAGTTCGAATTCCAAAAACCTTTCATTTTTACTCTTCATCAGTGATCCTCATTCCAAATTTCAGGATTCCAGATCTATCCGTTGACCCAAATCCAAATTGTACTAAATTTAGTACCATTTAGTACTTTTCGTGCACTTTTAGTTCTAATTTCTAAAAACCTTTCTTTGTTACTCTCCATCAGTGACCCTCATTACAAATTTCAGGATTCTAGCTCCATCCGTTCACCCAAATCCAAATTGTACTAAATTTATTACCGTTTAGTACTTTTCGTATACTTATAGTTCGAATACCAAAAACCTTTCATTTTTACTCTTCATCAGTGATCCTCATTCCAAATTTCAGGATTCCAGCTCTATCCGTTCACCCAAATCCGAATTGTACTAAATTTAGTACCATTTAATACTTTGCGTGCACTTATGGTTCGAATTTCCAAAAACCTTTCTTTTTACTCTCCATCAGTGACCTTCATTCCAAATTTCAGGATTCCAGCTCTATTCGTTCACCCAAAACCCAAATTTTACTAAATTTAGTACCATTTAGTACTTTTCGTACCTTTATAGTTCGAATTTGCAAAAACCTTTCATTGTTACTCTTCATCAGTGACCCTCATTCCAAATGTCTGTATTCCAGCTCAATCCCTTCACCCAAATCAAAATTGTACTAAATTTAGTACCATTTAGTACTTTTCGTATACTTATAGTTCGAATTCCAAAAACCTTTCATTTTTACTCTTCATCAGTGATCCTCATTCCAAATTTCAGGATTCCAGCTCTATCCGTTCACCCAAATCCGAATTGTACTAAATTTAGTACCATTTAATACTTTGCGTGCACTTATGGTTCGAATTTCCAAAAACCTTTCTTTTTACTCTCCATCAGTGACCTTCATTCCAAATTTCAGGATTCCAGCTCTATTCGTTCACCCAAAACCCAAATTTTACTAAATTTAGTACCATTTAGTACTTTTCGTACATTTATAGTTCGAATTTGCAAAAACCTTTCATTGTTACTCTTCATCAGTGACCCTCATTCCAAATGTCTGTATTCCAGCTCAATCCCTTCACCCAAATCAAAATTGTACTAAATTTAGTACCATTTAGTACTTTTCGTATACTTATAGTTCGAATTCCAAAAACCTTTCATTTTTACTCTTCATCAGTGATCCTCATTCCAAATTTCAGGATTCCAGCTCTATCCGTTCACCCAAATCCGAATTGTACTAAATTTAGTACCATTTAATACTTTTCGTGCACTTATGGTTCGAATTTCCAAAAACCTTTCTTTTTACTCTCCATCAGTGACCTTCATACCAAATTTCAGGATTCCAGCTCTATTCGTTCACCCAAAACCCAAATTGTACTAAATTTAGTACCATTTAGTACTTTTCGTACCTTTATAGTTCGAATTTGCAAAAACCTTTCATTGTTACTCTTCATCAGTGACCCTCATTCCAAATGTCTGTATTCCAGCTCAATCCCTTCACCCAAATCAAAATTGTACTAAATTTAGTACCATTTAGTACTTTTCGTATACTTATAGTTCGAATTCCAAAAACCTTTCATTTTTACTCTTCATCAGTGATCCTCATTCCAAATTTCAGGATTCCAGCTCTATCCGTTCACCCAAATCCGAATTGTACTAAATTTAGTACCATTTAATACTTTGCGTGCACTTATGGTTCGAATTTCCAAAAACCTTTCTTTTTACTCTCCATCAGTGACCTTCATTCCAAATTTCAGGATTCCAGCTCTATTCCTTCACCCAAACCCAAATTGTACTAAATTTAGTACCATTTAGTACTTTTCGTACCTTTATAGTTCGAATTTACAAAAACCTTTCGTTGTTACTCTTCATCAGTGACCCTCATTCCAAATGTCTGTATTCCAGCTCAATCCGTTCACCCAAATCAAAATTGTACTAAATTTAGTACCATTTAGTACTTTTCGTACCCTTACAGTTAGAATTTCCAAAAACTTTTCATTATTACTCTTCATCAGTGACCCTCATTCCAAATGCCTGTATTCCAGCTCTATTCGTTCACCCAAATCCAAATTGTACTAAATTTTGCACCATTTAGTACTATTCGTGCACTTATAGTTCGAATTTCCTAAAACCTTTCTTTGTTACACTCCACAAGTTACCCTAATTTCAAATTTCAGGATTCCAGCTCTACCCGTTCACACAAATCCAAATTGTACTAAATTTAGTACCCTTTTGTACTTTTCGTACACTTATAGTTGGAATTTCCAAAAACCCTTTGGTACATCTTTCTAGTTCCCCATCAGTTACCCTCATTCCAAATTTCAGAATTCTAGCTCTTACCGTTTGCCTAATACAAATGGTACCATATTTAGTACCTTTTAGTACTTTTCGTACCCTTCTAGGTCGAATTTCCAAAAACCCAGCCTTATCTCACCCCTACACACCAACAGCAACCTACACCCAAAATTTCAACTTC
The DNA here is from genome assembly GCF_047663935.1 of Musca autumnalis. Taxonomy (NCBI): domain Eukaryota; kingdom Metazoa; phylum Arthropoda; class Insecta; order Diptera; family Muscidae; genus Musca; species Musca autumnalis. The sequence continues at coordinate 333,275,107 of NW_027411644.1, read as the reverse complement.
CTAGCTTCAGCGGTTTTGTCTGGGCGCTGATGAATCAGTCAGTCAATCAGTCAGTCAGTCACTCACCTCACTACTCTTTTATATATATAGATTTAGGACCATATTCAACCGTTTTTATTTACATTTTGGTTATCTGCGGTCACAAAATATATTTTATTTATGTTTTTCATAATAAATTCTTTCAGAAGATTACATGTGATCGATCCATACTGTTTTTGGAATATCTATGGTGAATATATATAGGGAAAATATTAATAACCCATATCTGACTTTGTAAAATTACTTACGTTAGTACTATAAACTAAAATAACGTCATCAGGATACGTCAAAGTTTCCTGATATTGTATGTGAAACGCTGTTTGGTCTTTTAAAGAGTTGATGGCGTTGATTATCCAGGCAGAGAATGCTTCTTCATTGCAGGAAGAGTTGTTAATGTTAATGCTCGGTGTTACATAACATGAGTTTAGGCGAATAACCATACGATGTTTCAAATGATTTCTTGTGCTTGGTTTACATTTACGAAATCCACTCGATTTCAACTGTCAAATCCATAGGTTAAACGTGAAATGAAATGAGATGAGATTTCATTTGACGTTTGAGCTATGGAATTGACAGTTGAAATCGAGTGGATTTCGTAAATGTAAACTTAGCATTGGATTCGGAAGATACCATAAACAATGTAACATTTGGTTCACCTTCATCGGTCGCAAAACGCGTCCAAGAAAGGTTGATCAACAATCACTTTACTTAATTTTGTTTGTAATACTATGGGCCATTATTACATGTGTTCTTTTACTAACTGATGGATTTGAAAAGGCAAAATAAACTAATTTGGTGGCATTAAAAATATAATTTTCCCATTGATAGTTAATGGCAAGAAGCTCCTCCTTGAAATTCTGTCATCACTTTTAAGTTAACCGGAACGCTATAAATCTGTTCGATAATGGGGGTATAATAATTAGTAAACGCTAAATAATGGCAATATAACTTAAAGTGTTTTAATACTAATAAAGTCGCTGTTTCGGAAGGTCAGGTTTCTGAAATAAAGTCAAGGTTTTTAGGAAAATATACTGTATAAATTGACTTTCTGTCCGTCCTCTATAACCCACTCTAGCGAGTATCGCTTATAAGGACTTCGAACGTAGATTTCAAACAGAGATGCCTAAATGTTGTTTTTTGTCTGAGCACGGCAGATCTAAGCAAAGAGAGTATACGCGTGGTTTACTTTTTTGTTCGGGCTGATTTAAAAACAAAATGACACATAAATTATACATTTCGTGTTAGAGCGTATATCTGTATACATATATGTATGTACATACAGTGAGCGTCAAAATAAAGTTTCCACCTCTCAACATTTTTTTGATTGCATTATTACACCGACGTTTATATATAAGCGGATTTAACAAACCCACTGGGTTTCAAATGTCAATTCCTTTACGTATATCCAAGAAAATCCTAATTAAGAAGGTTAACCCTGCAAAAGGCTATAATATAAACATGGCCTTAGAGATATTATATGTATAACATATAAATGTAACTTTTTTAAGTATTTCGTGGTAAATTAAAATCCAGAAAATATTAGGCCCTTTCAACGTTTCATTAGGAAATAAATGAAGATTACGAAAATAACTCAAAATTTGACGCGTCAAAATAAAGTTTACACTTTTGCAAACGCAAAAATATTTCTTTGGCAAGTACTCTATGGATTTGTTGTCTAGAGACTTCAATGAGTGATCCGATACACATAGGAGTCAAATATAGCAACATGTTTTTCTTAAATATGGGTGAATGCTTCAGATCCCAGCCCATACGTTACGTAAACCTTTGGTATTAGCCCCATTCCTCTAGATTAGGGTCTTTAATATCGTGTCAATAAAGATGGAATATATTGTTCTCATATTCCGGAACCCATAAAAGCCATTTATCCGCACTCCGTTACTGTAATGGGCAGTAGATAAAGTCTTTCAGTGTTATTAATACTTTGTAGACGATCCTTTGTTTTCTAAAACGGAAGCGCATCGTTTGGGCATCGAGTCGACCAAATTTTGGCACTTCTCTACTGGTATCGCGTTCTACGCAACCTGTATAAGTTGCAAAAGGTCGCCATAATTTGATGGACACTTTCCCCTGCACTTATTTTTGGGCATTAACCTTGCTGAAGACTCATTTGAGAGGCATACTGAAGAAGTATATTTGTCAAAATTTCAATGTAATCTGTTGATTCCAAAAACACTTTGAATACTGTATAGAGACCCCACAGCATAGTAAGAAAATGAGCCCCACACCATGCTGTTACCTCTGTCATATTTAGCCGCCTTCAGAGTATATTTTGGGTTATATTATTGATTTTTAGGTCTTCAACCCTGATAAACTCCTCTATCGGAACAAAACAATATACATATTTGGTTTCATCAGACCAAAGAATGGTACGCAATTTTTCTTAGACCAAGCGATGTGATTTCTAGCAAACTGTATTTTTTGGTGAATACTGTTATACCCTACACCACTACGTGGGAAGTGTATAATTCTTCGATTAAAATGATACTTTTCTGACACTGTGAGCTCTAATGTGGCCACCACAGAGGGTTTTAGAAGTTGTTGATGTGTCAAAATTAATATTTAAGTAGTTTTTTATTTGTAAAGATGTGGTAAAAGGATCTTTTTTAATAATCGAATAACGCATTTATTATTACAGGTGCAATTTTTGGATTTCGGCTACGACTTTTATCTTTGAAGTTCACTTAGCTGAATCCTCCACCATTGTTTTTAAAGATTCTAAGCTTTTTCTATATGAATTTCCTTCTTTATGTAAACATTTAATGATTTATCGAGAAGCGTGATAACAATGCGTATTTTTACCCATATTTGCAAAGAAAAACTAAAAAATACCGGTAGATTTAACATTTAATGAATAGAAATTAATTCATTTTAAACTTTTACTTACAGGAAAGAATCGCAAAAAATAATATCAATTTATTTTTACTAAAACGAAAAACTGTCCTTATTATTTTTCACAGCAGAAATCACGGATTTTACGAAAAATATTTGTTTCGTATAAAAACTAAACAGAAAGAAACCAAAATCGTAACGGGATTTCTTATTGCAATACATGTACATTTTCAAAAACAAATTTCCATCGCAAATTCTTCCATTTTACACAAAGTTGTGAATGTTACTGTCCTTATTATTTTTCACACCACTATATATATATATATATATATATATATATATATATATATATATATATAGCTCTGTTCCAGAACTAAAAAGTTTTTACGATTTTTACCACTTTTACGCATTTTGCGTTCCCGTACACAAAATTTATATGAAAATCCTTTACGACTTTTACAACTTTTACGACTTTTACCACTTTATAAAGTACGGGAACAGGCCATATATGTATATTCAGCGAAATAATGCAAAATTAGTTTTTAGAATTGCATTGCAGGCTTGTGCGGCTGCATTATGTCATGAAATTTTTTTGTTTTTCCCGGTTCCACAGAATTGCTGGCTGTCAATGGTTATGACAGTTTTCATAATTTTACCACCCTCATCCGATAGAACAAAATTTTTGCCAACCTATTAAAAAAGAAAATGTATTTTTTTAAATTTTTATGTATATATGTATTTTATGTATATGCACATGTGCAGTTAGTCAACTAAATTATTGCAAACAATGAATTTTAAAAATTTTGATATTTAATTAGGAATTACTACTTGAAATTCTTACATGACAGACCAAAAATAGTAACCCCACGAATTGACTGGAGAATGATTAAATAAATTGCCATGTTATCAACGTTTACATTTTTTATTTCAGGTTGCATAATTTTCAGTGACAGTCACTGTATATGCCCAGCAAAATTAATTGGAAGTAGTGTAATGTAGACTAGTTCTTTAACGGCATGTTTTGATGCAGTTGAAATGGAGTCGTGAAAAAGGCACTCCGTTCGTTACATTTTATAAGCAGTTGTTAGAGGTCCCTTCAAGTACATAAGTCAGTTTGTACAACCATATAAGCGCGTCGACATCAATTTTTCCAAAAACAGAAAAACGTGATAACATTTCCAAAATTTTTTATTTATTTATTTAAAATTATACTTATAGTAAATATAAGGATAATTACAAAAGTGGTAAAAGCATTAGCTACAAAGGCTATCAGCTTATACATTGATATAAATGATTAAAACCCGAAAATCCAACACAGGTTAGATTCAATAATATTTTTTGTTTATAATAAAGACTAAACTATAGAGACGTGGAGTATCACCCCTCGTTGAACAAAAAATTAAAAAAAAACACACAATAATTTTGAATTTTTTCTTTAAAAATAAATCCTTACAGTCACTTCGGTATTTTTGAAAAAGTTTAACTTTGACAGAACGTTACTGTCTGTATGTGTGTGTGTTTTGTATTTTAAAAACAAAAGCCCAACGAAACATGAATTACAATTCATTGCAAAGGAAAATTATTTGTTTTACGAATGAAAACATTTAATAAGTTTCGGTCGCGGATTTTGTGTTTTAAATGTGATTTTGGGACTCAACGTATTTGGGTAATACGGACGCTCAGAGAGCGTTGTTTTGGTAGGTTGGTGAAATATTTGTGTACGCTCCGTCGTTATTTAGGTTTAGCAGTAAAGAAGTTACATTTATATGTTATACATATAATATCTCGGTGTAATAATGCAATAAAAAAATTTTGAGAGGTGGAAACTTTATTTTGATGCTCACTGTATGTATATTTATTAATTGTATTTATTCTAGTTATGTTTGCTAAATTATTTTTGATAAATTGAAGCACATGCCCTCAGTCCTTCCCCCATAGTTTTTATGCCTTCTGCCATCATTCTAGTGCGATGGTGCTCAAAATATTTTATGCATTAGTAATGAACGTAAACAAACAAAACGATTCCCTCACAAATCACACAAAGCAACAAACTTTTCAGCTTCTCTGAATCGTTTCATTCTCCCAACCAAAACAAAACCACAAACTTTTCAATTTAAAAAGATGAAAACCGTACAATTGCTGAAATGTACTCCGGCTATGCTTGCCGAGCTATTTCATTCACCACCGAAACAAAAATAATTTTTGGCAAACGTTTGCTGTGCGTTATGGTCAATGACACACTCAGGCACACACACATATGTTATTGCTTAAGACCCTGTAAGTTAGCATCAGCATACCGCAGGGAATTTTATCAACCACCAAACGTTTTTGATTTATTCACATGTGTTTAGTACTATTTCGTTTTCTATCTGCTCTTGTGGAGTGGAGTACTTTTCGTTTTGTTCGTACTCACGAATGCCAACATCTAAAGACAAACATATTGCATTTACCCCCTGTTTTTGTAACTTATTTTTGTTCGTTCGTCTATATTCGTAATAATTTAGGCATCCATAGCTCAGCCCCAAGAAGACATACACATCTAATTTTTCGTATACCCGTTCCAAATATCGTTAAGAATTCCTCATTTAAAAATCAGCGTTCTACATTTGCGCTAAAGCAAATAAATCGATCTACAAAATTTGACAATTCGTGTGAGAAGAAAAAATTTTTTTACAAAAACTGGGGGTTAATGTTAAACATTTACTAACAGAGTTTTTTTTTCAGCTGGTTTTTTTTTTGGCTATTTCTTCTCTTTCTTTATGTTTTCTTTTTGATCCGTTTCTTGTGTAATTTCTTCACCATCTTCCAGAAGCAACTATAGATCCTGTTTCAATTGAAAACATACATATATGTATTGATACCATATTCGTTTCTAAATCCGTCATCGGTTCCAATGAGATTGGTCTGTTCCCAGTAAGAGCTAGTTGTCTTTTCCTCTCACGATATTTTTGGCAAGTTCGGCTTTTGAAGTCCTTCCATACCTACAAAGAATAAATTAACCAATAACATATTAACTATTAATTGCAACTACCTACCGTTTGCCATTGGTCAACAGCCGTGTCTGCACCTCCAAGCCCGTTAAGCGGAGTGGGTAACCCACCCCACTTCTTATTGTTTTCGTATTTTCGTGCAATTTCAAAAATGTTCCGCTTGCCAATTCCGGATTAACGGCCATACAGTTCACCATATTTCGAATTTGCTCCTTAGAGGCTTGACTTCGTTTAGTAGCCATTCTACAAAAAATCTTGACTATGCGTTCACACACATACAGTATTGGCAAGACAATAGTAAAGTTACAAACCATTTTCACCAATACATTCAAACTTTTCTCTATACATATTTAAACATTTATAAATGAATTTGTGAAAAAGGCATTTGTAAACGCCGGGTTAAACTTATGTATGCTATTTATTTTCCATTTCAAATCATTAATACTTACGTGGAATACAATGAACATTGACTCGAAATTTTCGCAGAATATGGTTTTAGAAATATCTTCTTTTCGTTGTTATTTTTATTTTATTTATTTTTGACAACTTCAATTTACAGAGTTACCGCTTTAAAATATTTATTTTCGATAGATTTTTAACATGAGTTACTGAATAACACAATCGTTACTGCAAACCACAATACCTGGCGATAAAAATAACACCTCGACAGTCGATCACAGTTACAGAATAGGCCTACAGGAGTCAATGGTACTGAAACTGGCTTACAATTCTCCATACTGTACTAATTCAAAATTTCATTTATAAAGGTAGCTTGACATATTTTAATCTCACCAGTTTTTCGATCTCGGTGAACTTCCATTCCCAGGAAGTGCTCCAACAATCCTTTATCGGTTACTTCAAAATTGGTTTCAATTTCCTCCTTCAGTTTCAAAAGTTCCTTTTCACGTTCACATCCAATTATTACATTATCCACATAGACAGCTATTATCATTAAATGACCTTTTCGATTTGACTTATATAAACAAGGTTCGTTGTCACATCTTTGAAAACTTATCTTGCACAGAAAGTCATTTAGCGTGGAGTTCCACTCCCGACCCGCTTGTTCACGGCCGTAAAGGGATTTGTTTTAAGCGCAGGACTTTATTTTTGTTCTTCTCATCGATAAATGCTTCTGGCTGATGCATATAGATTTCTTCATGCAAATCTCCATGTAAATGCGCCGTGACAACATCAAGTTGGCGCAAGTGCATTTTATGTTCTACGGCTAATGCAAGTATCATTCGAATAGTTGAATATCTTACCACAGACAAAAAATTGTCATTGTAGTCTATGCCGAATTTTTGATTACAACCTTTACTAGGCGTTTACACCAGACAGTTTGTCTTCAAATACAACTCTGATTTACTAACACATACATACATTTGTCTTTTGTCTCCCAGCTGTCCATCATTTTTTCACAGACAGCAGGGTTAACAAATTTTTGATATTTTCGTAAAAAAGAAGTGATATGATAATTGAAATGTGTTGACAACAAAAGAACATGAACAAAAACAAAATATGTGGACGGAAAACAAGAAGAAATCGATGATTTTCATTCAAAAGTTTACAACTGTTTTTGCAGTTGTCGGGACGCCTACGTCACACAGGCAAGTTTTGGTATTTTGACAATCAATATATGAAGTCCTGTCACTTGTAAACGCAGGGTTAGCGACTAAACGTTCTTTTCTTCGTATTCTTTTGATGATGAGAAAGCATCTAATTCTCCATGACTTGCTTCCATTTGATACATAATTTACTGGAAAGTGCTTCTATATACGTTTTAGGAATACTATCCTCCACCACATTATTCGTTGTTATCTTCTTTTCGTGAGGCATCAGGTCTACCATTTCTTATCATTTTCAGGATTTTCTTGCTCATCTGAAGAAGGAAATCCAAGAAAATCTTCGGTTTCTTGAACTTCAGCTTCGACAGATTCCTGCGTTCCTAAATTTTCCGATGGCACGAAAAAGTACATATCTGTCACTTGCTCTTGAGAATTTACTAATGCTTTATCTTCACCAAAGATGGGACTTTCCACAACATGTTTAGATTTCTGTTCGTAGGCCTATACGCTTTAGATACTAATGAATATACAACCATGAATTCTCTCGATTTTTTCTTGAAACTTTCCAGTTGACTTTTTGTTCAGCACAACAGCTTTTGAACCAAAAACTCCCAAATGATTAACATTTGGTTTCCGAACAGACCTCCATTGGTGTAGAGTTTTCCAAACTTTTTGATGGGCATCTATTTCTTAGATATGTTGCAGTAGCAACCGCCTCGGCCCACAAACTTTGATCGAGTCCAGATTCAATAAGAAGACAACGTCGCATTTCAACTAATGTGCGATTTGCTCTTTCCGCTACAACATTTTGCTGTGAGGTGTAGGGAACAGTTAGTTGTCTCTTAATCCCATTAGTTTTAAGATAACTGTTAAATTCGTTGCTAAGGTATTCTCCACCATTATCGCTTCTAAAAGCTTTAATTTTGCATGTTTGCAATTCCACCATGCTCTTGAATGCCTTAAATTTTCTTCTTCGGACTTTATCTTCATGAAATATGTAAATATCCTGCGGGATTTATCATCGATATATGTATGTCACGAAGTACTTTGATCCACCCAACGAATCACCGTTCATCGGACGTCCGAATGAATCACTTCAATCAAGTCCTTCGATTTTCTCTCCGATTGTTTGGAAACGACGCAATGTGTATTTTTCCAATCATACACATATCACATTTGTCGCTACAGTGGGAGTTGAATGTAACGCCAGTGACCAAATTCTTAGGGCATAACTCTTTCAAGCTCTGATAAGTTTGGTGTTCAAATCTTCTATGTCATAGACTATCGGAAGTGCTAATAGAACAAATTTGATTACTTATACATCTTTGAAAAATTTCACGGAGCATCCATTTTTTTTCCTTTATAAAAGTTTTCATTTCACATTTTCATAGAAAGAGAATTGAGCCCCTGGATTTGTATTCCAGCTTCTGCCAATTGATCTGAAATGCTTGAAATTTTTTTCGAATTTTCAGACATATTTTTTCTTTATTTGATGTACTGCAATTTTTGATATAGTTCAGCTAGGAAGGTTTCACACAAAGAGTCAATGAAGCAAGAGCCTTCTCATCAACATCATACCAGGCTTGCTTTTGTTACGCAGTCCAACTAGAAACTTTCTTTACATCACCTTTTATATGTTTCCAGCATCCTGAGTGAATGAGCACACTGCGCATTTGCACGGACCACGTCTCATAATTATTTTCATTTAGCTTCTCAATCTGGAATATTGGAGACCACACAATCCAATTCCGCTTAAAATTGACCACAACGTTCTGCGCGCATACCCTCTTGGTTATGTGTGTTCTTTCTTCTTTTCGGAAAGATTTCCTCTTAAATATTTGCCTTTTAAGCGGAAAACACAATTATTAAATTTTATACATACAAACTTTTTTTAGGAACATAAAAAAAATTTTGAAATTTAGAACAACTCTACTAGACGACAAGAAATAGAAAAAAATAGAATGAAAAATATTTGACATTCTCAAAATACAATACCATAGACTAATGAGTATACAGACGACGGATTACTCAATTTTTACGCGGTCAAGTCACTCAAACCAGAAAACTTTGGGGATAATGACAAAATTTTGTTGCATATTTTTGTCTGAGGATATACGAGTAGTTCCCATCAAAAACTAACACTATGTAGACTTTTGTCAGAACAAAATATTTGTTAAGGTGCATTTTTTTGGCATTTTATGTTGAGTTTCTCACTGCTAAACCTAAATAACGACGGGACGTACACAAATATTTCACCAACCTACCAAACAAACGCTCTCTGAGCGTCCGTATTACCCAAATACGTTGAGTCCCAAATCACATTTAAAACACAAAACCCGCGACCGAAACTTACTTAAACGTTTTCATTCGTAAAACAAATAATTTTCCTTGCAATGAATTGTGTTTCATGTTTCGTTGGGCTTTTGTTTTTAAAATACAAAACACACACACATACAAACAATAACGTTCTGTCAAAGTTAAACCTTTTCAACTCACAAAAAGTATACGCTCGACGTATTTCGGCAGTTCTCATAAGAATACATGTGTTCTACTTTTTTCACCACACACGCCCTGGGTATAAGTCCGTTTATAGGTATGGTCCTTAGTTACCACCATAGACTAATGAAAAGATAGACGACGGAATGCTCTCACCGAGTATGTTCGAATTGAGTGTGCTGAAAAAGCAACTCAAAATAAAATGCCAAAAAATACAATTTAATAAATATTTTGTTCTGGCAAAAGGCAACTTGGGGTTAGTTTTTAATGGGAACAATATCCTCAGACAAAAATATACATAAAAATATTGCCATTTTCCGCAAAAATCGTCTTCGAACTTTTTTGAGGTTTCGTGTTTGAGTAGCTTGACGACGCAAAATTGAGTATTCCTTCGTCTATCTTTTCATTAGTCTATGTAAAAAGTAGGCCTCATATCATTGCACTCATTGATATGAGAGAAATCGGCTCATGTTATGTGCTGTCAACCGACTCAAACAGAAGAACTCAAAATTGTTCGAAGGCAATTTTTGGGGAGAAAGGAAATGTTTTCTTCTGGGCCAAATACATACGGTCCGTTGTGCGACGCGTTGCGCGTGGAAAACAACAACCACATGAAAAATGTGTAAGTGATGCCAAGTTTGTTCTTGGAGTTTTCATGTGGTTGTTGTAACGCAACGCTCATGGCCCCGGCACATACGGTCCGTTGCGAGTCGCGTCACGCGTTAAAAACAACAACCACATGAAAAATGTGTAAGTGATGCCAAGTTTGTTCTTGAAGTTTTCATGTGGTTGTTGTAACGCAACGCTCAACGTGCCGCATGTGCAGCGGCCTTCAACGCGTCGTATGTGCAGAGGCCTTTCTATATAAGGATGTAGATTTCGTCAAAATATAACCCCATACAGTAATTGTTAGAACAAAATATTTATAAAATCATGTTTATTGGCATTTTAATTGAGTGATTCTGTCAACAAACTCAATGTTAACAACATTGGTGAGAGCATTTCTTTGTTTATACAATTAATTTGTATAGAAACCATAGCTTTTTCCGTACTTTTTAATAGTAAAACTCGTATAAGAGAAAAAGAGAGAAAAATTGGTCTCACACAAAAGTTTTTTTTTAAAAAGTTCGGGAACATAAAATAAAAGAAGTCAAAACAGCTGGAACAAACATAGACTAAGCCCGTGTTTAGACACACGGGAAAGTAAATTCAGTTTTTAGGCAATAGGGGGTAGGAAAGAGTATTGAGGAGCTCTTTCCTCTCCGCTCTCTCCCAAAAACTCTATTTACTTTCCCGAGAAATTTGTGTGTCTAAACCACTGTTGGGCAGAAATGCTCGGCCTCATACACAAAAGTGTAAAAAATACATGAGTCTCTCGCAATTTGCCCACCATTGGTCTAAACACAGACTAATGAAAAGATAGACGACGGAATGCTCTCACCGAATATGTTCGAATTGAGAACAGAATCAATCGTCGCTTGCTTTGCTTGCTTCCCCAAATGTCAAATTATAAAGGAATGCCAGGGCCTCTTTGCAAATCCACCTGCGTTCACCTTTAGGAGGCTCTGGCATTCCTTTATAATTTGACATTTGGGGAGCAAGCAAAGCTAGCGACGTTGATTCTTTTCTGGCCTTAACCGCTTACAGATTTTCAATCTGTTGCATCTGAAGCCCAGTCAGCATTCACGAATCCAATTAATATTTCATATTTAGGTTTAAATTGCAGTTTGTATGATATCGTTCCCCTGAGGTACCTTACAATTCGTTCAGATCCCTTTTATCCTTTTAAATTGAGGACAGTTTGCTCCCAGCAATAATCAAGTCATCGACTTATAGAATAACTACCAAATCATCATCGTGAGAATTGCTTACTGATCGTGTGTACCCCGCTTTAGTTTTGTGTAAAGGCAGTAGTCATGTTTAGATCTGCTGAACCGCAGCGAAATAATATGGTCATTGAACTTTGTATTCTAACAACGTGGTGCTTGTTTGAGTCCATATGCACGTCCTTTTTAAGATCTCCATGTAGAAAAGCTATTTTTACGCCTAGCTGATGAAATATAAAATTCCGTTTCATGCCAACAGCAAGTAACAAACGTATGGTAGTTAAGTTTGCGACGGGTGCATACGTTTCGAAAACATCTACCCCCTCTTGTTGAAGGTATCCTTTAGCTACAAAACGAAATTTATATTTAGTTGGATGTACATTTTTGTCTTCGTTTATTCGAAAAATCCATTAGGATTTAACAACTTTACATTTCTCGGAGCTTCAACCTCTTCCCATACCTGGTTCTTTTTCAATGACGTTACTTCGTCAGCAATTGCATCATACCATTTGGCAGCATCTTCCAATCCAGAAATTTCTTTATAACTTTCCGGTATGCCTTTTGATAAAACTGTTGTTTCGAATCCAGTGATGAAGTTCAAAAGTTTACTAGGTAATCTTCATTCTCTCGTGCTGTGGCGAGCAGAATCTTGAGTCAAAGTTGTATCATTATTTACAGTTTCACCTTCATCATGCAACTCATCATTTGGTATCACTGGGGCACTTTCAGCAATAGGAAGTCCAGCAGGCTCATCAGACACAACAGATTCATTTGGTTCAGTAGACACGATAATACCATTCTCCCCCTCTTGGTCGCGACTTCTTTTTACAAATATTGTTTCACCACTTTTATCATCAGTAGTGGGATTCTGTAACTTTTTTTCTACCGAACCGAAATCGTTAATTAACGAAAATGTTCGGTTGAAATACCGAAAGTGCTATTCTGTATTTCAATGTTATCGATACAAAAATTTTACCGACGAATATCGGTAGAACGACGGAATTTTAAAGAAGATGTACGTCATTTCAAAATGAAAAGCCTATACGAAGTATATACATTATTCTAATTTTTAAACGTTTCTTGTTATTTTTAGGAGAAATGGAAAAAATCACGCTTTAAACGACATAATGCTTATTCAAAATTAACATATTTCAAATTTCTAATGAAATTATTTAAATCACAATTGTATCATGGCAGAACTACCAGGTAGTGGCATCGTAAAATTTTGAATATGTTATGTCAAAACTTTCTTTATGTTGTTGGGGAAATTACAACAAAAATAATTTTTTTTATAAAGGAATTTGACTTTTCATATTCGATCAGCTGGTGTGATACCACTACCTGGTAGTTCTGCCATGAATTGTATATAAAATGATTATGTTTCAAATTACATGCAGAAAAATTCAACCTAAAAATCAAAAATCGTAGTTAAAACTATTAATGTACGTTTACATATAGCTATATTTATTTTATTTTTTTATTTTATTGTAAAATCCATTGGGTATACGTAAAAATTCTCATAACCCGACAAGTTCTAATGTAAACGTGGTGTAATATGCGACAAATTGGTTGAACTGTTTTTTTTTTCAGAATTTAGGTGTGTTCGTTTACTCAACAATTTGTACAAATTTGTACAAGTCCAGTAACTTCTTGTAATCGACTAAGGTCTTTTGCATTGTATTGTAGAGTAAACAAACAACATCCAGTAACAATTCGTACAAATTTTGAGTAAACGAACACACATTTTGTATGATGTGGAGGGGTATTTTTAATTCGATCGAATATTGAGTGAAAAAGAAGATGTAGAATCCTAACATTCAATATGTATATTTTGAGCAGGATTTTTTAAATTTTTTTATTGATGTTATTTCAGAATTACGTATTATCAGGGAATATGACGACCATGGTGATATTCTTTCTTTTATTGTTGATGCTAATCGAAACCACCAATACATTTTTATATAGGTTACGGAATATATCCTTAAAAATATTTTGTTCGTACTGAAAATAATTATTTTTTCTCAGAGATTTTTCGCGAAATTCTGGAGGTTACCAAATGACCCCCAATTTCATCCATTATATTAAAAAATGTATCCATTTCCAATTTGTAAAGTGTCATAAGCTTCCTATTACTTAGATTGAAAGGATCCACCATATGTCGCAGAATTTTCATTTTTATGCGTAAAGAAATGTATCTCAGCTTAACTTTTTATTTGCCATGAAATATATTCCAAAATCATTTCTTAAACATTTGATTTTCATTGATTTTTTGTTTTTTCAAAATAGTCTGGCTTAATCCCATTGTTGTTGTTTTAATATTTTAAAACAACTATTTTATTAGTGGAAAAGATTTGGCATTGTTCGCCAAGGGGTAAGGCAGGGAATACTATAGTTTCGATCCACGCCACTGGATCTCATCAGTTCCCTTGTTTCTTGTTTGTGGATATTCTCCACCGAAGTTATTTATCAATAACTTCTTCAACAAGAAACGTTTTATACCCAAACATCAATCGTCAGCTCGAAGTATAAAGGTAAGCAAAGAAAAAAGTTCAATGAGAAGTTTTTCCTTGGCAACCTCATACAACTCCGACGAAAGTGTCTGCGAAACAATTCAAACCTCTTCCACTTGTGTGTGTTGTCGAATTTCGACAAATGCACACACCAAAATTTGGTTGGTCTGCTTTACAGCAAAAACAACACACGTCGTGCCAGTGTCTTCAATTTGAAGCATTGTGGCGTTTTTTTTTTTTTTTTTTTTATTGGGATAGCGTTTGCAATTTTGTTTTTTCAAAATAGTCTGGCTTAATCCCATTGTTGTTGTTTTAATATTTAAAAACAACTATTTTATTAGTGGAAAAGATTTGGCATTGTTCGCCAAGGGGTAAGGCAGGGAATACTATAGTTTCGATCCACGCCACTGGATCTCATCAGTTCCCTTGTTTCTTGTTTGTGGATATTCTCCACCGAAGTTATTTATCAATAACTTCTTCAACAAGAAACGTTTTATACCCAAACATCAATCGTCAGCCCCTTGGCGAACAATGCCAAATCTTTTCCACTAATAAAATAGTTGTTTTAAAATATTAAAACAACAACAATGGGATTAAGCCAGACTATTTTGAAAAAACAAAATTGCAAACGCTATCCCATGGCAGAATAAGAAGGTAATCTCATTTGAAAAAACCGTCCTTGAGCTGTCAAATACAACCCTGTATCGAAACAGTATACATAAATGTTGTTTTTGTAATTGTATGTAAATGACAACAAGACTGTTTGTTTACTTTTTATTTATTTTTTGTACATAATGAATAAATTGTGATTACGGGAATAAATTGGAAATTGGTCAAGTGATGTCGCAAAATGAACAAATTTGTGTTAAGTTATCATTTTATTGGTCAATGGAGGACGCTTCTGCGGTTGCAAAACAAAATATTTTAATGAGTTTGGAATGAATTTCCAAGCAAAATGGCAAAAGAAACAGATTGTGAAAATATAGAAAATTCGCTAAAATAAAATTCCGGAAAACAATAAGCGAATCAAAAAATAAAGCATTTGTTTGCTTACGATATCTACCAATTGATGTGTGCCATCAAACTGGCCTGTAAGTTAATTATTGGGTTGGTTATTGAATGGGTTTATATTTGTATGTATATATTGAGTGTGTGCTTCTTACAGATCACCAAACCTCTGCTGAAATATTGGATATTGGTCAAGTTGTTGCTCGTGCTCCCCGTGGATTTGTTGGTGGTACTCATCTTTCTAGCATTTTAAGGGTCACATCATTCATGTCGTCTTTGAATTCCCTTTGGTAATTTTTTATTAACATGATTGCGTTCGAAATAGCTACTGAAGGTACTGCCTTGGGATCATATCGAGATACATGACCATGTCGGAAAATATATATTCCTAGACAAAAATTATACATCGTTGGAATCAGGTTAAAAAGCTCTATCTGTGGTGAAAATATAGCCTTCTACGTTTGGTGACTCTAATAGAAAGATAAGGCAATTTTCTTTTTGGAATTTTATGCGAATAGCATTCAAACCCTCGGTAGCTGCTAGAAAAAACCTTCTTTTGGTAAGTGTGAGTTTGAAATGAATACTTTCTAACGAGACAACTTAAGCCAACAAATTAACCCCCCTCTTTTTAGCCAATTATCTTTTGGAAATGCTACTGTGCTGACCATGTGGTTGCCGCATCGTATAGCACAAGGAGGAAGGTCGTGACTTTCGTAACAACCTAGGCATTGAAACTAAGTGATTTGAGATCAATTTGTTGGTATTAGCATATGGTGCCCATATTTGTTGTTTCGTCATCTGGGCCGGTTCTGCATTCGCTCCATTTAACGAACTCTTACGCAACACAAATGGACAATACCGATTTGTATTGCCCCTTAATCTGAAGAAATCCAGGAGGTGCCCCGTGATCCACGCAATGTTTTTCGTTGTGTTCGTCGTCTCAATCCCTTCCCCAAATTTCTCCGCCGACACGCTGCGTTGGCTGATGACAAGCGTACCATTGCCAAGACTGTCGCCAAATAAAACAACGTTGAATTGGGCAATCCCATGGCAGCGGGTTCTTTCTTACCGGGTTGACCCGTCTCTGCCAGCGGGTGGCAAACCAAAATCAAACCTAAGCTTCTACTTAGGTTTTTATGCTGCTACAACACCGTTGAATTGGGTACTACCAAAGTTCCTCAACAGCGCTATAATGCTATAGAAGGCATTTTAAGCTAGAAAGAAGAACCGCCACTGCCCCCAACAAGACGTAAACTTTTGAAAACTTATGATCTTTGTATTGTATTTTGAAAAGCTACAAAATATAAAAGAATATAAAAAAAACAACTTATCTATTTACAGCGTATATTTCCTAGTAAAACCACATCTATGTATGTTTATTTTAGGTAGGCTATTGTCCATTTTGGAACTGGATGATCTAATTTGGAAAGTCATTTCGATAGTTATCGTGCCAAATAGTCATGTTAGTTTTTCGCAGTTTGATTTTTTGGGATTTGAGTCATTATGTCAGGAAGCAAGGACTTCACCATGTTGGGGAGTAATATTGATCAATATCAGTTATTTTTCAATTATTGTGACCACCAGCCATTTACATTAGTCACTGTAGGATTCCAATATATCTGGAGCATGGACTTGACCACATATCACTGTAAACAGGACCACAAGGAATACGTTGTTATACATTTTAAAATTATCCTCAAATTATATAGTCCACACCTGATCTAGGCCCGAAAGAAATGTTACGAGCAACAATATTTGGAACAAATTAGTTGTTCCTTTCGAGAGTTACCGAGCGCACAATTTTAGCGAAAATGTTTGAGGAAGATGTAGATTTATGGCCCATTCTCGAAATTGATCAATGTTTCGACATATTCGGCTGATCCGTTCAAGAGTTTTCCTCCAGCCAGACGGAGGTACAGGTATAAATTGACTCATAATTGTCTGAAAATGTTTAATTAAAAAATTTCAAATTAAATTGGTTTAGAATTTGGAATGTAAATAAACCTGACATGTGTATATTTTAACGTATACCTACAAAGTTTGTCAAAATCATTTTGTCAATGAAGGGACGGCAAAGCGAATACAACTCTGTGAGCTGTGAGCGTGAGGTTACCTTGTATCATTGTATCATGACGCTATCCCAATAAAAAAAAAACGCCACAATGCTTCAAATTGATTTTTTTGTTTAAAATATGAAAATTCTTTTATGTCGGTAGACTTAACGACTCCTTTTTTCGTCGGTAACTGACCGATGATTTTCGATAATTACCGACATAAAAATCGGTAGAATTTGTGTACAGAATATCGCTTACTATCGACATTTGTTGTTAATTCCATGGGTAGAGAGTTACAGAATCCCACTATAGGTGTCAAAGAATAACAAGAATTCAGCCCCAGGATTGGCCTTTTGATAACAACCTGGAAAACATCTAAAACAGCTATGGGCATTTTATTTTTAAATTTAGTTTTATATTCTAAAACCACGCCCAAAAAGAAATCGTTGTTGTTGCACCACAGGCCAACCCGGAAAAATAACATTCTGATTCTTGTTTATTGCTGCTTTTCACGGTAAAATATAAATAAATTAACAAAAGAAGCAATAATGTGTAAGTCGAAAAACTATTTTGATTGGTAACTGAAAATTTGCCGTAAATTTAAAATGTCAAGGCGAAAATGATTTTATTCGCCTTGTTTACATATTTTGACGTTTTATGTTACCAGAATAGTTGCTTTGTTGTAATTTTCGCCGTTGCTGCTACCTCCTTATTGTATCCACAGTTGTTACCGAAATTGGTAACTTTTTTGGGGGTTGGTAATTTGGTAACTTCGTTTTTGGTTTGGTAATTTTTTAAGGTTTGAACAACTATTTTGCTTTTCTTTTATTATTTTCCACATTACTCAACACTCAGAAAAAAACATTAAAACTACTGTGTGAACGTGTGATAAATTGTTCAACGGCGTAATAGGCAAATATCATAGTTAGGGTCTTTGTTCACATTGATATTATGCGCCTATAGTGCCTGTTTTTTTCTTGCAAAATATTTTCTGACATCCGGATAATGTGGTAGAATCCTTCAGAAAATCGACAGATACTCTTCAAATGCTGCAATATCAGAATGATGAACTACACCAAAATTCTCTTAAGAAGTGTTTTATTCCCATAAAGAAAAGTAAATACGGAATTTGTGCTACTTCAGTTGGACAATGTGGCTTCAATGTTTCAATGTGTCACTGAAGATTTCAAAAATCGGGCGGTACATTTTTTTGGGTTCTTTACCCAAACATGGACCTATGCCAACATTTCTCTGTAAATATAATTGTTAGCCATTAATTTATTACCAAATTTAAGACACGTCGCTTAGATAATGTGGTAAAACAATTCAAAATACCGAAAATCGGTCGGTATCGATCTATTAGGGCTATATCAAAACAAGTAAAAGAGGGCTATAGTCGGACGGGGCCGACCATGTGATACCCTACACCACTTCCCCTAGACACTAGTTTTTCGCGGAATTTATTTATATGATTGCGAAGTCTCCCTTGTTCCTTCGAGGATGTTGTGGGAATATACGAGTATGTATGTATGACTGCGACAAGTTATATATTATTTTCATTATTTCGTAACGGACAGATGGACCATTTTGGCTACATATACACATACATATATCTTCAAAAAATTAAAAACTTGTATTAACAAAAAAAAAAAAAAAAAAACAAGTGCGCAAAGGCTATAGTCGGAATGGGGCCGACCATGTTATACCCTACACCACTACCCCTGAGCATAATCTTTTCACTGATAAACAATTTCTATAATATGGATAATATGCCTCTTTCTCTCTGGGACCCCCATAAGCAACCAAAATTTAGTGACCATCCGATCAAAATTGCGACATGTAGCGCGTTTGCAAAAAATGGAAGAATTGGATATATTACTGAATTTTGTGATACTCGGTTGTTTGCCCACTTACGCCAACATACTTTACATTAATATAAAGGATATCTTTTTTTCTTCCTACCAGAAGCGAAGATATTCGGATAAGAAAAAAAAAGTTGACTTTTCTCCACATAAACTTTTTGCTTATCCGACTCCTGAATATTATCCGACTATCACCAAACTTAATAGGCTTCTTCCTCTGAGGGACCCGCATCAACTCCCAAGAAATTCGTGACGATCCGATCAAAATTGCGACCTGTAGCGTGATTACAAAAAAATCGGAAAATGGGATGCATTACCGACTATTGCGATATCTCTGTTGTTTCACCACCTACGACAACCTACATTACATCGTTGTAAAGGTGATATTTTCTACTTTGAAATAAAACGTTAACTTTTTCTCCATTTTGTCCATTTAGACCCCTGAATATTATCCGACCATCACCAAAATCAATAGCATTCTTCTCCTCCGGACCCTCATCAACACCCAAAACACACATAGCCAGATCGACTCAGCTCGTCGAGATATTTATTTTGGTATATACTCGTACATACCGTATAATGCTATTAAAAGCCTTATTTACTTTTTGTCGGCTTAGCGAGTCGCAATGCGCAAATATTTCAGAGCCATACAACAAACCTGGTACCAAGTATGTCTTAGCCAAAAGGCAACGTACGCTAGGTGGTATAAAGAAATTAGTTAACCATAATGATCGAATTTTTGAAATTGTTTGCCCAACGACAGTGTTCACATGGTTTTTCCAGCTTAATGAAGAGTTGAAAATAATTCCTATGTTTTTAGATGTGTAAGTTCTCGAAAGATAATCTTTTGTTTTTATGTATGACTAAGCATTTAGATTTCTTTGGATTTAAGAAAAGTCCATTAGCCCTGGCCCATTTGTGTACATGCAGTAGATCGTCATTTAGGTTTCTGGCGCACTGGTTAATCTTATTTATATCGCCGCTTAGGACGAGTTGCACGTCATCGGCATACATATGAACTCGACAGGTCGTTACCAATTTTAACACGTGCCGCTGGGGTTAATTAGTATGGAATCAAAGTCGAATTTTCACGAAATCGCTCTACAGACCACATTTATTGTAATTGTAATAAAAGGTATGTGAACCGTATTTAAAATGTTCAGTGACGCCAATGAATTGCACGTTTTCTTAATTATTAATTTATACCCGTACTTGTTGATTTTTTTAAGGTCAATTTTCATAATAAGCGATGCAAATAGTTGTGAGTAAGATCTAGATGGGCTGTGTAACTTGTAATTTCATAAAAAGGGGAAAGTTCTTTACCAAATTCCATCGAAACATCCTGCATATATTTGCTCTTTTCGTTTTTACGTGGCATTTTGTCTTGTAGATATATAGAAATTTTCGTTGATTCAGAATGTCAGAATATAGTATAGGGTCACATCCTGGCGTTTAGGTATAATTTAGAGATTTGATGTATTCTAGGACCTTTAGCAAAATTTTATGGCGAAAAAATTTCTAGAATATTTTGATCTGATAGATCACATTTTATGGGAGAAGGGAGGGTTAAATAATATGAAAAATAAAACCAGCGACCCGAAAAGCATAAGAACCCAAGGTTAAGTACAAAATCCATTCATTTTCAGAGTTTGGAGTGGATTTGTTTAAAATCCAATGTGCAGTTCTTTTTTGTGGCTAAAAAACTACTTACTTACTTACTTAGCTGGCCTTTTACAGAACATTTGTTCCATAAGCCGAACTAAGAAAAAATCTCCAATCCTCTCTGTTTGCTGCTGTATTTTCCCAATCTGGGATATGTAGCTTTGTGATATCTCGTTTCACTTGTTCGCTCCAACGAAGCTTTGGCCTTCCAGATCTGCGAGAACCTCCATGCGGCCCGTATTTATACGCCTTTTTAGCGGGTTCATCATCACTCATTCTTATAACATGGCCTAGCCATCGCAATCGTTGTATCTCGATTCGTTCAACTATATTGATGTCATTGTATAGTTGATACAGCTCGATGTTCATACGACGCCGATATTCGCCGTCAACACAGATTGGCCCGTAGATCTTTCGAAGAATTTTTCTCTCAAACACACAAAGCACTGCCTTATCTGCTTGAGCAAGTACCCATGCTTCGGAACCATACATTAGCACGGGTAGTATCAGTGTTTTGTACAGTGTTATTTTTGTTTGACGAGAGGTGGCTTTATTCCTAAACTGCTTACTCAGCCCAAAGTAGCATCTGTTAGCCAACACTATTCTTCTTCGTATTTCACAACTGATGTTATTTGTTGTGTTTATGGCGGTGCCGAGGTAGACGAAGTCCTTTACTACCTCAAAATTATAGGTACCAACATTCACAGATGGTGCGGTGTTTATGGACATATTACGCGTCGATACCATCAACTTGGTTTTTACGCCGTTTACTGCCAGACCAACTTTAGCAGATTCTCTTTCGACTTTTGCAAAGGTGTCAGTTACTTCCTTTACCGATCGACCCATGATGTCAATGTCGTCGGCATAAGCCAGTAACATGTGGCTGTTCGTGTATATCGTTCCATTTCTTTTGACCTTCGCGTCTCGTATGACCTTTTCCAGTAGGATGTTAAATAGATCACACGACAGGCCGTCTCCTTGTCTGAAACCTCTTTTGGTAGTAAACTCTTCGGAGAGGTTCTTTCCAATTTTAACTGAGGATCTCGTCTCAGTTAATGTCATTCTACAAAGTCGAATGAGCTTTGCAGGAATACCAAAATCAGACATGGCTTGGAACACCTTTGAACGTATAGGGCTGTCGAATGCTGCTTTATAATCGACGAAAAGATGGAAGGTGTCGATCTGCATTTCTTGGGTCTTTTCCAGGATTTGTCTCAAGGTAAATATCTAGTCAATGGTGGATTTGCCAGGTCTAAAGCCGCACTGATAGGGTCCAATAATTTCATTGACCATAGGCTTTAGTCTCTCACACAATATGCCAGATACTATCTTATATGCAATAGGGAGCAGACTTATGCCCCTATAATTGGAGCACACAGTCTTATCACCCTTCTTGTGGACTGGACATAGGATGCTCACGTTCCAATCGTCGGGTACGCGTTCTTCCTGCCAGATGGTGCTAACTAGCTGATGCATACACCTTATCAGCGTGTCGCCTCCGGTTTTGAACAGCTCGGCTGGTAGGCCATCTGCTCCTGCCGCCTTATTATTCTTCAGCCGGTTTATTGCTGTCCTTACCTCATCTTGGCTGGGCGGTATACATTCAATACCATCATCTGGGATTGGATTTGTGGTGTCTTCGCCGTCTTCACCGCTATCGGATACCAACAGTTTGGAAAAATGTTCTTTCCATATCCTGAGCACACTATCTGTATCAGTTACCAAATTACCTTGTTGATCTCTACAGGAGGATATTCCTGTACCAAAGCCATCAGTTTGATGCTTCACTCTTTGGTAGAATTTTCGAACTTCGTTCTGTCTCCTGTACATCTCCATTTGTTCACACTCCCTCTTTTCCATTTCTCTCTTTTTCATGCGGAAAAGACGTTTCTCCTCTCTCCTTTTCTCCCGATACCTCTCTCGTGCGCTACGCATTGCTACTGATTGTAAAGTAGCCCTATATGCCGCATTTTTTTCTTCGGTAGCAGCACGGCACTCCTGGTCATACCACGGATTCTTTGGTGGAGGTCTCTGGTATCCAAGTACTGATTTTGCGGCTGTTTGCATGGAGTGGGCAATATTTTGCCATTGTGCTGATATGTTATCGGGACGAGAAGCGCTATCATTAAGCAATTGGGTCAGTTGAGTGGAATATGCTGTGGCTATCTGTTGTGTTTGCAGCTTGGCGATGTCCAACTTTCGTGTTGTGTCTGTCCGTGCTTTATTTGCAACGTTTAGACGGGTACGTACCTTTGCTGCAACGAGGTAATGGTCCGAATCTATGTTTGCTCCTCGGAACGATCGTACATCCAACACGCTCGATGAATGTCTTCCATCTATCACAACGTGATCAATTTGATTTATTGTTCTTTGGTCTGGAGACAGCCAAGTGCCCTTATGAATATCGAGATGCTTAAATCTGGTACTGCTAACTACCATGTTTTTTGCCGCTGCGAAGTCTATCAGCCTCATTCCATTGTCTGATGTTTCACTATGTAGACTGAATTTCCCAACTGTTTGTCCAAAGATATTCTCCTTTCCAATTTTGGCATTAAAATCGCCTAGAACAATTTTAATGTCATGGGCAGGACAACGGTCATATGTTTCTTCTAAGCTCTCGTAGAATATATCTTTGGTCTGTTCGTCCTTGTCTTCGGTTGGGGCATGAGCGCAGATAAAGCTGATGTTGAAGAATTTTGCTTTAAATCGAATTGTAGCAAGTCTTTCATTCACTGGGGTGAAGCTGGAGACCAGATGTTTTAACCTCCGACCAACTACAAAACCGCAACCAAACTCATGCTTTGTTTCATGGCAGCTATAATACAGTGCGTCACCTTTAGGTGTTGTTGTGACATCTTTCCCAGTCCATCGTATTTCCTGTATGGCAGTAATATCGGCTTTGTACTTTCCAAGTACGTCTGCCAATGCGAAGACTGCACCTTCTCTATAAAGAGTGCGAACATTCCAGGTGCAGATTCGCAGATCATGGTCCTTAAAACGTTTGCGGGGTTCGTCAACTTTAGAGGGGTTTGTTTTTCTTTTCTTTCGTTTTTTCATAGTAGGCTGTTTTTTTTCTAGGGGAGGGTTACTAACCCGACGCCCAAACCCAAGTTTTTAACGTTCTTATGGGTGAACGCGCGGCACATGTTAGCTCACTACCTTTAACGGGTGTTAAAGGCAGTTCCCCAGGTGACACCACGGGGAGGTCAGTGTCCACTTGAGATGAAAGAGGGACCAAGATAAATCCTGGGCTTTGCCATGTTAAAACCGGTCAGGACCGTTCCTTGGTATCTTTCATCCCCTACGTCACCCTAAAAAACTAATTCTACAAAAAATTGTGAAAATCAGCTCGGATTTTAATATTAGCTATATATAGGGCCCACGGAAACATTTGAGGCCCCGGTGGCACGTGTTAGTATATTCCGATTGTGCTCAAACTTTGGCAATCTTATAATCTAACAAAACTAAAAAATTAGAAGGGTGCCGCCTAAAAAATCCGACATCGATTTTTTAAAGCCACTCTAATGGCCACTTTTGCCGAAGAAACAGGTGACCATTTGCATCGAAGTGCTTCTTCCATAAACAACTTTTGTAGGATTTGGCTTGCCTTCGAAGACTCACACGTTCGATTGCAGTTTTGTTTTTGATTCGTCGTCTGTGACGATCATATAAACGTCGTTTGAATCAACGCGATCGTATTTATTCACAATTTCTTTGCACCTGTCGACAAGAGCCTTAGTTGGTGGAAGAAATGTCCTAAGACGCCTCTATCTCACGGTATATAATATGACATGACATCATTATCCGGATTTAGCGCATTATCAGGATTTATTTGCTAAATCCGGCCAAAATCTACCAGATTTCCCATACATAAATAAATCCTCGTATTGAGTGGATTTGCTTCAAATCCGGCATAAATCCTCGTATACAACACTGTTTTTTGCAACATGTTGCTGGAAAATTCAAAAAGTTGCAAGCTGACACAACAATAAAGGTAGAGACATCGGTGAATTGCTGCAACAAAAATAATTCAAAATATCAAAATTAGTAAACAAGGCGAAACAACTGTATTTGCTTTGATATACAAAGTTGATTTTAATCAACCAAGACTAATATTTACGCTGTCTTAACGACAAAATATTTCATTGCTAACATTGGTAGATGCATCGGTAAATTGCTATAACAATAATAATAATAAGTTCGCGTCTTTGTGTTTATTTCAGCTTGAGTCCATATTTTGTTGTAATTCAATTGTTTGAATAACAACAAAATATTTTAAAGTGGATATGAAATTGATTAGTTGCGGGCGAAGGGTAGGGAATACTATAGTTTCAGTTATCACCAAACAACTTCATCAGTTCCCTTTTTCGCCGACTCTGTATCGATAAACAGGTCAATAAAGCCATCTAGCAAATTAAATAAAAGTGGTAAAAGTTGTAAAATTCGTAAACGATTTCCATATAAATTTTGTGTACGGGAACGCAAAATGTGTAAAAGTGGTAAGAATTTTAAAAACTTTTAAGTTCTGGAACAGAGCTTTTAATGTCAAAATTTGTAAACAAGGCGAAAAAAATTAAATTGCTTTGATATAAACGATAAAATATTTCTTTATTTGCTCATTAATAAGCATATGGTCTGTTCCAGAACTGCAAGAATCTACTAATTTTTACTATTTTTTCCGATTACATAAAGAAAAAAATGGTATCGTAGTAAAAAATAGTAGCTTCTTGCAGGTTCTGGAACAGAGCATTAAGTAGCATAATGTGCTATCATTTTCAATATTAAACAATAAATTTGTAATTTACCGTATGTTTTTTGGAAACGTATTCAATTTACAACAACTTCTTTCGATGGGCTGATGCATCTACCTTGGTTATTGTGCTATGGATAAAGATTAGCTGACTGTCATTTAAATCCTCCAAAACGTATATCTAAATGCCAAAAGATTTGTACTGAATTTATTAAATCCAGTTGAGGATTTATGGCTAGTCTAAATGAGCTATAACATGGCGTTCATGTATTACCCGTGAACGGTTCAGTTTAATTTTTTCTGACACAACGACCGTTTTTTTAAGACCCATACGATCTTCGCTTTTCAGCGATTGTCGCCAACGATTGAATTCATTAAAACAGTTTTTAGAGTGCTATATGATGGTCTTTTATCGACATACAAATATTTACTTTGATCGATGCATTGTTGCCGTGATTATCCACGTCGAAAATTGTGAAAATTGATTGTACGAAAATGTTCACAAGTAAATTCTATTTCTTTTTTTTCAAAATGATTTTTTCGACACACTGTAAACAATACAAGACATGGTCGCATGAAAAATTTCCCGGAGTACGTTTAGGCTAAAAACTTTCAAACTTTTCAAAAGGTCCCAAACTTATCTAGTTCCCCTCGTATACGTGTATATCAAAACGTGAATTGAGAGAGTATTGCTAAGTTTACATTTACGAAATCCACTCGATTTCAACTGTCAATTCCATAGCTCAAACGTCAAATGAAATCTCATCTGGTCGTACAAGCATTAAAGATGAACCACGTAGTGGACGTCCAAAAACAGCAACAACAACAGAAATTGTAGCCAAAGTGCATGATATGGTATTAAATGATCGACGAATAAAAGTGCGTGAAATTGCTAATATCGTGGGCATCTCAAATGATCGAGTCCATTTAATTTCGCATGAAGAACTACAGATGAAAAAGCTTTCTGCAAGATGGTTGCCGCATTTGTTAACAGTCGATCAAAAACACATAAGAATGAATATTTCTCAAGCTTGTTTGGATCGTTTTAAGCGAAATAAAATGGATTTTAAGCGTCGTTTCATAACTGTTGATGAGATATGGATCCACCACTATACTCCAGAGACAAAAGAACAACAAAACAATGGTAAGGTTATGGCAACGGTTTTTTGGGACTTCAAAGGTATTTTGTTGATTGACTATCTGCAAAAGGGTAAAACAATAAATTCAGAGTACTATTGCAACCTTTTGGATCAATTAAATGTACAAATTCGAGAAAAACGTCCTGGCTTACAACACAAAAAATAATTTTTCATTAAGACAACGCACAAGCGCACAAGAGTGTTTTAACAATGGCTAAAATCAACGAATTAAAGTACGAATTGCTTGACCACCCACCTTATTCTCCTGATTTAGCTCCCAGTGAATTTTACTTGTTCCCAAATCTAAAAAATTCCTTGCTGGCAAGCGTTTTACCTCAAATGAAGATGAAATTACAGTTGTAAACCACTATTTTGAAGACCTTGAGGAAAACTATTTTAATCATGGGATAGAATTGCTAGAAAAGCGTTGGACTAAGTGTATTGAAGTTTCAGGAGATTATATTGAAAAATAAAAATACTTTTGACATTTAGCATAATGTATACAAACTACACGTAAAATACTAGAAGCGTTTGGAACTTTTTTATCAACATAATCTACCAGATTTACCATACAAAAAAAAAAATCCTATCCAACGTGTGGCTCTAGAGTAAGACTTGAACTGGATTTATTAAATGCAGTGGAGGATTTATGTATATTCTAAATCAGGCATTAAAAAGATTCTTCAAGTTTTACAATTTGAATTCAGTACACATAAATACGAATATGCCCATTCTATACACCAACTGCTATCCCAATACCGAATTTTCAACATTCCACCTCAACCCCTTTAGTACCTCCATATCTCAACCCCACACAGGAACTCTAAAATAAAATTTTTGAATTCCAGCGCTCTCCGTTCACCAAATACCAAATTTAGAACGATTTAGTTTAGGGAATATGTACGTTACATCATCTAAACCACCTCTATGTACCAACGCTACACTCCAGCTCTATTCCTACATCTAATAGCAAATTGGCTACCATTTAGTATTTTTCGTATACCTATACATATTACGTATTTCCACAACAACATCCATATCTCAAAAACAGCGATTTTAATTCAAAATTTACGAATCCCAACTACCCCACATTTAACTCCAAATTTCAGGATTTCAGCTCTATCCGTTCACACATATCCAAAATGTACAAAACTTAGTGCACGTAAGTACGCATTTCCAAAACCATAATCCTCCAACTCCTCTCTATCCGTTCAATCTAAATCGAATGTGTACCATATTTTGTATCATTTATTACATATAGGTACGAGTTTCAAAAACAACCTCCATATCTCAGTCCTATACTGCAATAGTAACCTTAATTCCCTATCACCCAAATCCAAATTATACCAAATTTAGTACTTTTCGTACACATAAGTACGGATGTCCAAACCAACATCCATATCTCAATCCTACACTCCAACAGTAATCTTATTTCTAAATTTCAGGTTTCCAGCTCTATCCGTTCACCCAAATCCAAATAGTACCATTAAGTACTTTTCGTATATATAAATTCCGCATCTACCTCTATAAAAATACACCCCAGGAGTAATCTATCCTATGCTCCAACAGTATTCTTACTTCGAAATGTCACGATTCCATATATTCTGCAAAATCCAAATTGTAACAAATTTACACATAAATACGAATTTCCTACACCCCAACAATAATATTAATTCCAAATTTGAGGATTCTAGCTCTATCCGTTCGCATAAATCCAAACTGTACGAAATTCATTACACATAAGTCCGGATTTACAAACCTACCTCCATATCTCAATCCTACACTCTAACAGTAATCTTAATTCCAAATTTTTGGATTCCAGCTTTATCCGTTCGCCTAAATCCAAATTGTACGTGTTATTGCAAATGTTTTATACTGTAAACAAAATACTTCGTTGTTTGAATTTTATATTATATATACTATATATATATATATATATATATATATATATATATATATATATATATAGAGCGAATGTCCAAAACTACCCCCATATCGAAATGTCACACACTAACAGTAACTTGAATTCCAAATTTCAGCTTTTCAGTTCGATCTGATCGCCCAAATCTTAGTCGTACCAAATTTAGTACTTTTCGTACATATGAGTACCCATTTCCAAAACCACCTCCTTATATCAATCGTACTTTCCAACCTTGACTCTCATTTCAAATTTCAAGGAATCAGCTCTATCCGTTCACATAATACCAAACGGTACCAAATTTAGAACATTTTGGTACTTTTCGTACACTTATAGTTTGAATTTCTAAATTGTCCTATCTATCCTATACTCCATCTGTAAATTTCATTCCAAGTTTCAACATTCTAGCTCTACCGGTTCCCCAAATACAAATGGTACCATATTTAGTATCTTTTAGTACTATTCGTACCGTTCTAGTTCGAATTTCCAAAAATCCCAGCCTCATGTGACATCTTCGAACCCAGAGTCACCCTGATTTTACAAGGGCATGGTGCAGCGAGGATGCTGTCTAATTTGCATCTTCATCACATATTTTCCATGACCTTATGGAAGTCAGTAAAGAAGCATTTCTTAAGAAGTTTTCGAGCTTTTTTGAGTAATGAAAGCGAATTGTCTAGGATAAAAAGTAAAAAAATAACCATAACGGATCATGCTTTTTGCTGTTCAAAAGTCGTTTTGCAAAAAAAAAAAAAAAACTCAAAACTTCTTCATATACAATAAATTCGATGATATGAATACAAATCCGATGTTGTCAAAAGATAAAGAATATACTGTTTCTATCATGACTCTCTGGGGACTGCTACGGAAAGAAGCTGTGAAATTACTACTTCATCATGAAGTAGTTCAATTTTATTTTGCTGGGTATAGATGTATAATGTCCTTATGTCGGTGTAATAATGCAATTATTGAGAGGTGTTAGTTTATTTTGACGCCTACTGTATATTTGTATGCGGTAGGAATTCCCGGAAAACCTCCTAGCTAAGTTATTCTAAATTTTTGAAGATTGCAATAAAAGTTAAAAAATAAAAATCTGAAAGCTTGACCCCTTTGCCATGCCATTTATGTACAAATATTTGACACTGCCCCTTTTTTACCAATTTACGAATTGTTCAAGCTTGCATACCAACAATGATTATTTTCAAAGTTTCGCTTTGGTCTCTTCTTTTTCACATCTTTCTTTTAATAACTTCCGTGCTTGAACTTCACCTTGAAATTTAAAGCGGTTTCATGTATTTTTGCATTAGATTTCGTTCATTTCTCTTCGTTCAGTGCCTTGACCAGGTTTTGGTTTCTCCTCAGCGAAGCTGTAGATCAACAGCTGAATTTAGTAACGGAACTTTAACAAACATTGACCAATTTGCATATTCGTGTGAGCATTCGATAATGAGCAAATCCAAGTTAGTCATTCGATCAGTTGTCAGATGTTTCAAAAACAGAAAAGGTTATCAACCTACCACTATCACTTAGAGGGATAAAGCAACAAACAATAGGTGTGTTCGTTTACTAAATAATTTCTACAAGTCCAGTAACATCTTGTAATCGACTAAGGTATTTTACATTGTACTGTAGAGTAAATGAACAACATCCAGTAACAATTTGTACAAATTTTGAGTAAACGAACACACACACAATATTATTGGCACACCAACAGTATTAAGAAACAAAACATTTACTTACCAGATTTGTATGGAAGGAAAAAAAACTTAATTGGTGGGTCCAATTTACAATTTACAGGTAAAATTAAGTGACATAATTAAAAAATTAAGTTTCAATGTTTTATTTATAAATGCACTTAAAACTAGAAAATAATTTGTCGCTAAGCCTCAATAAGTATTTTCTTCCTCATG
The DNA here is from genome assembly GCF_047663935.1 of Musca autumnalis. NCBI lineage: Eukaryota > Metazoa > Arthropoda > Insecta > Diptera > Muscidae > Musca > Musca autumnalis. The sequence goes on along the minus strand of NW_027411644.1, from coordinate 333,244,531 downwards.
ATGGAATCTCTCAAATTTAGCGCTTGCATTTAAATTAAAATTTGGTGACACAATTAAACGGCAAGCGTTTTATTTGAGAGGTTCCATCGCGAGGAAGAATATATTTATTGAGGCTAATAGTACGTTTATATATAACCGATTTTAACAAACCCACTGTGTTTCAAATGTCAATTCAATTGCTTATATTTCAAATAAATTCTCATAAAGAAGATTAACCCAGCAAAAGGCTATAATATAAACTTGGCATAAGCGACAAATTATTTTCTAGTTTTTAATGGATTTATGAATAAAACACTGAAACTTATTTTTTTAGTTATTTTTTATTTAACTTGCTTTGTTGTCAGTTTAGTTCAAATCTAGGAACTTATTTTTAATACAGTTACAGTTGACCAATCGAATGAATATGAAACCAAAACGATTATGGGTCCATTTCTTCCTGTTTTTTCGATGTTTTTTTATATTTAAAATTCAATTTAATTTATTTATTACAGTAACCTAGCCCATAAGGCCATGAGCGGTTCCAAAGAACATCTAAACATCAACTACTCGCAGTTTGCTTATATCTAACAATATTTCTTTGTTTAAGGAAATAAGGAAATTTGTGACTAAAATAATAATATTAAAAATTGAATAAACATAATCCCAGTTTTGCACTATAACACAGTATAAAACAAAACAAATGAAATGAAATATCAAAACACTAATCTTTTTTATCTACATTCTTGGTCCGAATTGGCTGTAACTTGTCATTTGGAGTTCCCAATAGCCCAGGAACTTCCCAACCCAAAAATGGTGGACATGGCACCCATATAACGGTACGACCCGATTTCAGGTATTTTTATGTTTTTTATCTAAATTTTTCTGCTCAAATAGACTGTAATTTGGCATTTGGGGTTCCCAGCAGTTGTAAATCTTTACACCAAAAATATGCTATCAATTTTTGACCGACTTTGCTCCCGAATACATTTACATCGATGTTTTTGTATGATGCATTATTCAACCTAGTGTCAATTTAAGATAATTGGGGTTATTCTGAACGAAAATTTCCCGTGAGTGTTTTTACTTTCTCCCTTAAGTTGAGAATAACCCACAATGTTTGCAATATGTGATTCCGTTCAGAACAGAGAATACTTAAGTTTATTCGATGCGAAAACTTTTTCGCAATGGAGAGGTACAACATGTGTGTTATTTTGTAAAATTAAAACAAGTAAGCCAAGGCTATAGTCGGACGGGGCCGACCATGTGATACCCTACACCTTTACCACTATGAATTAGCTTTTCAAAAATCAAAATTTATTTGTGGAACAAATAAACTTATTGTAAGAAATAACTTTGTATTCTGGTACCGTATCACACCAAGCTTAAATAATAATATAATAATTGTTTCACAAACATCTCAGAAGGGACAAGGGAGACTTCTCTCATATCGATGAGTGAGTTTTCATATTCGCTCAATGAACGGCGTGCCCTAAGACACCACTTGTAGAGAAGTTGTATATGTCTGAAATACTCAGAAAATGTCGGAAACCTTACTGAAGGATATTTTGCCACCGTTCAAAATTTGATTTTGCCTGACTGGGGAATCGTTTTGAAAAAAAGGTGGCAAAGCGACCCATGCTGCAATGTTTGTATAAAAATCCTATTGGACAATTAAAACGTTAGGGCACCATGTAATTTGCAATAATGCAAAAACTGGGAATAGGGAAATGTGTTTCTCTACACAAAACACATTATATATTAAGCTGTATGCCCGTTATCTAGCAGACACGTGATTGCAATTTGCATCAGGCGGAAGATCAGTAGTTCTATTTCCATATGTAGTCTACTTTGCCGGCATATCCCACACATTATATCCCAGCAAAATGTTCGATGCCAAAGATGCCATTCAATCATGGGTGCAAGTGAGCTGGCATGTCATCTTTTTAGCATCTTCATCGATGAATTTTATATGAGCGTGGACCCCAAAAGATGATATTCATTATTGGATCCAAAGCATGTCATTTATACTAATGCTTAGACAAGTCATTACGACGAGAGTTTTAACAACGTTGGTTGTGATTTCGAGTTTATTGTAAATAAATATATTTAGAAAAAAATATAAATAAAACCACAAAATTCATCTCTATTGGATCAATGGAATGGGTTCAAATGCTGACCAAAAGATCGGATCTTTCTCGACTTCTTTTGCATTGGTTCAAAAGCCGATGAAAAGATCGTATCTTTCACGACTTCCTTTGCATTGGTTCAAATGATGATAAAAGATCGGATCTTTCACCAATTCAAAAGATGTCATGAAATCACGTCATCGCATGGAACCCCTTCCTTCAAATTTTGCTGGGATATTAAGCAGTAGGCCCGTTATCTAGCAGACACGTGATTGCAGTTTGCATCAGGGGGAAGATCAGTGGTTCTATTTCCATACGTAATCTACTTTGCCGGCATATGCCCTCCAGGAAATAAAATATAGACCGAAAATATTTTTTTTGTATTTTTCATACAAAGTAATGGTCCATTTCACCCGCTAAGTAATATCAGATCATCATCCAAAATTGTAAGCTTCTTTTTCTACCAACATTTTTACCTCGTTCAAAATTTCGTGATTATTGAGCTATAATTGCGAACTCTAGCGTGTTTATGATAACACAACAAACAAATAACTGGTATATTAACCCAGCAGACCAATCGTACCGACATCGTAACGAAATCGGAACAAAATTCGGACGATACGTCCGATATCTGATCCGAAATCGTAACGATATATTAACGAAAGTTGTATGAAGTGGTTGACATAATTTCGGAACGAAATGTCTTAGCGACATCGGATCGATTTCGGTCCGATTTCGTAAGGAATCTGAAGAAAATCCTTGGGAAATTCGGATAGAAAATTTCTTTCCGACATTCGTTCCAAAATCGGAACGAAATCGGTACAAAATCTGAACTATTTCCTATCCGAAAAATCGTTTAGAAATCGGAACGAAATCTGAACGACTTTGCTTTCGAAATTGTTCAGACCTGTCGGACATCAGACATTTGGTTTGCTGGGAAGCTCCAACTCTGTTATATTACCATGTACACCAACACAATTGAAATCAATAGAAACCCATCTAGCATCTGGAAGATTGCTTTTTCAAAAATCACATTGCGGAGTCTTTTTAGAGTCCTTTTGGTGATCAAAAACTGATTAAGTCGCTTGTATGATCAGAAAGGGACTCGAAAGTGACTCCATGTAATGATTAAAAGGAGTTCAATTTAAAATACAACAACAAATGCGTAGCAATCACAAATAAATCTTTGAGGTGTTTAAAATGTGACTACTTTTTCGTCATTTATTAGGTCTGTTCGATAACTCAAAAGTTTGTACAAATTTGTACAAACTTTTACAAAATGTTGTTCGATAACAAACTTGTGCAGTTAAAGAGAAATGAGAAGTACTTGGAAGTAGTTACAAGAACTTACAAGTACTTTTTACTTGCGAAGTTATCGAACAGGCCTATTGTCACATTTTGATCTTCATGAAGATTGAAAAATGCTTAATCAAAAAGGGTCATGCAGGTGTTTGAAAAGTGATTATAATTATGTATCTTCTGATCATATTTTGAACGGTTAGGTGATTAAAAACTGATTGTTTTGTTTTTTGTTTGGTTGTAAATAATTCTCATATACACTTTCTACAAAACTTTGATATAAATGTAACGTATAATATTAGGAGTATAGACAACCACAACACGTGTTCAGGTTTTGCCAAGTAAAATGAAGAAGCAGTATACTAACCACTGCGCAACATAAAGGATAATTAGAAGAAATAACAAAGCAGAAACGACAAGAAAACGAAGGAAAGAAACAAAAAACAAGCAAAAAAATAAGAAAATTCTTTTAATTTATTTCGTATAATAAAAAGACTCATAAATGACCCCTAAAGACTCATAAACGATTATGAACATGACTCTAAAAAGAATCGAAAAAGAGTTCAAAATTAATCAACAAATCACCAATAAATGATTGAAATGCGACTCGAAAAATGCTTTATATACCATCAGAAAATGGGCAAAAATGACTCGAAACTAATGCAGAGGAAGACTCATTTGTGATTTGTTTAGAAGAGTCGCCTGAGGTTACGTTTTCCTCCCGACAAAGGAGTCATTTATGATCAGAAAATGAGTTCATATTCCAGCTTTTTAATCGTGCAGTCGGATCAAAAAAAAAACTCGAATTCCATTAAAATTTTCAAAAAATGCTGGCTGGGAAGGCCTAGCGTTCCCCTTCCAAGTATTGCTTACTTGACCGGAATGTCTTTCCAGAAAAAATATAAGCTGTATATTACAAATTTTCACAATTTTCACACAAAAGTTGTGGTTCATTTAACCCTCTAAATATTATCTGATCGCCATCTCAAATTGCAAGCTTGTTCTTTGTGTTACCTAACTTAAAATTTCGAGTATGTTTTTTGTCCATTTCACCCGCTAAATATTTCACGATCATCACCAATTAAAATAGCGATCTATTCTGATGTGAAACCGACCTCCATACCAAATTTCAAAATCGCTTTATCTCGCCGAGATATGAAGATTGGTGTACCACAGTGGGGGTCTCCGACGAATATTTCGCGATGTTACATGAATTTTTACCAGAACAAACTTATAATACCATTTCCACATAGTGGTGTAGGGTATAATAAAGCCCTAATAAACATACATATGTAGGTTTCTTCATTTCAAAAACAAAAGTATTAGGCAGCCGTTCATTTTTCATTAAATTTTTAGCGACCCCAAACATTTTTGTAACAACTATTCTTACTGCTTGCAATTATCCATTTAGAGGAATGGTTTGGAAACATTAGAATTGAACATAAATCGAATTTTCATTTATGATTTTTCCAATTTATGTAACCAAATCTAAAAATACTTATTTTTGAAATTTAATTAATTTATTGACACTTGTTGTGTTTTCTTTCCAAATACCAGTGACACTAGTATTACTTACAACTACAAATTTCTATGTGGTTGTTGTTACGTTTGTTTTAAGCGCCCCATACACTATCAAATTGACTTGTCCAGCCGATGAACGTGTGCAGCAAAGGATTCAGTCAGCCTTCAATCTGCAACCGAAATCTTGAAATTGTCCTATAAAAATGAATGAACTTAATTTTTTTATTTTCTCACAAAAACAATGTTCTGGTTTTTCGAAATTGCTTTTTGACAATTTTGAAAATAAACTATATTCATCGGATTGACTGGGTCTCATTTTGAAAATCAAAACTATTTCGATTCCCAATAGAAAATCGAATCGTTGAAGGGATTTTCGTCGACGAAATCTATAAAATTTTCATGTACGACAACTTACATGACCATGTCTTGCATTGTGTCTTGGCAACAAACTCCAAAAATGCTCAGAAAGCGAGCTTTGAAATAATTGTACGATCACGATCACGATCCCAAAGGGCTGTCTGCAAAGATTCATCAATGTTGTCTTAATTATATAATTATATTAAGTTTATTTTTTTAAATATGTATTGTAATTCATAAATATAGGAGATAAGAAGGGTCTCTACCCATTCAGGGCTGTGTATGGTATTTTATGCAATGGTATTTTTGTATGTTGCAGGAGGTAACATACCTCCCAAAGTCTTTCCGACTATAAATATTCCTTTTACAAATTTCATATGCTCTTATATCCAAAATGTCAATCAAATGTCAATTCCATTGTGTATACGTCAAATAAATCCTCATAAAGAAGTTTAAAACGGCGATTGCATTAGAGCTTTTTGCCGGGTAAACCTTCTTTCTTATCCGATTTGACTCAAATTTGGGATCTAGGCGTTTTAAGGGCCCATTTTTCAATATTTTGGGTCATATCAAAAACAAGCAAAATATATGCAAAATATAAGCAAAAAAATATGCAAAATATGCAAACAGTTTTTGGTCGAAAATCGTCATAAAAATCGTAAAATTGTTAATAAAAGTTGAAAAAATCATCAAAAATCGTCAAAGTGTTCTAAATTAAGATTGTTGGCCATTTAACCTCATTTTTTTAGCAGATTATTATGTTATTGAGACCTCTTACGACAGTGTGGTGTAGGGTATAAAAAAATGGTATTGTAATTCCATTGTTTTATTATTAAACTATGCAAAAATACAAAATTTGATAAAATATCAAACTTTTTGTGTAAAATTCAGTAATTTCTTTGTCTTAATTTGTAGCATTAGGCTGGTTTTAACTTATAGGGAACAAAACATGGATATTGAAAGCTTTTACAGCATCTTCTGACTACGAGAATCGTTTACCATGAAATGCTGGAATCAAATAAAGTCATTGGATTCCCAGTCCACGATGGACCACGGATGACCCATCAATTTCACGTTCTGTCTGATCTGAACAGGCGCTGTTTGAATTTCTCAGGAGACTTCTGGTAATGAAATTGTAGTGTACCACTCAGAATTAACCAAACGGTCAGTTTCGCCGAAGAAATAGACGACCATTTGCTTTGAAGTGCTTCTTACATGAACAACTTTCGTTGGATTTGGCTCGCTTTTGAAGACCTAATTTTCTGGCTCTAACAAGAAAAATCAATTTTTGCGAGCAGGTGTTCATGCAATATCAAATGTTAGTTGGTGGAAGAAATGTCTAACGATGCCTCTATCTCACGGTATATAACATGGCGATCTTGATTTATCCGTTCACGCACGGCTTAAGTTTTATCTGGCACAACGGCCGATTTAAGAGTGACGGTTGAATTCATTAAATCAGTTTTTCATAGTGCTATAGGATGGCACTTTATCAACATACAACGATTTAATTTAATCGATGCACTCTTGCTGTGATTATCCACGTCGAAAGTTGTGAAAAATTGTCGGAATAAAAATTTTCACAAGTAAATTCCATTTTTTTGCAAAGTGATTTTTTCGAGTCACTGTAAACAACACAACACAAGGTCGTATGATAAACTGTCCTGAGTACGTATAGGCAAAAAACTGTCAAACTGTCCAAAAAAATTTCAAATGGCGCCTGGCAACACTCGGTGATACCTAGCCCAGATAGTTTTCGTGCAGCCCACGTATTGTAAAAAAAAAACATTTCGTTCCCTTTTTATCAATTTTTGGAATGAAAACAAATGTCTTTTACATTTTATTCTTATTTAATTAAATTTATTCATGTTTCTGACATCATGTGATTTTGGAGCTATCTGGGTACAGCTGACTACTTGAAGAACGCATTGTTTTAGTTGTTCGTCCTTTGTAATTAATTGGTTGTAATCTCTGATGAGCTCGATTCCTCGCTCTGCTATGTCGTTCACAACTTTCATGTTGTTTATCATCCTTTGCGCCTCCTGGAAATTCGGAGTTAATGTTTAATCTCTTGAACAACAAGAAGTCTCACTTTTAAGTACGCCAGGTAGACATTTTTCTTGGAATTACGGCAGTTACTCTTTGTTTGGGTCGAATATTTCTGGAGAAGTTTCCATCTTTGCTTTGTTAAGATTTTTGTTTAGCACTGTCGGATCAAATAGTGAATGCCAGGCCAACAAGTTCACGACTAAAGGCCAGAACAGAATCAATAGTCGCTTGCTTTGCTTGCTTCCCAAATGTCAAATTATAAAAAAATGCCACTTCCAACTACTTCCAAGAACAAGAGGCCGTAGAAGCATTTTGTGTTTTGATTTTCCGAGCCTGGTTTAACGCCAGAACGTTTTTTATTTTATTTATTTATTTAGTTTCCCACACGACAACAACTGAGTGTTATAAATGAGAGTGATAATGTTTATACATATAGATATAATATAAGACAGATTGGGTAAACATAATCAATTTGTTTTAATTCCCAAAACGATGTTACGAACATAATGGCCTTTAATTTACTACATAATGCGGGAAAATAGCTTTAACCACTCCAGAGATATGGGCTGCCGAAGTCGCAAATAGCCAACAAATCGAGATGTTCAAAACATCGAGACCCCAGTAGCACGTCTTAACTTATTCCAATTGTGCTCAATTGGCAATCTTAATCTTAAAATCTGTTTAAAATCTAATCTAAGTAAACAGTTTAGGCGACACACTCCGCCTAAAAAAATCAAATTAAGACAAAGAAAATATTGAATTTTACATAAAATATTTGACAATTTAACAAATTTAATATTTTTGCATAGTTTAATCATTAAAGAAAATGGTATTACAATATACATATAACCATATTTTCAATAACATAATAATCTGCTAAAAAAACGACGTTAAACGGCAAAAAATTTTCATTTAGAACACTTTGAAGAGTTTTTCAACTTTAATTGACAATTTTACGACTTTTAAAATATTCATCACGTCATAGCTCAGAAGTTCAACTCACGGCGGAGTTCGGTTCACAGTGTAATTTGTAGCAATTAGACATCGGATTTTGGATATTTGCATATTTTTTAGTAATAAAGATACGAAGATTCTGATTGGACCAAAATTCGTTCCAAAGAAAACTTAATTCAATAACATATTGCATATTTTGTGCATATGAAATAAATACAAAAATATTCAGAATATACCAAAAATATTCAAAATATGCAACCGAAAATCGTCATAAAAGTCGTAAAATTGTCAATTAAATTTGGAAAAGTCATCAAACATCTTGAAAGTGTTCTAAATTAAGATTGTTTGCCGTTTAATGTCGATATTATTGAGACCCCTTACCACAGTGCACAGTGTCCGATTTTCCGAAAAACCTGGCCAAAACTCTAAAAATGAATAGATTTTGGCCTAACCTTTGGTTCTTATGTTTTTCCGTCCGCTGATTACATTTTTGATATTATTTAACCCTCAGGCGGTCAGTTAAGGGGTCTTTTTGGTCCCTCGTCCTATAAAATGTGATCTTATCTGATCAAACTATTCTACAAATTTGTTCGCCATCAATTTTTACTATGGGTCCTAGAATACACCAAAACTCTATACCTTACCTAAACTCCAGAAATATGCTAAATTATAAACACGTTTTAGGGTTAAGGGCGTACTTCATGTGAGTTTTGGCAAAATTGTCATACAAAGCATCATTTTAGAAGAATGCCGTCAAAGACAAACATGTTCTCTGCTAAATTTCACTATAAGTTACCAAAAAAAAAAAAAATCTCTATTTGCATTACATACTAAGAAAATATCGGTATCAATTTTGCCAAAAAAAAACCCAAGAAACTAAAATAGGGTTGCAAGCTTCCACCATTTCTACAGTTTTGGAAATATTTGAGTTAAGATCACTTGGATTCCTTGCACTTTAGGTGTATAATGTCTTTGGTAACTATACTGACAAGAATGCGAGGAATATTTTTCTTAAAAAAAATTAACCCCAATCCGAGTCATAAAAGGGGCCCTTTTGGTCCCTTTTCCACAAATCTTTAAAATCTCCTATAAAATGTGATCGGATCAGACCATTTTACTATATGTCTTAGAATATACCAAAACTCCAAATTATACCCAAACGCCAGAAAGTGACCCTATACTATATGCTGACATTCTGAATGAAAGAAAATCTGTACATACCTGTAAGACAAAATATCACATAAAAACAAAAAGTGCAAATATGTGCAGGATGTTTCGATGGAAATTGGTAAAAACCCCTTCCTTTTTTATGAAATGATAAACTACACGGCCCAACTCGATCTTACTCACAACTATTTTCATAATTTATTGTGAAAATTGATCTTGAAAAAAATTAACAAGTACGGACATCAATTATTAAAGAACGCACAATTCATTGGCGACACTGAACATCTTAAATACGTTTCACATACCTTTCATTACAATTACAAAAAGAAAATATTTTATAACCGTTGTTTATTTTGCATATTATCATAGATTTATAAACAACTTAAATATTGAAAAGAAAAAAATTCCAAATAGGGTCACTTCGACCTGCTTTTATACCCACTTATTAAACAAGAAATGTATATATTGTTTTCATAACTACACGCACTGGGATCCTATGAACAATATCTGACCCTTTTTAGTGTAAATTGATAATTTTTTTTTTGATTTTTGGCCAGGTTTTTTGGAAAATCGGACACTGTGCAGTGCGGTGTTGGGTATAAAAATATGGTTATGTGTACATATATTGTAATACCATTTCTTTTATTATTAAATTATGAAAAAATATAAAATTTGTTACATTGTCAAATATTTTATGTAAAATTCAATATTTTCTTTGTCATAATTTGTTGCATTAGGCTGGTTTTAGCTCAAAGGGGAAAAAATCGAAAACTCGTAAACATTTCTTTTAGGGAGATACTAAAGCTTTCACCAATCTGGCTTTTATATGACTTAAGTACTTATTGAAAGCTTTGCTGGTATTCTTGATTAGCATTTTACATGTCTTTCATACACCAAATAGAAGCAGAGGTACTTGTTACTAAAGTAAAAACTTCAAAATATTAAAATTGTATAGCTTGGCGCCTCTGATATTTTACCATAAATGCCACATTTTGTATTAATTTAAAGCTGGTTTAGTTTCATTATCAAGCTCTTTCCTTGGAATATGTCCAACAGAAACATAAATATCTGAAATGGAAATAAAATTTCATAAATTGGAAATTTGGATATTCCAGCGTCTTTTCCAACATCACAATCATTTCACCAATTTCGGTAACGCAGTTGCGAGCATTTTAAAGCTCAGAATGTCTTCATTGTTTAAAGGAAGGATGTAGTTTTTTCTTTATAGCATGTTGGCTCAGACTCAGAGCAATAAAAATCACCTGAGTTTTTAACGATCGACTCATATAAATACCAACATTAGTAGAATTTCAAGCTTATTTTGCAACATCTCTCCTCTATCATTAGTTTTTTATTAGTTCTTTATAAATCTAACAAGAAACTGTCAACTTATGGCAATTTTTTTTAACGTATTATAGACAATTAAAGGCCAAAGCCTTCAAAACCTCTTATTTCCTCAGTATTAAAGACAACGTTTGACCAATTTTAGCGTTTTAAGCTTGAAATGGCTTTTATTCGTTCCAATTTTAAAGAATCGTAACAGCATTTTCCCAAAATTTCATCGTCCTATCTCAATTTTGTGGATGCTAGAGTGATTGTCACAGACGGACGGATGTGCATAGATCGACTCAGAATTTTACCCTGATCAAGGATATATATACTTCATAGGGTCGCAAATGAGTATTTCAATGCTTTACAAACAGAAAACAAACTTAATATACCCTCCATACTACAGTGGAGGGTATACAAATATAACGATAACACAAAGACTTAAGAAACAAAATTTGATTGCTAACTCCCTAACCGCGAGGAATTGATAATATTTTTTTTCGCAGATCACTTATTTTTGCGTCTACTAACCATAATAAATATGACAAATATTTTTATCTCTACGGAATAAATCGGGGTTCAAAGGGTTAAACTTACAAAATTAGGCGTTTTTGTTAATACTAGGTAATTCGCACAATTCGATAATCCGGACACCGCCGAAACATGTGGTGTCCGGATTATCGAGATTACGCGGTACTTAAAATGTATTAAGGTGTCAGCTGCAGAGGTTTTCGAAGAAAAATGTCAATGTACGTCCGAGTTTCAGGTAGCACCCATATAAAAATACCTATTTCGAGGGTCCTGGCCACATTTCGCAAACGATTTGGCTGAACATTTGTATTTTGGTTTCTTTGGCAGTAGAAAACCTTCCTGCAGAAATTTTCAAAATAGGTATACAATTTAGCCCTCATACAACAGGTACCTCCCAAGTCCATGTTCCGAACCGATTTGGTATGTGGTGTGTTCAATTTCAAATGGAGGTGATGGTATTAGGCCAGAAGATTAAAACCCCAAAAGGGTTTTGAATTCTCAGGCCACTTTTTAATGATAAAGTAAAGGATTTTTTAATTGTTTCATCCCTGTTGTGGGATTCTGTAAGTTTTTTTCTACCGAACCGATATCGTTAATTAACGAAAATATAATAACGAAATATGAAATACCGAAAGTGCTATTCTGTAACTCAATGTTATCGATACAAAAATTTTAACGACGAATATCGGTAGAATGACGGAATTTTAAAGAAGATACACGTCATTTCAAAATGAAAACCTTATAAGAAGTATATAAATTATTCTAATTTTTAAACGTTTCTTGTTATTTTTAGGAGAAATTTAAAAAATCACTCTTTAAACGAAATATAGCGCATTCAAAGTTAACATAATTTAAATTTCTAATCAAATTATTCAAGTGACTATTGTATATAAAATGATTTTTTTCAAATTACATGTAGATAAATTCTACTTAAAAATTAACAAGTAGGAAAAGCGTTAAGTTCGGTCGGGCCGAACTTTTTATACCCTCCACCAAAAATTTCAACCATTTCGGTGGATTAATGTGGCCACAACCTTCAAAATACCGAAAATCGGAAGGTACCGTTCTATGGGGGCTATATGATGACGTGGACCTATACCTACAAATTTCTGTGGGAAGTTCTATACCCCCAACGAGGACTAAATGCCAAATTTCAGCCATCTCGGTGTGATAATGAGGCCAAACCCTTCAAAATACCGAAAATCGGGAGATATCGTCCTATGGGGGCTATATCGAAACGGGGACCTATATAAACATTTTATGGTAGAAATATTTCTTAGCCTCTGGAAACACAAAATACAAAGTTACAACCGATTCTGTTGTCAAATGGGACTAATACATTCAAAATATATTAAAATGACGCGTACAAAGCTCATCCGGCTTTGTAAGATGACTTGATATGACTGATACTAGGTCCTCAGTTAAAATTGGAAAGAACCTCTCCGAAGAATTTTGTACCAAAAGAGGTTTCAGACAAGGAGACAGCCTTTCGTGTGACCTATTCAACATTTAGCTGGAAAAGGTAATACGAGATGCAAATGTCAAAAGAAATGGCACAATTTACACCAATAGCCACATGTTATTTGCCTATGCTGATGACATAGACATCATGGGACGATCAGTAAAGGAAGCAACTGATACCTTTAGGAAGGTCGATGCAGATTCTGCGAAAGTGGGTCTGGCGGTAAACGGCGAAAATACCAAATTGATGGTGTCGACGCGCAAAGCGTCCATAGAGCTCGGACCAACTGTGGAAGTTGGTACCTACAATTTTGAGGTAGTTAAAGACTTCGTCTACCTCGGCACTGCCATAAACAAACAAACAACATCAGTTGTGAAATAAGAAGAAGAATTGTATTGACCAACAGATGCTACTATGGTCTAAGTAAGCAATTTAAAAACAAAGCCACATATCGTCAAACAAAAATAACACTATACAAAACGCTGATACTACCCGTGCTAATGTATGGCTCCGAAGCATGGGTACTTGCGCAAGCAGATAAGGCAGTGCTTGGTGTGTTTGAGAGGAAAATTCTTCGAAAGATCTACAGGCCGATTTGCGTTGACTGTGAATATCGACGTCGGATGAACCACGAGCTATATAAGCTATACAAAGACATCCATATAGTTAAACGTATCGAGATGCAACGATTGCGCTGGCTAGGCCATATCATGAGAATGAGCGATGATGAACCCGCTAAAAAGGCGTATGAATACATGCCACATGGCGGTGCACGCAGAATCGGCAGGCCTAAGCTTCGATGGAGCATACAAGTGGATGAAGAAATGAAAAGGCGCGGTATTCCAAAAAGTCAAGCGAAAAACAGAGAGGAATGGAGATCTTTTCTTAGTTCGGTCTATGGAACAAATGTTCTGTAATGGGCCAAGTAAGTACTTTATATGGGGCGTTATATGGGGGCTATACCAAAACGTGGACCTATATAAACCAACTTTGGTAGGAATGTTTTTTGGCCTCTGGAGACACAAAATACAAAGTTACAACCAATTCGGTGGTAAAATGGGACAAATATCTTAAACATTCCTTAAAACGACGACGCGTCACGCGTCATTTTGTATGGAGGCTATACGATAGCGTGGACCTACATAGCCCGCTTTCAATGCCAAAAGTCCTACGTACAAATAATAGATTTTCCCAAAATTTCATCCACGCTAGAGTGATTTCCACAGACGGACAGACGGACGGACATGGCTATATCGATGTAGAATTGCACGCTGATCAAGAATATATATAGTCTGCGATTATTTCGAGTAGTTACAAACGTAGTGAAAAAAGTAAAATAGCGCTTTACATACATATAGGAAAGATTTTACCAAATTTATAATTTTTAAATCATGCATGTATAAAATACAAGTCACTACAATAGGAAGTGACCAATGATCCTTACTTACATACATCTACATTAGAGTTGGGCAATCTAGTTCCTGGAGTCGATCGATCTTTCTAGTTCCTTTTGGGAAAAGAAACTAGTTCCTTAATATAGTTCCATAGTTCCAAATAGTTCCGAGAGCGATATAGTTCAATGAATATTTCTCTTTCATCGTTCTTTCTATTTCCTTCGTTCCAAATAGTTCCGAGAACTATATGAACTAAAGGAACTATATAAATGAAAGAGTCGGATATAGTCCCAACAGTTCGTTGTCCGGAATAGTTCCTTGGAACTAGTTCGTTCAGGAACTACACAACTCTAATCTACAAGTTAAATATTTTTTGCCAGTAATACTTCAAATATACGAATGTGTGGTTAGCAAAAATAATTCAGCTTCTGTTGCTTCACCAAAGGCGGTTTGTAGACGCACACAGGCATATTTCTGTGGTTTTCATGGAAAACGACATAAGTCTAAAAATCAAAATTTTCAGGAGAGCGAAAACAATATTTTTTGTGATATTTGCTACATGTCGATGTTTTTGTTTTGTTTTTTTCTTACATATCCATAGAGCAGCCAAGAATGACTCGCGGACATATATATCGTTTTTCTTGCACCAAATGTCTTAAATCGGGCGAAGATATATATGGGGACTATATCCAAATCTGAACCGATTTTTACCAAAATAAATGGCGTTCGTATAACGTGAACCTATATTGATGATTTTTTGCATAGATGGTTTATATTTACTAAGAACTCAAAATACCAAAATTTGGCGAAACTACTTAGAACATATGGGTAAAACGTAGAAAATTTAACAGTGTTATAGGACATCAATTGCAATGTATCGTTCGAAGCATTAACAATGGTATGTGAGATAATCAATAATGTTTTCTTCCATTGCAAAAATTAAATTAATAGCTATATATATCTACATACAGTTAGGCAAGAAAAGTATTGCAAAAACTAAAATTGTAGAAAATTTCATATTAATTGTTCGTTTTTAGCAACAAATTATGTAAAAACTATACGGTTTTTTGTGCAAATCTATTGCTATAGGTCCTTACAACAATATTCCGTCCAAATATGCAAAGGTTGTTTGCGATTTATAAGAAATACGGTCAAAAATAAGAATTAACTACTATTTGGGGGTGACAATAAAAGTATTGCAAAAATTACCAAATCGATGGTTTCTTCGAGAATTACCAAAGGTGTGTTCCTTAATGATTTGTCTATCCACTTTGGACATTCATTGGAGCATTAATGAGCTTAGTTGAACCAAAAATATATGCTCGGTATGTTCCACTCTAAGGATACTGGTTCCCCAATTTTTAGTAAATCTTGATCCAACGTTGGAGGATGTTTTTTGAGTTTTTTGTTAAATTAGACCCAAACATTTTATGAGGGTTGATATCAGGATGTAGGCCCGATGTATTTAGGAGTTTTGTGTTGTTATATTCATCTGCAATTTACACAGATAAGATGAACATGTCATTATCTGGTCTTTGGAATGGTGGTAGTTGACTTTGTTTGAGCTTTCGGGATCGATTTTTCTGACTTTTAGACTAATGACTATTAAATATTTCTTAATGATGTCAGTGGGGATGTCTTCCCAATCATTATTATATCCGTGAACCCAATTTCGCATACTATTTTCCATAGTAAAGAATATAGTACCCAAATATTCGGTATTCCAGCTTCTCCAGTAGCGGTTTAATTTGCATATTTGATGGGTTTTATTGGATTTGGCGCAATTTTTTGGATTTATTATGATAGCAGAGGGTAATATCTATCCAGTTAGTAAAAAATATATCATATCAATACCATTGAGAGACGAAATAGTGCTCTGTCGTAGGTCGTTCCAAAATACTACGCTGGTGTCAATTTTTTCCATATACTTTCCAGAGGTATTTCGATGCTCTCAAAGCCGAAATCGGACTGTTTTGCATTGTTGCATTACCCTACAATACATATTGAGTAAAATATTCATTCTTTGCCTACTTGCCTGTGGCCTATTCGTCATTGTTTATTGTTAATATGGTCCCATGCGTTTTTTACCTGTCTGAAGACCCTCCATGACGGGATTTTTTTATCACTGAACTTTATTACATTCAATACTGTTAGTGTATTATTAGCCGCAAAAGTCATAAAAATGCATAATGACCTCAAAGATATGCAACAATTTTATAGTTTTATAGTACTGATTTTCCCGTTGCAATACTTTTATTGTCACCCCTAACTAGTAGTTAATTCTTATTTTTGACCGTATTTGTTATAAATCGCAAATAACCTTTGCATATTTTGACGGAATATTATTGTAAGGACCTATAGCAAGAGATTTGCAGAAAAAACCGTATAGTTTTTACATAATTTGTTGCCATAAACGAAGAATTAATATGAAATTTTCTACAATTTTGGTTTTTGCAATACATTTCTTGCCTAACTGTATATCCGTCTGAGCATGAAATTGGTATGTACTAATTATGTTACGGAAGGTGGCAAAGGGCAAACACCACAGTTATTGCATAAGTTGCTATGTCGTTCCAATTTTAATATTTTTTAAACATTTATGATAATGGCAAATATCTCAGCTTCAGTTCGGTGTATTCAAAAGACGACCAGCGGAGCTGAAAACCAGTACCAAGTCTGTTGACGATTGTAGTCAAATATAAAACATATTGAAAAAGGCGCCAATGTTCACTTTCTTGGATTTTTTGTTATAGCCATAACATAACCACTTTTATCATAACTATACTAGTATTAGCATTTTCCTCGTGACTACTAATGTTTTTTTTTTTTAATTGGCCCTATTCTATTCTGAATGGCTTAGTTACTTCGACTATTTCGATGTTTTCAACAAAAATCAACTATTTACAACAGTAAGCGACAAAATTATATAACGGTGATTTACATTCTTTAAATTAAATTTTCGAAGATCATTGACATTTTGAATTTCATAACCTCAATTTAAATGAGATTATAATTTCTTTACATATCCAAATACACACGCAGTTACAACTCAATTTGTGTAAAGTAATAAAAATGCCGCTTCTGCTCAACTAATAAACATTCGTACCTATCATCAGCATCTATAAATAGTCAGCTCGATTAAATTCAGGTTGGCATCGTTTAATAGTATGTAGCCAAATCGTTGACCTTTTGTAGCTTACACCACTATGTTGGGAGAGTATAAGAAGTTAGTTTTGGCCCAGAAGTTTGTAACATATCGTAATAATGGGCCCATCTTTTATTATGCTGATGACTTTTCTCCGCATCCTGAGTCGATTTAGACCGGTCTGTCCGTTCGTCTGGTGTCCATATAAAGTTTGTACTTACTCTAGAGGTCGCAGTTTTAGTGATACGTATTCCATATTTTGGGTGCAGTTAGGCCTTTCACTAACAAGGTTGGTTTGAACAAAATTTTGCGTGTTTGGTCCATTATAATAATTGTTCCACAAATATCCCAGAAGGAAAAGGGAGGCTTCTCACATATCAATGAGTGCATCCCGATTCATATTAGCTCAATGATATGGGACATATTACTTATCGCCGAAACCGAGCGGCGTGTCTTACGACACCACTTGTAAAAAAGTTTTACATGGAAATACTCAGGAAATGTCGCCAACATTACTGAGGGGTATTTTGCCAGGGTTGAAAATTTGTTGTTGTTTGGCCTGGGAATCGAACCGCAGACCTTGTGCGTGCAAGGCGGGTGTGCATACCATTGCACCACGGTCCATTAAATACATGAAATCGGACGAACATATATGGGAGCTATATCCAATCATAACCGATTTCAATATGATTTGGCTAACTTCACACATTCCAAATTTCTTCAAAATTGGACATGTACTCCGATTCATCTGATTACAACCAATCTGAGTGAACCTACAAAACTTTTAAAATCGTAATTGAGGCAGCGAATGCAAGTTGCTCCAACAAAAATCAAAGTGATTCGATATTAGGTCTTAAAGTGAACTTATCCGAAATTTAGTGTGGGAGGTACCGGATGGAGTGGACAAGTATAGTCCATATTTGAACCTGATTTATATCTGGTAGATATATTCGGATGTTTAAAGTATAGACCAATTCGACCACTCCCTTCGAGAGTTACCGTACGAACAATTTTTCCGAACATTTTTGAACTGTTGTGGGGGAGGTACCTGAAGGAGTGGACCGATATGGCTTATCTTCAAACTTAAACTATGTTTGAACAAAATATTACTAAGGCCCTATTTTGGACCGAATCGGCAGATCTGTTCGAGAGTTATCTTGCGCTCCAACCACCTCTCACGGTGTCATATGGTTTTTTTTTGCAACTTTCATGCTATTTTCTCAGGAAGTATGGACTTGCCCCTGATGAAACTTGTACCGTCGTATGGAGGACAGTGAATACAAGTAGCTAAAACAAAAATCAAAGCGATTCGCGAGATGGCCCTAAACTGAACTTTTCCGAAATTTTGTGTGGGAGGTACCCGAAGGAGTGGACCTATTGAGACCATATTGGAACCTCATATTACTCTAATAGAAAGTTTACGCTAGACAAAGTATGGACCAAATCGGTAACTCCCTTCAAGAGTTATCGTGCGCACAAACTTTCCGAACATTTTCGAACTTTTGTGGTGGAGGTACCGGAAGGTGTGGACCGATATAACCCATGTTCGAACTTAAACTAAGTTCGGTCCAAATTTTGGACCCAATCGGTTGATCCATTCGAGAGTTATCGTGCGCACCAGCCAGCCAGACAGACAGACGGACGGACATTGCTAAATCAACTCCAAATTGTCTGAAACACATTTCGTCCAAACATACTTGGGGTCTAAAACCATTATTTCGATGAGGCACATTTTCATCGTATCAAAGTGTATATACCCTCCTTAGCCTAAAGACTGAGGGTATAAAAAGCATATGATGTGATATAGCCATAAGTGATTCGACAAAGAACCTCCCACACAAAAGGTTAAAGGCCTCGACTAGAGTTGGGCAATCTCGTTCAATTGAACGATTTCAGAATCACATTTGAATTAGCACGAACTTTGTCCCGGTCCACACTGGCGTGAATTTCATTAAAAAATTTCACGAAATTAAGTGTTCTTAAATCGAATTCCCCACTACAACAATTTTATGATTTTACATTACTATGGGGGTCGATCTAGAGAGGCATAATTTCATGCAATTTTTTCAATGAAATCACTCTAGTGTGGACCGGGACTTTGTTTTTAGTCATTTACCAGATATGACTTAAGCAAGAATGCCATGCTTCTTATGTGTCGAGGCCTTAACCCTGCAAAAAGCTATAATATAAACATGACCTAAGCATAAGTACTTTACGAATGTGAAACCAATTTAATTGAATTTCAATCTAAAAATTTGAATGAAGTATTATGCAAGAATACCATGCTTCTTATGTGTCGAAGCCTTAATATAAACATGACCTAAGCATAAGTGCTTTACGAATGTAAAACCAATTCAATTGAATTTCAATGTACAAATTTAAATGAAGTATTAAGTCCAATTTACATATGCACATTAAATGATTTCGTTTTACTAAATCCTAGAAACAAATGAAATGTATTTTTTTTTTATTTTTATTTTATTTTCATATATTACAGTCTATAGAACAAAATTCTTTGCAGACTGGGAAAAAGACTTAAATGCTACGTAACAATATGTGTATATTAGTGAGAAAATAACATTAAAGATATTTTTTTATACAATCCCTCAAATAATCTTTAGTTGCACTGAATTCTACCATAGTAAATCTGTTAAGAAGATTAAAGTTTATTAGCGCCCTGATAATGGGCCTATTGTTTACATAATTACGCCTGTTAATATCTACATGAAAAATTTCAAAATTACGCAAATTGCGACTTGGAACATTAAATGAAACCTTTTCTAACAAAAAGGGACAATCAATATTTGAGTTGATTAAATCATACACAAATAGCATACACTGCATTTTTCTTCTGAACTCTAAGGTTTCTAAATTAATTAATAAACATCTATATTCATAGCTCGGCATCGGGTGACTAAAATTCAAGGGAAGTAATGCATACCTTATAAATTTTTTCTGGATTCGTTCAATTCGGTTCATGTGAATGGCCGAAAAAGGACTCCAGATTATGGATCCATATTCTAATTTAGA
Source organism: Musca autumnalis (assembly GCF_047663935.1). NCBI lineage: Eukaryota > Metazoa > Arthropoda > Insecta > Diptera > Muscidae > Musca > Musca autumnalis. The sequence goes on along the minus strand of NW_027411644.1, from coordinate 333,224,188 downwards.
TCGCACATATGAGGTGAATAAAAGCTTTAACGTATATGGGTCATTAAAGTCTGAGGAGTTGCGTTTTATAAATGCCAAGGTAGAATAAGCTTTCGGGATAATATTATCTATGTGCTGGGTGAATGTAAGTTTATCATCAAATGTAATCCCTAGATCTTCTTTTTCATTAACCTTTTCAAGGATAGTGTTATCGAAATAAAATGACAGTTGCAAAGGAATTCGTGATCGATTAAAGGACAGATGGAAACATTTCTTTAAATTCAAATTTAAACTGTTTTTCGAGCACCACAATTGCAAATTATTTAAGTCATCTTGGATTTTAAACGAGTCCATAAATGAGTTAGTCCTAAGGAATATTTTTAAATCATCAGCATACAACATCTGTTTTTTGCGTCATTTGCTTACACACAATCGCACATACACACTTATGCAATAACACATACACGCGCACACAATTTTATATCAGCAAAATAAGAATTTCACAACACAAATGTTTATTAACTAACTTGACTTAATTCAAAATTAAAAAAATAGGTAAAAAAACTTTTTAAGTTAAACGGTTTTATGTTAAACATACATTGCAATGTTTAAGATAAATGTACTAAAAACCAAAAAATAATAAAATAGATACAGTCGTGGGAATTATAAACATATGCATAGACTAGACTAAAATAAAACCGTGGGGAAGAATCGTTTTTATTCGTCGTTAGGCAGTTGGCCCGCAGACGGTGAGGAAATTACATACTATTTTCTTGCTCATGGAAATTCCAATAGTTATACACTCCATGTAAATAAAAGAGATGTTTCAACTAGTTTATCGTTGGACATTCACACTGCTAGCTGGCGAGGAATCGTTTCACTGCTCGTAGTTTGTCTTTAATCGCTCACCACTATGAAACCCTAAAACTCGCTTATAATCGAGCTTGCTAGCTTGTTTCCACATTCTAGCCCTACTTATCACACGTCCATCGTTGTCGGTTGAACAACTGCCTAATTATAGTGTAACATTACAAAACAAACATTTTAATCAACGATTGTAGACAATTGACGTGCCCCACGGTTTTATTTTAGTCTAGTCTATGCATATGTTTATAATTCCCACGACTGTATATATTTTATTATTTTTTGGTTTTTAGTACCTTTATCTTAAACATTGCAATGTATGTTTAACATAAAACCGTTTAACTTAAAAAGTTTTTTTTACCCATTTTTATTTTCTAGTTTTTAGTTTTTATTTCGCATTCTGTTTAATTCATTTAGTGCTTCATTATTGCAAGGTTTCTTGCCCGTTAGTTTATTGCAGTCCAACTCCTCTATACGTAGTCCCTGCAAAGATCTTACTCTACTAAGAGCCACGTAGGCTTGACCTTCCTCAAACAGTTTCGCACCTATGTATACGACTGCGTGATCCACAGTGCTGGCCTGCATTTTATGTATTGTAGAAGCCCATGATAGTATTAAAGGCAACACACATCTGTGTGTATCGCTCCCGTTGTTTTGTTAACCTGGCTTCATATTCTTCAGGCGTTTCTGACGCTATCATCTGTGTGTATCGCTCATGTTGCTTTGTTAACCTGGCTTCATATTCCTCAGGCGTTTCTGACGCTGTCATTTGTGTATATCGCTGACGTTGCTTTTTTAACCTGGCCTCATATTGCTCAGGTGTTTTTGACGCTAATTGTTCCCGTCGTTTCTGTAACCGACTATTTCTATCACCTTCACTTTCTTTAGCTCGTTTTGCTTTATACTTGTCTTTCGCTTTTTGAAGCCTTCGTTTACGTTGTGTTGCAGTTTCTGTTTTATTTGTGTTTGTATTTTTTATATTTTTTTTTACCATTTTGTTCCCACGAGTAATGGACATTTAAACGGTCGACCCCCCAGAGGTCCAATAAAGGGGCAAGGCTATGTACAACAAGATGAGCCTGAGTCTTGAGGGGAAAACGCTAACGACATATCATTTTTATCCACCCTAATGTCATACAGTTCTCGGCGCGTTTTAACCTTTCACCTTAACTTGGGTGGTGTACCGCTAACGACGTATCATTTTTAGCCACCCTAACGCCACACAGTCCTCAACACGATAAAAAATCTTGACTTGACTGGGTGGTGGATTCAGGCTGGATTAATCAGATACCTAAATTACAGATTCAATTTCTAAATTTAAATCTTAATTATACGCCATTTAGTCGCTGCGCCAATCTTAAATTTTGAGGTTGTATAGTGCACTGTATTCTTCTTGTCAAGCCCTTTTATTTGATACCTATATTGGTGGGATTGATAAAAAATGTTATCAGCCATTTGGTAGCGGCGGCCATCTTAGATTTCAATTTTGCATAGTAAATTGTATTCTACTTGTAGAGACCTTTCATTTGATACCCATGTTGATGGGATTGATAAAACCTAAGTTATCCGCAATTTTGTAGAGGCCGCCATCTTGGTTTTTAATTTTATATAGTACATTGTATTCTACTGGTTGAGCACTTTCATTTGATACCCATATTGATGGGATTGATAAAAACTACGTTATCCGCCATTTTGTAGCGGCCGCCATCTTGGATTTCAATTTTTTATAGTGTATTGTATTCTGCTTGTTGAGCCCTTCCATTTGATACACATATTGATGGGATTGATAAAACCTACGTTATCCGCCATTTTGTAGCGGCGGCCATCTTGAATTTATAATGATAATGAATAAACATAATTGTATTGTCACCAAAATCCAAAGTGTATACAAAATTTCAGATTAATCGGTTGACAGGAAGAGAGTGAAATTTGAATTACTAAATTTGACCCAAGAATAAATAATAAAACAAACGGGGTGAGCTAAATAAAACCATTTAAAAAGACAAAAATTTTGCATGTTATTTTAAGCATTTGTTTTCACTTTCACAAAGCTCACCGTCCCCCCATACGACGGTACAAGTGTCATCAGGTGCAAGTCCACACTTCCTAAGAAAATAGCCTGAAAGTTGCAAAAAACCCTATGACACCGTGTGAGGTGGTTGGAGCGCAAGATAACCCTCGAACGGATCTGGCGGATTTGGCCTTAGTAATACTTTGTCCAAACATAGTTTAAGTTCGAAGATAAGCCATATCCTTCAGGTACCTCCCCCACAAAAGTTCAAAAATGTTCGGAAAAATTGTTCGTACGGTAACTCTTGAAGGGAGTGGCCGAATTGGTCAGGTTCAAATATGAACTACATTTGTCCACTCCATCCGGTACCTCCCACACAAAATTGCGGATAAGTTCACTTTAAGACCTGCTCTCGAATCACTTTGATTTTTGTTGAAGCAGCTTGCATTCGCTGCCGTCTTGAGCAAACTGCCCGAAGGGTGTAAAAGCCCCCTATGACACCATCTGTAATGGCTGGAGATCCAATTCCCTAATGATCAATGTCAATCCATTCCATTAAGTATTTCCTCCGCAAAACTTTTGATATTTAATCCTAATCAATATTTTTGTCGGATCATACATCCAAAATGTTTAAAACCCCCTAAATACATACGTTTTTTGGGAAAAAATGTTTCAATATACACAGGCTGAGGGTATATGTCTGTCAGCAAAGCTGACTGATACTCTTTTACTTGTTTTAAACAGCCCTTACTATTTGTACGAGTGGCCTAGTGTGTAGTGTGTTTGGCTAGAAACCAGAAGTTTATGTGTTCGACACCAGCAGGGAGCGGAATAAAAGAAAAAGAAGAAATAACAAGTAAAAAGTATCAGTCGGCATTGTCGACAGAGATATACCCTCAGCTGTGTATATTGAAACAATTTTTTCCCAAAAAACCTATGTATTCAGGCCGTTTCAAAAATGTTGGTCGTTTGAACCGACATAAATGTTTATGAAGATGAAAAGTTTTGCGGGGGAGATACTAAAAAGAATGGATCTCCAGTCACTACATACTCGTATGGTGCCATAGGGGGTTTTTACGCCCTTCGGGCTGTTTGTTCAAGAAAAATGGACTTGCCCCTGAAAAAACTTTTACCATCGTAATTGAGGCAGCGAATGCAAGTTGCTTCAACAAAAATCAAAGTGATTCCATATCAGGTCTTAAAATGAACTTATCCGAAATTTTGTGTGAGAGGTACCGGATGGAGTGGACAAATACAGTCCATATTGAACCTGATCTATATATGCCAGATATATTAGGATGTGTAAAGTATGGACCTATTCGGCCACTCCCTTCAAGAGTTACCGTACGAACAATTTTTCCGAACATTTTTGAACTTTTGTGGGGGAGGTACCTAAAGGAGTGGACCGATATGGCTTATTTTCGAACTTAAAATATGTTTGGACAAAATATTACTAAGGCCAAATTTTGGACCGAACTACAGCGAATCAGAAGCCAAAGAATCAAGTTTTATTCAAAAACAACCGAAGAGAACCTCCTGTCTTAAGAAGAAAAAAGACGGTTTTAATTTAAACCATGCTATAAAACTTTATGTATGTATGTAAAAACACACAAATTTTTAGATATTACTAAATGTACATATTATTATTAATTGAAAAATTACGTTTATTGAATTGAAAACAATTTAAGAAGAAAAAATAATAGTTTGTAAGTCCATATTTACATTAAGCAATTTTCCTTGCGGCAATTGTCAGTTTGTGGGTGAGAGAGGGTGTTGAGAGGAAAAGGGTTACCATATACCTCACCTCTCTCTCAATCAAACTGACAATTGCCGCAAGGAAAATTGCCTAATGTAAATATGGACTAAGAAAAGTCTAATAAAACCAGGGTTTCGGAGTCGGAGACGGAGTCTACGAGTCGGAGTCGATCAATTTTGCTGGAGTCGGAGCCGAAAAAAATAACTCGACTCCGACTCCTGGCAACATTTTTTCCACGTTATAGAAATATAACATTAAAATTGGAACAAGAGCATTTTTTTAAATCATTATTAATTTTAAAAGAAAGGTATAAGAAAACATATATGCAAACGGTATATTATACAAAGTTGAAGGACAATTCACAGGATATTTACTATACTCTGAAGTGTAGTCTATTCATCCCTATTTTGTTGATCCAATTGATTCTTTACATTTTTGCAAACAAAAGTAAAGTTCTATGACAATCGAATTAAGATTGGACCTTTAACCTCTTTCGTTAGAAGTCTTACTGGTCTTCTCACAAAGGTCTATTGGTATTCTCATATTGTGTTTTATGATAAGTCATAATTGTCTTCTGTTAAAGGCATTGTGGTCTCCATGGGAAATCTTACTGAATACACCCTGTGACACAAAATGGAAATCAAGATCTGGGGGTGGAAAAATCCCTTTTCGGAATGAAAGCCCCAATTGAGAACACCAAAGGATCCCATGGCTGCAATTTCTGAGTTATGACATAATGAAGTTTTGATTGACCCCCATCAATAATTGAGAATGTAGCTTTATATCTCTGTTTGGAGATATAGTTTCATCAATTTTAGATGACATGTTTTCAGTTAAATAGAATGAGGAATATTACTGTCGAATATGCTGCACAGTTTCTTCCATGTCCTTTTTGTTCTTGATCTCAAAAAGTAAAACAAAATGAAATTTTCTTCAAAAATGTTCCACCGATTAGGTTTATATTTATTATATTTATTTATTGTCATATGAATGAGAATCACACTCAGTTTTCGGCTTTTCCAAAGAAACACCAAAATCAAAATATTCTGCAACATGTCAGCACGTATCAACATTACTCTCTGTAATAGAGGGTAATAGATGAAGTTGAGCCAATGGGGGAATACTCCACTCAAGCAATCAAATGAGATTGAATCTTCAACAATAAACAAAACAAACAAAAAACAGCGAAGGCACGCGCAAAGGGAAATTTGTTAAAAACAAAATTCCAAAAACAACCTCACAGGCAACTTTGGTGATGTTTTTTTTCAACTCACAGAATTCGATGAATTCTTAGTTGATACGTTGCTGACATGTTGCAAAATATGTTGATTTTGGTGTTTCTTTGGAAAAGCCGAAAAGTGAGTGTGATTCTCATTCATATGAGAATACTAGACACTTAAAGAGTTCGGTTTTTCGCTAAAAAGGCATCATTTCAAAAACTGAGAAGCCAATTGATAATTCCCTTCGCCGGGATGAAATCATGATATTGGTAGCGATCAGTAAAATTTTGCAACACTGTCAGTTCGTTTTGAAAAACATTACTCTCTGTAATAGAGGGTAATAAATGATGTTGAGCCAATGGGGGAATACTACACTCAAGCAATCAAATGAGATTGAATCTTCAACAATAAACAAAACAAACAATTACATAAAATCTTTCATATTTTATTAAAAACATATAACATATAAAAAACATATACAGGACTAACATGAATATTTCCCTCGGAATTTTCCGCACGGAAAATAATTTTAAAAAGTGAACATTTTTAAAAATATGTTTGGGACATAGAGAGAGGCCATTTTTTCTGTGTGTAGAAAAAATTGCGCTTTTATCTAAAGAAAAATTGCGATGATTAACTCTAGCTCCTTTGTTTTTCTGCTAGACAATTTTGGCCGAGCAGAAACTATCACCATATTTGAACACGCTGATTTTGAAAATTTTGGTTGAATTTTTGAAATTTTAAAAATTTTCCATTACCTACATTTGTATAGGAAAGCAACTTATGTTGTAATAGGAATGCTGCGTTATTTGACATTTTCTCACCTCGTGAAAACTGATTTAAGTCTTATTAGTCCAAATTTATTGCTGTGTCGGAATATCTGGAGAGTCTCAATAACATAATAATCTACGTTAAACGACAAACAACTTAATTTAGAACGCTTTTTGATGATTTTCCAAATTTAATTGACGATTATAGTAAAACAACACTTGCATTTTAGCATATTTTTGCATATATTTTGCATATTTTTTGCATGTTTTGCAAATATTGAAAATTTTACCCTCAAAACGCCTAGATCCAAAATTTGAGTCCAATAGGATAAGAAATAAAAAATATGCTAAAATCCGATGGATCAGGGCTTCGGAGTCCAGCAATTTTTCCTTCGACTCCGACTCCAGGCCAGTTTTTTTCACGATTCGACTCCGGAGGTAATTTCATATACCACTGAAAATTAATAAAAACACACCACATATGCTAATATGTTGTTTTCGCGAGGGTTTTTTGTAATGTATGTTCCATATTGATTCTGCTGTATCTTACTTCGAAAAGTAGCAACAGAAACAATTTAGAAAGCTCAGATCATCATTTAAAAATTGCGGTTAAATTTGAATAACCTACCTTAAACCTCTATACAGATTTCACATATAGATGGTGGACGGTGAATGAAGGCAATAGAGATAATTTATTATGTAAAGAGAAGATCGCCATGATGTAATATCATTTCTCTGCATACGTATTTCATCAAAATTTTAACGATTGTATAAGAGGTTCTTAAGTAGAAAAACATTGTTCAAGAATGTGGGATATGAGATCAAAATCTTCTTTGGATTGTTTAATGCAAATAACAAAACTTGTAAATTGTAAAAAATTCAAGACCAGTAGTGCGATTCCCTAACTAATTTTTTGAGTTGTCGACTATTGTCGGTAAAATTAAAATGCTTATAATTTCAGTAATTACCGATGTTCTTCGATAAGTTAGCGACGAATAAAATTCAATCGTAAAGTTCTACCGATAGCAAGAGTGTAGTCAACATTTATCTGAACTTTTCATTCATAATTTTGCGTTTTAATTTTACCGATTTTCGTCGAGTTAGAGAATCGCACCACAGGGGCTCAATTCTGTTTCTATGAAAATGTGAAATTAAAAATTGTATAAAGTAGAAAAATGTCAAATAAAAAATATTATAAAGAAAATATTTTTCATAGAACAAGAATCCAGCCCCAGGCCTTAAACGGGATCCAATCCAAACGTTTGTAGTATGTATTTAACATAAGCCCACTCACAAGGCAAATGTATATTGTATGAATTACAACACCTAATAAATTAACAAAAACATCCTAGGCTGGATCCTAACTTCAATAAAGATCCAAAAAATAGGCCGATAGTGTTTTCTTCTTTCAATAAAAGCCTATAGCATAACATAACATTAAAACCCTGCCACTTCTAATATGAAACTTATCTCTTAAAATCGATGTGAAATGAATAATACTCAAGTTTTTTAACCAAAAGTCATCCTATGGAATTTTCAATAGCAACAAAATTGAGGTTTCATTAAACTGGTTCACTTCGATTGTAACCTCTGTGAAATGTCTTCTTTAATAGTTTTCAATATATTTTCCCATATAACAATGGTATGATGTGGGTAACATATTTGGATCGAAGTTTAGTCCTTATCGATCAAACTGATTTTTTTACATTATTTTTAAAAATTGGTATTTAAATGCAAAACATTTTTGGTAATGAAGATGGTTCAGTTTCAGTGCGAGTTACTGTATGTGTTTGTATTCATTTCGGAATACGGCCTACATAAAAAAAATTCGTGACGAACGATCTTTAATTTTGTCTGGCTTTTGATTAAAATAAAAATAAATTAATATTGGTATACTAAAAGGGGGTCTAGGAGGACTATTTCGCAGTGCTACATGGATTTTGGCCAAAACAAATTTGTAATTCACATCCCATATTATAGTGAATTTGTAAATAAGTGGGATCTAAAAACAGTGTTTCAAAGTGTATATAAGTTTTGCCATACATGGCGGTATGTTAAGAAATCAATTCAGCTTGAACACTTACGCAAAAGATGCAATTATAATTATATTTTCATGTAACTTTACATTTTGTTGCAAAAATTATGTTGATCATTTGGACCATTTTTCTTATAAAATTTACACAAGATTCACAAAATTTATTAAAGTTCATCTCTCTATCATATAAAAATAAAAATTAGTTTGATATATTTAGAAAAAAAGAATTTTGCCCGGAGTCGAGCTTTTTTCGTTTACTTCAACCATTTTTTCTGATTTTTTACATTAATACGAACACAGCTTCTGCTTAAATAGTTATTTTTAAAAATACCTCGGTGAATCGAGCTAAAACACTTCATGTTATATGGGAACAATTAATGTTTTTGTTTTTTTTTTTAATATTGAAATCTAGTGGACCCGGCGAACTTTGTATCTCAGTCTGGTGTACAATGAAATTAAAGATTTTAATTTAAATATTCATTAAATAGAATTGCAATTAAGTGCAGTGCACCTTTCCCTAATTGAAACAGCTCATATGAATATATTAAGCGAATTATTATTATCAACTGGGAAAATATCAACATGATCGTCAGTGGCATTACAGTTTATTGATTGACATAGGCAATTGGAACTCGAATTCGAATAAAACATCGGTTCATATCATTAGAATTCTTGGTATGAGAAGTTCCTCCCCTTTGATTTTTTAGTATAATCGAACAACGCTCACGCATTCCACTGCATAATTTCGAGTCATTTGATGTTGAGAACCATCAATATTAAATGACCCGAAATTAGGCATTGAAAGTCGTGAGCAATGTGCGATTATACGAAAAAAATCAAAGTCATGTATGTATGTGCGTCAAAACTAATTTAGGGGTGTAGTTGGGTACCTCGTTCTCGTTTGTTGCACATCCATTTCGTTCAATGTGTTTTATGCCAAGTATCATCATTCAACATTCCTGAATATTTCAGCATATTTCTTATTCAATCAGTATTGGGTTTAACCGCAATTTTAACAATCATTTCCTTAATTTTCTTCGAGAACTGTATTAATCTTTTTAATTTTTCTTTCTATCTTTTTAATTT